>NC_058132.1:120174281-120196810 GCF_016433145.1 Gracilinanus agilis | reverse complement strand
AAGAAAGAAAGAAAGAAAGAAAGAAAGAAAGAAAGAAAGAAAGAAAGAAAGAAAGAAAGAAAGAAAGAAAGAAAGAAAGAAAGAAAGAGGCAGAAGAGCCCTGAGTAGAGGAAGAATGGTAATAGGTGAAGATATGCACTAACTAGAGAGAGGAAAAGAGGGGTGAACTGGAGGAAGTAGAAGCATTTTACTTATAGAAGGAGATAGGGAGAGAAAGCACAGGATGGAAAAGAGATGCAGGAATAACAAGAATACTAATCATGGATTATCTCATTTGATCCTCACAATGACTCTCTGTGAAAAGGCAATACTAGTATTATTATACAAGTGAGGAAAAAGAAGGACAGAAAGTTTAAGTCACTTGTCCAAGGTCACTTTCTAATTAGAGACAGAACTAGAAAGCAGGGGAGCATGTGGCTTTGGAGGGGGAAAAAGAAGGGAAGAAAAGGGATTTTATGAGAGGTAAGAGAGAATTGGAGATGGAGAAGAAAGACTGATCTGGGGCTGAAGACATAAAGAAATAGATGATAGGGTGGAAGAAAGGAACTTAGATGAAAAGAAAAGTAGGTAATTAGGAGAGAGGGAGGCAAAAGAACACCAAGAAGGAAAGACAAGAGGCAGTTAGAAACATATTCATAAACATAGATATTTGTATATATGTGTAGATAGATATGCAACATGTTGATTTTAAAAAGCACAAAAATAGTTGGGGTGGCTGTAGCCAATCTTAAAGAAATTAAGACTACAGGGCCTCAGCTGCATAAAATTTTGGCTCTGAAATTTAATATGATAGATGATTTCATTTTTTATGCAAAATTCCTGTTGCCTCAGGAGCTAGAGAGACATTCTAGAAAGATGCTATAGGATTTTTTCCCCCTATCAGATGGTACACTGCTGTCATGGAAATTGATTTTTTTCCCCATCAAAAAGCTAATTATAAAGGAGAATTCACAAGTAAATAGAACCATAGAACTGGAAGTAGAAAGGCAAATGGTTGATAAGTTATTTTTAATGAACAAGGATTAATATTCATGTAATTTTAAAAAATATTTCATGGGTTAAAATATTCTTCATTGGCCTTTTTTGCTGTCCTGTTTTTAGCCAGATTGAATTTTCAGTGCAACTCAAGTACATTATTGAGTAACAAAAGAAATTTATTTTATTTAATTGGTAACTTTGGAAAGGACAGTTTCAGTTGAATGATAAGGTTGGAAGCCAGACTGCATGAAGTTTATGAATGAGAGGAGAAATAGAGACATCTGAAAAAACACTATGTGATAGATAATAAGGATGGTTAGATGAGTTTTTTCAAGATCGAAGAGACATGAACATGTTTATAGGCAGCAGAGACAGAGTCAATAGTTAGAGAGGAAAATTAAAATTAGAGAATGTAGATGACAGTTGAGGCAATCCTTTAAAGAAAGCACAAGTTGGGCAACTAGGCCACTCAGTGGTTTGAGAGCCAGGCTTAGAGAAAAGAAGTCAAGTCTGATCTCAGACACTTCCTAGCTGTGTGACTCTGGGGAAGTCATTTAACCCCCTTTGCTTAGCTCTTACTGCTCTTCTGCCTTAGAACCAATACAGAATATTGATTCTACAATGGAAGGTAAGGGAGAGAGAAAGGAAGAAAGAAAGAAGAGAGAAAGAAAAACAGAAAAGAAAGCAAGCAGAAGGAAATGGGATAAGGTTTGAGCATAAGAAGAAGGGCCAACTCTTCCTCAAAGACGGGAGTAAAGGGAAAATATATAGTTAGTGAATGACAATCCCAAGATATGACTAAAAACATTTCTTTTCCATGCTGCCTACAAATTATAATGTTGAGGTGCTTATCCCCAATCTACAAACAACTAGAAAAAATTTCTTTCTGTCATTGGAAATCTGGAGTAGCCTGCTCATTGTACCTCCCAGAAAAGACGGAAAACCTCAACACAGTCCGGAAACTACCTTATTTCTTCAGGAATCCCCCAGTACAGAAATTAGTTCAAGCCAAAAGTGAAATCTTTTTTGGGACTGGGGGTGGGGGTTGTCATTTAAAGTTTTACCTCCAAAATATTACTGAGGACCTCATGGGGTAAAGTAGTAGGTTTTTGGATATCCAATATTCTTAGTGCTATAACAAGTGTCATTTAAATAAGAGCCAATATGTTATTACTTTCAGCTTGGAATGAAAATGCAGAATACTATTACTTGAGTGATTTTTTTTCTTATTTTCTAAAATATTAAACTTGGGAATTTTGGTGCTGGCCTACTTTTTCCCATATCCCCAAGAAAAGTTTTTAATTAGACATTTATTAAGGTCTAAAGATATTTAGAGTAAGACTGCTTTGGAATTTTTGCTGGTCATTAGATGTCTGCTTTTTAATTAAATTCTGTAAGGTGCTCAGGATAAGGTAGTTATTAACTAATGTGGTCACTGAGAGGATTAGGGCAGAATAGAATTATTAAAAGATTTAATTGAAATTAGGATGCAGCTGAGGTGTGGGTAGAAAAGGAAAAATTCTCTTTCATTCCATTATATGATATTTTGTAGTTTATTCCAATAGTAACATAGAACTCCATGCACAGAACAATTTGTACTAAGTACTTTCATGAAGCCACTTAGCCTTAAGTGGTCACAATTTTTTTTTTAATTCTTATTTCTATACATTTTATGTTATAGTGATTTATTTATACATTTTAAACATAATTGATCTTTCCTAAAATGATTAAAAATCAGGGAAATGGCTTAGAAGCATTTTTAAATTACACAAATCAGTCTTATTTATATATGTTTACCTCTGCCTGAAATTTTAATATGTGCCTATGTAAAAATAATCATTTCTTTGATTTGTCCCCTTCTCCCTTTTCCTACTACCTCCATCAAGTATGGCCTTTCTTTCAAACCACCTGCACTTCCAATAGAAGCCTCTGTGGTGAGGAAGAAATAAATAGCACTGGTTTAGAGATCCCAGATCTCCATTCTACTGCTTATTTTTTTAACTTTGTGACCTTGGACAAGTCACTTCCCCTTTTGGAGTCTTAGTGCCCTCATTTGAAGATCTCTTCCAGTTCCAAATTCCAAGAGATTGCAGATATCCTCTTAATCAATTTTCCTATCTTCCCACTACCACCCAATCCTTCCTTCGTATCATTGCTAAACTGCTTTCTTATCTGTAGATTTGTTGATATTACTCATTTGTTGAAATAATTTTGGCTAGTGGCTATTGAGCATTGAATCAAGTTCCACTAAATTGGACTCTTTCCCATCTCCTAAGCACCCTTTATGTTTTTCCATCTCTATTTTTTTACATTCCCTATATCTGAATTATAAAATTATTATAAAAATCCTTTCACCCTGAATTAGCCTTTAGGTTCCTGCCTGTCATTTAAGGCCCAACCCAAGTGCTCCTTCTTCTATGCTGCATGCAGCTCCAGCATCTCTGCAGTCTGGAGTGTCTCCCTCCCTCACCCCCACATCCATTTAGCTTTTTCACATGCATATATCTTTTTGCATATATATCTGTAGTACACTGTGAGCTTCATGAATATCGCATCTAAATTTTACATCTCCCCCAGCTGCATAGCGGAGTGATTTATACAGTCTGGGTGCCTTATAAATATTCCCTGAATTGAATGGGATTGAAGAAGGATTGTATTGTAATTATAGGTTAAGGATAGAGACTAGACTTCTGGATTTTCCTGGTGCTGACAACTCTTGAGTAAAGATGGTCCTTCCATCAGCTCCTCTTGGCACTGTCTCTGCAGTTTATAGCCTTAGAGTGTTGCCTAGAGCACTGACAAATTAGCTCGCTTGCTTGGGCAGCCAGCAACTATATCAGATTTGAACTGGAGTTGCAATTAAGTAGCCCCCTAGATAGAGCCAAACCTGGAGACAGGAGGTCTCAATTCAAATTGTGACCTCAGATACTTCCTAGCTGGATGATCTTAGGCAAGTCACTTAACCCCAGTTGCCTAACCCTCACCACTGTATCAATTCTAAGACAAGAGGTAAAGATTTTTTCCAAACAATTGAACTTGAGTCTGAATGCACATACAATCATACTATATTTCATTTTCTTTTTTTCTTTTTTTTCATATGAGAATTCTTCCACAAAATGACTAAGAAGGAAAAATGTTTTACATGATTATACATGTAAAATCTATATGAGATTCATCTCAGAGAAGGGACTGGGAGGGTCAGAAGAAAGGAGAAATTTTGGAACTAAAAACTTAAAAAAAAAAAAAGAATGCATGTTTAAGTTGTTTTTCATGTAATAGGGGGGAAATAAAATAATTATTTTTAAAAAAATAAAAATTGAACCTGAACTCAGGTCTTCTGTTTTTGAAGCCAGCTCTCTATCTACTGTGCTACACTACCTTCTGTAAACATAAAATAATATGATTTTGAAAATATTCTATTTTACCTAATTTTACATTTGATTTTATTTAGGTTTTTTTTATTTTACCAATGAACTATTTTGTCTTATAAGCATAACAGGATAGTTTTGAACTTCTAGATCTTTCTAACCTTGAAATTTTTTATTAATTACCTGTAAACTATATTAAATTTTATAGTTTACTTCATGAAATTGGGTAGTAATATAAGAGAAGTTAAAATAGTCTGCAGCTTTTGAAATTGTCAATTAATGAGTTGATCAGATCTGGAAAGGAAAATAAATGCATACGAAATATATCAAATATAATCATTTTTTTCTAGGACTTATTGACAAGACATAAAGCATTGGTGGCAGAATTCTTAGAACAAAATTATGATACCGTAAGTATAGATAACTTTTAAATCTTTAAAAATTGTTTTATGTGTATCTTAGTAACAAAAGTTGCATTTTTTTTCTTAATAGACTCCTGAGACCCAACAACTAGTAATACAAGATTGTCCCTGACTCTTTAGTTACCAGAGTGGCTAGGTCCTGGCCCCATACTCAGGGCCTCATGGGTTCTGCCCCAGACTTTTAAAATCTCATCATCTTAAAGGCAGATTCAGAAGAAGCTTTAGATGAAACCAAAAATATGGAAAGTTGCAGCCACTTTGGGGCATGGTGGATTGGGAGGTATATTTGGAATCAGAGCATTTCAGTCCAAATTCTGGCTCTGCAGTTTATGATCTGAATGACTTAACTTCTCTGGGCCCTGATTTTCTTATTTGTGAGATGAGGGGGTTGAACTAAATGGTCCAAGTTTATGATCCCATGATCCTGGCCCTACTTTAACAGTTGCAAGTGTTTCTTCAATATTTCAAGAATGTAGATTTTTATTAGTATGGATATTACTTTCACCAGTGCAGAAAGTAACCCCTCTGAAACTTAGTAAATTGTTTTGAAAGCTTCTCTTAGTTGAAAAATTCATCACCCTGTGGCCAACTTGGTAATGAGTCTCTCTAAACTTGGCTTGATTAGTCCTTGGACTATAGGTATATAATCTAGTTCTAGACCCAGAATTAAAACTTTTCCAGCTTTCTAAAACTTGCAAGGGTCTGTACTCCCCTTAAATAGCCTTTGAAAACCCCAAAATCACTTCCACAATTCCTTGGGGCCCAACAGTAAGATTTCAGTGGAGGACAAGGTTGTCCATCCTGCAGAAAATTTCTGGTCCTCTTTTGGCGGCACCCATAATGGGGTGGTTTTTGGAATAGTTCTCTATTTTTTAAAAAAACTGGGTATCCTTATCTTACCCAGGCCTCAAACGCACCAGACAATTATGTGCCGGATCCTTCTGCTGATCAGCCCAGAAGCTTTTATCTGCTGTATCCTTCTAAAGTCAGCCTGGTCACCCCTTGTTAGGCAGATTTGTGGACCTCATTTCTAGAGGGTGCTAGGCTTGATGCCTCAGACCTCATCAGCTTTAGGCTTCCTTTGGCTCAAACTCTTGAATCTATATTCACCAGCTTCCCCCTCCTCAGTAGCAGGATGACAGGCATGGGCCACCCTCCTTTCTTTTTAAAGCCATTGTAGTTGGAGGACACTTATTTAAAAGAGTCAGTAAAACTGCTCTGAATATCTGTCTTTCAAATGAATAGCTCTTGAACAAAGACTTCCTAGTTCCTCAGATTATTTGTAAGCCAAAGCTCCAACAATTCAATTCAGTAAGCACACACACAGATATACATATGTTTGTGTGTATATATTGTATATGATCTGTATCAGTGTGTATGGATGTATATGTGTGTGTGTATATTCATCCTAGTAATTCTGTCTATGTAATGGTACGTAAAAGAGTTTAGGGAAATTATTATTAAAAACCTTTCCTTCCTTCCCTCCTCTCTTGCTTTCACTTCTTCTTAGAGCAGCCCATTCAGTTCTACATTTGATCCTAGCTTGCTTTGTATAGTGGTTTCATTTATGTAGCTTATCTTCCCACCTGTATGAATCTCCCAAGCCCCAGGCCATGCCGCAGCTCTGGTGTGAGAGACCCCCCACCCCAGGAGAGAGCCGCCCAGCTCGCCTTGGCAGCCAGCCTCAGAGCCCATCCAGGCAGCCTCAATGTGAGACCTTCCCCTAGGCCAGCATTCATGAAGCCCTTCTTCTGTGCTACCCACCTGGCTCAGGCCTGGACACTAAGCCATCCAGCCTACCCCAGGAAACTGCTGGCCTGGCCATCTGCCCAAATGGTTTAAAAGCACTTAATCTGCATTCCTGACATTTTCTCCATCAAGTTCTTAAATGCAAACAATCAACAAAATGATAAATAAGCCATGCTTTGTGACTGCTGCTGATTTCCAAGGTGTACCTGATGACACCGAACAGGTCACAGTGCCTCCAGCACATCCTCACATCTGCCTTGATGTAACCTTAGGATTCTGGCCTTTTCCACTTCCACCATGATGGCCTTAGAAAGATCAAAACGACTATAACAGCAGATCCAGCCTTCACTGCCCGGGCTCTGCTAATGCTATTATAAGCCATTTAGTCTCCAGAACAGCAAGGAACCATAGGCAAGAATCACAGCTTTAGCTTCTAGTAATGATAGAAAATGCCTGCACTTATCTTTTTTTTTTTTTTAAACCCTTACCTTCCATCTTAGAACCAATACTATGTATTGGTTCCAAAGCAGAAGAGCAGTAAAGACTGGGCAATGGGGGTTAAGTGACTTGCCCAGGGTCACACAGCTAGGAAGTGTCTGAATCCAGATTTGAACCCAGAACCTCCCATCTCTGGGCCTGGCTCTTAATCCACTGAGCTACCCAGCTGCCCCTCAACAAACTTATCTTAATGGCATTAGTAATGACATCCCAGTGATTCCGTGGACCCCATATTTGCCCTTAGTGGAAGGTATTTTAGAATGCTCATGTGTGTATAATTCATAATTTGTTCATAGATTCACAATTCACATTTTTAAACAACTTGTGGGTTATACAGGAATGATGCAAAGTATCCTATCACCAGTTTCTTTGCAACAATATGACATTATATAAGTAACATTAATAAATATGTTATATCTACTGGATTTTTAAATTAATTTTTAGGATTTGTTCCCTTTGTTAGTCTATAGGACTAAAAAAGTAAATTAGGGAATCATTTTGAATTACTCGAACTCCCTATTCCTCATTTTCCTTTTGTATAAAATGAAAACATGGAATTCTATGTTTAAATCTACTACTATGTATTATTATATTATTATATTTGTATTATGTGTCATATATTTTGTTATGTAATATATTATGTATTGTATTATTATTCATCATATTGTTTTTATAATAGTTTTTAATGTTAATGGAGTATACTTGCAAATATATATTTCATTTGAGCCTCTTAAAGATTCTAAAGGATATATGCTATAGATGCTATTAGCCTCGTTTTAAGAAAAGAACAGACTCAGAATGGTTAAGTGACTTTCCCCATCATGGTCAAACAACTTTTAACTTGTGCATATTCTATTCCTTAACATTAATTTTCTTTTTTACTAGATTTTTGAAGACTATGAAAAGTTGCTTCTCTCTGAGAATTATGTGACTAAGAGACAATCTTTAAAGGTAAAACAAAATTCTTTAACTATGTCTCTGTATTTCGAGGTCTTTCTATATCACTATGTAGTTAAACAAATAGGCAGAAAGAAAACTTGTTAATTTTGTGGTCTATTCCTTTTATAAAAGTGCTAGCTGTTGCTCTGATCAGAAACAAGTACCAACAAAGGATAGACCTACTAAGTTTTTAGTTGTTGAGATAGAATATCTCCAGAATTTATATAAAATGCTAAAACACTTATTAACTACCAAATCCCTAATTCAGATTCATACTCCAAAATCGTGTCCAGCAAATGGCTGTGGGATGAGGGGTAAATACTTAAAAAGATCATTGATATCATTAGTTGGGGTACTTCCTCATTTAATCATTAAAAACTTGACAGTTGCCACATGAAGAAAGCTGGCAATCAATTTTATACTAACCAAGTTTAGTTTAAAATATAAATAAATTTGTAAAATATTAAAATGATGTTGAAAGATTATGCATAGTATTGTTCCATAAAACAGAGAAGTAGTTGAGTGTAAAAAATAAAATGGATATAAAAGGATAGATTTAAAAATATTATAGTTTTAAAAGATTTATTGATAACCATTAGAAAAATGAAGCCACATGCCTGTTAAGAGTTAGTTTAAAATACGTGGGCCCTGTTACCTCTTCCTCCCATCCTGGCTCTGCTCCAGATCACCAAAGAGGAAGTACCAATCCAGTCTCTCACTATTCATCCTTCTATCTACGTGTTTACGCCTCCTGCCCACATGATTACTCAAGAGAGGAAGCCAGTTGGCTCTTGGGAAATGTAGTTTGAAAGAGCCCTAACTGTCCACAGGAAGTTTAGATCAGAGACCTCAAAATTAGTTCAAGAATTCCCAAATTTCCAATATCATATGGGGGAGGGCGAAATATAATTTTTTTTAAACCCTTATCTTCCGTCTTAGAAACAATACTGTGTACTGGCTCCAAGGCATAAGAGTGGTAAGGGCTAGGCAATGGGGGTCAAGTGACTTGCCCAGGGTCACACTGCTAGGAAGTGTCTGAGTCCAGATTTGAACCCAGGACCTCCCATCTCTAGGCCTGGTTCTCAATCCACTGAAACATCCAGCTGCCCTTGTAATATAATTTTTTTTAATTGTTGAGAGATCAGAGGAGCAAAATCATCCCACAAGAATGGAAGAACAGAAGAGAGATAGAAAAGGTCTATAAAGATTTGTATAACAAACCTTTTTCACCCTTAAGGACAATGGTGCTACCACACTTAATAGGATCATAGATCTAGGGCTAAAAGGGACTCCAGGAGCGATCTAGTCCTACCTCCCATTTTAGAGATAGAGATTAAAGGACCTGCGAAATATTGCACAAATGAAAAATTTTAAATCAGTATCATTCAGAGCACATGGAGACATACAGCAAATATGAGCGTAACAAGTCAGGAATTGTAAAAAGGTCCCAGAGGAGAGGCTTTCATCAAAGAAATATGTGGATGAAAAGAAAGATGGTTTAATTATATGGAGAAGTGAAGAGTGAGGATTCTCCAATGGTTAGGCCATTGGCATCCTCAAAATGTCAGAAAAACATAGCACATTGATTAAAACTTTGTGAGAGGGCATGGACAAGAGCTACACAAAGTGGATAAGCATAGATAGATTGGAATCTGTATCCTTGTAGGACATGTTCACATTGATAAGACCACAGATCCATTTTAAATATTTGAAAATGGAAATTATATTTTTGTTAAAATTATTTTAATTTTGAAGTGAGAATTAATGAAGTTTTTCTGTAATGTTACCTTGCTTATTCAAGGTGTCTTGGAAGAGAACAACAAAAGGAAATAACTTTCAAAATACACTCTTTTGTTGATCTCAAAAACGTAATTGTATTATTAGTAGATCAGACCTGTGAGGGGAGGGCTTTTTTTGGAAGGGGTTGAATCTGATAAAATTTGATTTATAATGTACTATCAATCTTATTTTGGGATTATAAATTCAGACATCTCTATAATCTCACACTTTTTAACTGAAGGGGAAAAATGCTACTTGGGAAAGGAATATGGAATAACAATGTGTATGTGGATTTCATTTTATAACCTGAAAAGTCAGGATTAGCAAATGAGATATTTATAGGACATTGCTTCTAAAGATAATTTTTCATTGTTTAATTTTGTTACTGTAAACATTAAAGCTAAACAGATAATTTTAGGAGTCAGAACATTCCATTCCCTGATCATCTTTGTTTAGCAGCTTATGGATGGTTTTCACCATTACCTTCATCCGACAGTATTTATTAGGATTCTGAGAAGCAGCATGCTCTATGGAAGAGACATCAGGCCTTGTAGTCAGGAATACGGAGTAGGGGGGCTTCTTTGCATGCATCCTAACTTTGTAATCATGGGCAAGTCACATATCTTCTCACAGCCCCAGGCAAAAAAAGAACTGACACTTAGGCAATAGACAAATTGTATCAGTGGAGAGAAAGAGTCTCTATACCCAGAATTCGCCACCTTGGTGTAATCATATAGTTCCAGACCAAAAATTAGGATTTCTTTAACAATGAAATAATGAAACTGTAATCCCTGCTAATGGGGAGGCTGAGAGTGGTAGATTGCTTGAGCTTGAGATTTCTGTGGTGAAATATAGCTACAACTTTTTAGAAATGGAGCCGTTTTGACTTTCATGCTGATCAGCAGTGGAATAGGGCCCTGGAGTGGCTGCTGTATTTGGCAAGAGGGAGAGGCCCAGGGAAGAAAGGAAGAGAGGGAGGAAGGGAGGGAGAAACAATGGTCAATCCTGAAGTGCTAAAAGATCTCATTTGTAAAATAAAGGGAGTTAGACTATAAGCACTGGTTGTAGAGTCTCAGGGAACCTAGGTTCAAATGTCACCTCTTATGTTTACTATCTATATGGCCTTGGGTAAGTCACCTAACCTCCCTGGGCCTCTCTGTTCCCTCAGGTGCAAAAGGAGGACGCTGGACTACATGTCCTCTGTGGATTTTTGAGCTCTAACCCTATGATTCTTTCTCTAGATAGCCTCTCAAAGATTTCAGTTCTAAAAATCTATGCTGTGAATTCTGAGTAAGTTTACTAGGATATTAGATCTACCTTATAGACAGGCTTGTGAAAATGCCTGGTAGTCCTCCCACCAAAACTGTTTCAGTGCCCTTAAAAAAAAAAAAAAGTCTTTTCTCTCTGCATTGCCAATACCTTGATTTTAATAGACATTAAAAAAAAAAACAACAACAACAACAAAAAAAAACCTTACCTTCCATCTTGGAATCAATACTGTGTTCCAGAGCAGAAGAGTGATAAGGGTGGGCAATGGGGGTCAAGTGACTTGCCCAGGGTCACACAACTGGGAATTGTCTAAGGTCAGATTTGAACCTAGGACCTCCCGTCTCTAGGCCTGGCTCTCAATCCACTGAGCTACCCAGCTGCCCTCTTATTTAATAGACATTTAGAGAATCATCATTTGGATTAAACTGAAGAACACACCGAAGAGACCATGAGACAAGGTTATAAGGTCAGCGCCAACAGCAGAACAAGCCTTGTTTCTTCATCAGTCATTCAGCAACATTTATTGAACTCTCGTTATGTGCTGAGCACAACAAAAGGCCTATAATTAGTTCCCTGTGTCATAAAGGATGTTAAAGATAGAACTACAAAGAGAAACAAAGACTTCCCGCAGAGTGCACGGGAGAATTAGACCCACTGGCACAGACACGGGGTGTTTGAGAGCAAGTGATTGAGCTCCTTGTTGCCTTAGAGAGTAAACTCTCAGGAATGTCACTGTTTTGAAGGCCTACTATTTTTCTACGACTAACCCCCAAATGAGGGATTAATGTGGTTGTGAAGATAATATTTACCAAAGGAAAAGTAATTCCTCAAACTTACTGAATAGCCAAAATTGGCCTCATTAAAGACCAAATGAATAAATATGATAACTTACATTTATACCACTTACATTTAGCACTTTTACCAACAATCCAGGGAGGCAGGTAATATAACTATTATTATCCCTGTTTTACAAAAGAAGAAATTGAAGCTTAGGATTGTTGAGTGATTTGCCCGTGGTTCATATAGCATGGGAGTGAGGATTCAAACCTACTTCTCCCTCGACTCAAATTTTAGTGCTCTCTCCGCCATACTACAATGCCAAATATTATTACACAGTCCTTGCCCTTCACAAAGGATGTCCTCTGTAATCTCTCTGTTCTCTCTGTAATCCTTATCCAAAAGCCCTCAGCAAGCTCCAAGTTTTCTCTAGGATTCCTTAAGGCCTCAGGAATGTCAGAAGCAACTCAGGACTTGAAGACTTGGAAGTCTACGAGTCCTGAAGGAGGAGGACTGGTGCTCCAAGAGTCAAAGTGGACCTGAAGAAAGCTGCCGCTCTCCCACTCTCTCCAACTCTGCCCAGCCCCTCACACAGGGCAGCTCATTCATCTCCACCACTAGGAGAGAGTCCCATGCCCATGAACTTTGGGACAAGGGCCACAACACTTTACCCTGAAAGATTTGCCTAATATTGCTTTCTCCTTGTGGAAAAGAAGAATGGAGTATTTTGTGAACTTATCTCACCAGACTAAAGAGACTGAGTTAAATTGGAATTGGTCGTAACTTCCCAGAGTGATTTTCATTGGCATGCTGACTGCTCCCAGGGTCTTTAATTTTTTCACTTCAGTCAAACTCTGTATTTGTTGCCCTCCCAGTTCCCACTCTGACACTCTGTATAAGGGACAGAACTAGTATAGAGCTCCATTGCTGTTTTAGGATTGGGGCATATGTACACACACACACACACACACACACACACACAGAGCATGATTTCTTGATTCCTTCTGCATTATCCTCATTCCCTGTCTTGAAAACCTAGCTTTGATCGCTTTGATTCTTCACCTCTTAATATTCCCAGTGATAAATTCCAGGTCAAATCATGAATTTTTTCATGGTTTCTTTTTTTAAAATCTTTCTCCCAAAGTTTTCACAAATGTCCATAACTCACAAAATTATCTTTACTTTTGTATGTTCACCTTGATGTAGTATTTCTTGCTTGATATATTTGCTGCTTTATGGATATTTAAACCATAGTATTATAAACCAGGGACTGAACAAGGTAAGAAAATCTAGGAATTGATAATTTTTTAACCTAAAAGACTTTAAAATAACCCTTATTCACGCCAGATCATATTTTAAGCCATCAAAACTATTTCTTTCCTGCAGAGATTTCTAGTATCACTATATAGAATAAAGAAAAATAATATATGCATAAATAAAAATAGAGTTTATTCATTCACTGAGTTATTTTGAGTAAATTGTCTGTCTTGGGAGCTTTCCTTATGAGGGTTCTCCCCCCTCCATCTTTTAAAATGAGGACTAGTGTAATCCCTGTTTTGATAGGATGACTGATTTTATATTTTATTTCCATGATTAATCCTATATTATTACATGAAGATACACCAGAGTTTTAGGAAATGAGAGATGAGACTATTAAAGCTGTAAAAAATGTCCACAATTGTTTGTAAATTATGTTGCTCAAAGAATGGTATGGTTTTCTTTTTCCAGATTAACCGGGTGTCAAATCCTAAATTTGTTTAGCCATATTCTAAGTGTTACTAAACCTCTCCTGGTACTTAGATTGTTAGTATCATTAGAAAATAATTAAAATATCCATATTCCATTTTATTATCTCTATGAGTGAGTGTAAGGTATATTTATTATTATTCTCTCTCTTTAGGCCTGACTTTCATTATCTAATAACAATCAACTCAAAACAAGTTTAGGGTTTTCCCCCTACTTTTGCTTAATCTTATAATCTAACAAGTTTTTGTAAGCAATTTTATCATGTCCTCTTATTTAAAGCAGTAGACAAAAATATTTCTAATTGCTTTTTTAGTCATAGTATGCTTTCTTGTTAATATAATTGTTTAAGAAAAATTATAGAATTGGATTAATAGAGGTCAGTTTAGGCAAACATAAATGTGTAGACATCCCTAGCTTAGCCAAAATGAAATTAATTTAATTCTACTATTAAAGAATTCTTAAATGAATCCTAGATTTGCTCTATAAATATAATAACATTTATGTAGTGCTTTGAGATTTATAAAGCCTTTTACATTTATAATAATAATAATTCACAATTGTGTAACTTTTGATATTTTTATAGCAAGGATTTTAAGCTGAGATAGGATATAAAAGATATCATCAAAGTCATATATGAACAAAAAGGATATAAGTCAGAAATGTAGAAACTAATAAAATAGATATCCTGAGTGCCATATTGGTGGTTTTGTCATATTAAATGAATCCAAAGAAGGCCCCCAGTAGATTGAGTGGATCCTTTCTCTATAGAGAATTTATGAAAAAAAATGGATGAAAATTTCAAGGGACCTAGTGTGAATGATTGCAATTGACACTGATATAGAGAATACCTGCATAGATAAGACTTCATGTCTGTCTTAACATGTAGCATTTCCGTGACTTGCAAAGCACTTTGAGCACATTCTAGTTCTACAAATAGGGAAATAGAGGTTTAAGAAAAGTGAAGTCATTTGTTCATGGTCATATAGGGAGCGATTGGCAGAATCGGGACAAGAGCCCAGATCTTCCCACTTCAGTTCTAGGGTTCTTTCTACAAAAGCTCAAATCAACCCTCCTAATAAGATTAGGCGTTCTTGGGGACTATCTTATTTTCCTCTTCTTGCTAACTGTAATATACAGCTCCTTTATTGTACGTGTCATCGGCCACACAAGTAAAATGCTGATGTCTAACGACTGACATTTAACAAGGGGAATGAGCATCCTTGGGCATTAACCATCCCTGGCACCTGTTACTAGTTAATGGACAAAAAAATAAGTTTAGAGGCAAGAGAGTGAGCACAGGAATCTCAAACTCAGCATGTCCAAAAGTGAAATCATTGTTTCCTTCCAAAGCTGTCCATCCTCACAACTTCCCTGTCTTTCCCAGAGCCCCTCCTTTCTTCCAGGCCCCCAGATTTGTAACTTCTGTGTCGTCCTCAGCCCCTCACTCTCCCCCCCACGTATGGTAATGATCAGTTGCTCTGTCTTGTCCTTTCCACCTCCACGGCTCTTGAATTCCACTCACAGCCATCGCCTTCATGCAGGCCCTCCTCACCCTTCACTTGAACTTTTTTAGTGGCCTCCAATCATCTTCCTGCCTACTGTCTCTCCTTCTAACTCTTCTTCCATGCAGCTGACATACCGATACTCCTTTTAAAGCCCAGCTCTGACCATTCACTGCCCTGTTATAGACGCTTCACGGACTCTCTCATTGTCTCCAAAATAAAATACAAAGTCTTGTGTTTGGCATTTAAAGCCCTCCACAATCCGGCTCCAGCCTGCCTTTCCAGGCTGATTGATTACACATGATTCTCTCCCATGTACTCGGTGCTCCTGCCAAAATGGCCTACTTTGGGATGTCTGTGCAGAACCTGCCCTTCGCACCTGATGCCTTCATACGCACTGTTCTCCCGTGCTCGGAAGCTTCTCTGTTTTCACCTTCATCTCCTGGAACCCCTCTTCAAGTTTCAGTTCAAGAGACACGTTTGTCACGAGGATTTTCATGTTTGACCTCATTGTCAGTACTGGTCCTCTCCCTTCACTTGCTATTTATGCTGTACACAACCTGTATTAGCTTAGCTCTGAACCATTTGTATTCCTCAGAAGTTGGGGAGAAAGATAAGCTCTGTTTGGGACACCATGAGAATGCCTTTGAGAAATTCACATGGAAATGCCCGCTGAGTAGTCGGTGAGGCAGGACTGCCATTCAGGAGAGACACTGAGGCTGCTCCTTTGGTCGGCACCATCTGCACAGCGATTTTACCTACGAGCACAGATTAGATCGCCAAGAAAGAAGAGAGGAAGGCCCACAGCAGAGCCTTAGCTTAGGGGGATAGCCATGGCGAGAGGTCGGAGGATATGAATAATGATCCAGAAATGGAGACTGAGGATTGGCAACATGAAAAAGGTGATTCAAGATGAAGTTGGAAAGGTTGGTTGTAGCCAAATTGTGAAAGGACTTCAAACAACTCCAGAGTTTGCATTTTCTCCTTTGAAGGTTTTTCATCAGGAGTGACACATTGAAACCTGTGTTCAAAGAAATTTAGAATAAAATTAGAGAGAGGTGAAACTGGAGGCAGAGAGAAATCCATTGAAAAGTCTATAACAGTACTAAAGGTTATGAAAACCTGAACTAGGGGGCAGAAATGTGAGTGGACAGGAGTAACACAGATATAAGAGATGCAGAAGAAATGTGTGTTGACCACATATAACACAAACTCTGAGAATTGCTTTGAAAAAAAGCTAGAATGACTAATAGATATTAAGAAAAAATGGACAGAAATTCTGTTCCCATCATATGGCCCTTACCATCCCCACCCCCACCCCACCAACTCACAAACTTCTGGAGAAGACTAAGAAAGAATATATGAGGCTGATAAGCACTAGGGAGGAAATGAAGTCATGACTAGAAGCAATAAACAGCAGAAGATAATTGATAATGGGTGTAACTTCATTATCAGGCTACAAGAAATCAAGCAAACAAAACCCACTTAAGAAATCAGAAGCCTGAACAAATTGGAGTTATATATTTGGAGAAGATTAAATGGAAAAAGTAAGGAATATACATTTTTTGAATGAATAATGTATACATTATTCAGAAATATAATATACCAGGAAAATAAAATGGTAGAAATTTTACATGTATTGTAGAACCATGATGAAATGAATAAAAACATCATTAAAAGACATCCATCTGTACAGATACTAAAAATTAATCTGTTGTTTAAAAAAACCAGTTGAATAAGAGTAGAAATAAAAAAAAAATAACATACTGTTTAAAGATGACAAAATAAGCCCATGTCAAAACAGGAAAGAAGAGAATGAAGCAAATTAAGTTTGTACCTAAAGATATTATAAAAATAATAAAGTGATAATGTGGACAGAAGAAATTATCAAAATACGAGCAGAAATTTTAAAAATTGAAAATGAAAAATAGTTAAATTTTAAGATTTTTAATATTGTACTAAACTTGAAAAACCGTTGGAATCTAATTTCGAAAAGGAGATTAAAAAGTTAATGAAAATTATCAAAGAAAACTAAGAAAAAATTTATAAATTTAATTTAAATTAGGGAAAAGTAATTTGTATTGTATACATGTTAATAAACTTGAGAAGTTAATTGAAGTGAATAACTACCAAAGCATAATAATTATATAAAATTTATATAATGAAATAGCTGGCCTCTGAAACTAATGGTGTAATACTGGGCATATCACTTAACTTCTGCTTATCTCAGTTTCTTCATCTACAAAGTGGGACTAATACTAGCAGTTACCTCCCAAGATGGTTGCAAAGATCAAATGAGATGATATTTGTAAAATGCATATATGTACCTGGCATATAGTAAGCACTATATAAATATATAAATTATTATTATTATTTGACAACCTAAATGAAAAAATTTTAGTGGAAGATATTCTAATTTACAGGTTTTTTAACAAGGATAGTTCAAAATTTAAAAAAAAATATTAATATAAAAATAAGAAAAAAATCATCTGATACCATTAAGGGAAATGTAAGAGTCTGAAAAATTTCAAAATCCATTAAAAATAAAAGCTATTAACAGAGGAATTTTCCTTAACATGGGAGTGGTGAGGAAGGTCTACTTGAAATCAAGAACTAAAATCGAACACCATAAACATTAGAAATTTCCTTAAAAAGAAACAAAACAAGGATGTCCACCATTAACCACTTTTATTTGATATAATTAAGCAATGTTAACAACAAAAGACATTAAACAGAAATTTGAAGGATGACCACTGAGATTATAAGCAGAAATTAAAATAATTATAAACGTTTTGCCAAGAGAATATAAGAGATTTTTAGTAGAAATGAACTAAAAAGAAGCATATCAGATATTAAGGTAGTCAACTACCAGGCCATACATGAGATATTTATTAAACAAATTTTGTAAATTTTCAAATTTGTATTTCCAAAAATAAAGGAAGACCTGAATAACTGGAGGGAATGTTCCAAGAACATGTCATGGAGAAGCCAAGAACATTCCAATGATAACATTTATTTTAGGAAATCCTAAGTAGAGGGGGTAATGAACCTTTCAAGTAAAAGATAAGATTTAGAATCTAATGGGTACATCTAATTCCTTGTTGTTTGGGATATAGATTATTTGTGATTCTGTTAATTTTTCATCAGAAAGGTTTTTCTTTAAATGTATAATTTTGAAAGATTTTCTGAATTATTAATTATATTAGGAAGGATTTTATTATCAGAGCCAATTATTTTTTGGCAGCTCCATACATCTCTGATTTTATAATGAAAATCATCAGGGAAGTAGGATTCATTTAACATAAATTAATTTCATAGGAAATTTTGATGGAGCACATTTGTTCTAGTTAATGAGCTATACCTCCTGTTATCTTTACCCAATCTGAAAGCCAGACTAGATAAATGGATTTGGGAAGGCAATTAAGGAAATAAAATAATTAAGATAAAGGATAAAGCTAATAATTCATTATTGGATGCCATCATGGCTCTTAAAGCTACAGAGAGATTAAAACAGTAGTTAGTTGATGCATTGAAATTATATATACCGTCTGCAGCCTAACTCTATGCCTTATTTATGCTCGTCACTTTCAAAAACATAAACATTACATTTAATTTTTTTTTTTTAATTTGGAGAGGGCCCCCGAGGACCTCTACTAGTTTATTTTTTTTTATTTTTTTTACATTTATTAATATTCATTTTTAACATGGTTACATGATTCATGCTCCTCCTTTCCCCTTCAACCCCCCCCCCCCGTGCCCATTACATTTAATTTTGAAGATTTTTTTCAAGAAAAAAAAAGTCATTTGTCAATTAAATTTCTCTGATAAATTTTTATTTTTGCTTTTAATGTAGCTGCTGGGTGAACTGATTCTAGACCGACACAACTTTGCTATTATGACAAAGTACATCAGCAAGCCAGAGAATCTGAAGTTAATGATGAACCTTCTCCGAGATAAAAGTCCAAACATTCAGTTTGAAGCATTTCATGTCTTTAAGGTAAAGTACAGTTTAGAGAAATATTCCAGGGTGGGGAGGGATGTGAGAGGTGGGAAAGTCTGTCAAGTGGGAAGCCACAAATTATGTGATGAGTATTACTTAAGGTGTTGAATAATTTAAGTAAAGTCTTGAAATTGAACCAGATAGATATGTTCCTAGGGTCCCTTGTATTTCTGTGATTTCATGATTCTTAACATTTAATAAATGCACAATATTTTCTAAATACTTTATGTGTGCTAATTAGCTTCTCTTCACAGCATCTCCAACAGATAGGTTTCTAAATTGTTAGTCAACAAAGTAAGTTGGTTTATTTGTAACAGTGTCTGGCACTTAACAAGAACTTAAATTTTTTAATTTAATTCAGTAATTTTCCCCAAAAGTAATAAAATCATTCATTTAATAACAGACCTAGGATTCTGAGCTCCTGTCATATCATCCTTTGCTTTTGGCTAGGCCATATTTGAGTTGGTTGAGCAAACCACGCGTGCACACTAACACATACACCTAGCTAGTCTACATTTAAGAACTGACCTTTAAAAAACTATATAGAAATATTTTTGAAAATCATTTTTTTCTGTACTGGCAGCATTTTCCTAATTCCTTTGTCCAAGTCTAACTCAAGTAGGTAGTATTTAAAAGGACATGGCTGTTCAGGCCTACAGATGGGAGGTCCTAGGTTCAAATCTGGCCTCAGATACTCCTAGCTGTATGACCCTGGGCAAGTAATTTAATCCCCATTGCCTAGCCCTTACCACTCTTCTGCCTTAGAACCAATACCTAGTATTGATTCTAAGACAGAAGGTAGGAGTTTTTAATAAATAGATAGATAGATAGATAGATAGATAGATAGATAGATAGATAGATAGATAGATAGATAGAAAGAAAGATGGGTGAAGGAAGGAAGGAAGGAAGGATGGAAGGGAGGGAGAGAGGGAGGGAGGGAGAGAGAGAGAGAGAAAGGAAGGAAGAGAGAGAGAAAGGAAGAAAGGAAGAAAAAGAAAGAAAGAAAGAAAAAGAAAAAAGAAAGAAAAAGAAAGAAAGGAAGAAAGAAAGAAAGAAAGAAAGAAAGGAAGGAAGGAAGGAAGGAAGGGAGGGAGGGAGGGAGGGAGAGAAAGGGAGAGAGAGACAGAATGGAGAGAAAGCTAGACTTGGAGATAGGAAGATCTGTCTCTGATTCCTTTAAGTTGTAGGAAAGGTACTAATCAGCACTGGTCGAGGGAGTTTCCTAAACAGGGAGTTATATATAGATATAGATAAAGATAGATAGATATGCCAGTACATACAGTACTGCATAATTATGTATAATATACCTTATTATTACTTTATTTAATGTTGGCAATGTCTTACTGTGTGTTTAATTTATCAATTAAATTTATTTTATCGTATGTACAAGAAATCACTTTCTATGTGGGGTCAGTAGGCATTCACTTATATCCATGGTTTCAACTATCCACAGTAGGTCTTGGAATCCATCTTCCACAAATATGGGGCACCACTTTGTGTGTATGTGTGTGCACACATGTGTATAGATGTATATATGTATGTGCTGTATATACATATATTGTATACAAACACATATATGCATATAAACATCCTATGATTAAATATGTGTACATGTGTGTTGTATTATTACAGAACCCTCATACAAATACATATACACAAATTTTAATATACTTTCTTAAAATGAATTGTCTAATTTTTCAATGAGAAAAAGGTCATATGATTACATGGGATTATTAACATAATAACTTTTATATAATACTTACTATATGCCAGGTACTATGCTAAGCATTTTATAATTATTGTCTCATTTGATCCTCACAGTGACCCTGGAAGGTAGGAGCTATTTTTTTTACAGATAAGGAAACTGAAGTAAACAGGGGTTAAGTGATTTGCTTTAGGTCATACAGGTAGTAAGAATCAAAAGTGAGATTTAAGCCTAATTCTTCTAACTTTACAGACATTTATTTTTCAATATTACTGCATATATGATATAAAAACAAATGTTACACAGGCAGTTTTCAGATGAAGAAATCATAACCATAGTCATAAGAAAGAATGTTCTAACTCACTGTTGATCAGGGAAATGCAAATTAAAAATACTCTAAGCTACCACTTCACACTCATGGGACTGGTTAATATGACAAAAAAAAAAATGATAAATGTTGGAGGTAGTGTGGGAAAATTGGGCTACTAATGTACTATTGGTTATGGATTAGTTTTAACCATTCTGGAGAACAATTTGGAACTATGCCCAAAAGGCCATAAAACTACAGATCATTTGATCCAGCAAATACCACTACTAGGTCTGTATCCCAAAGAGATTTTTTTAAAAGGGAAAAAGAGCCTTTTTGTACAAAAATATTTATAATAGTTCTTTTTATGGTGGTAAAGAATTAGAAATTGAGAGGATGCCTACCACCTGGGAAATAGCAGATCAAGTTGTAGTCTATGATTGTGAAGGAATACTATTGTGCTATAAGAAATGATGACCAGGATGATTTCAGAAAAACCTGAAAAGACTTACATGAACTAATGCAAAGTGAAGTCATCAGAACAAGAGAACATTGTACATAGTAACAGGAATATTGTGCAATGATCAACTGTGAATGACTTGGCTATTCTCAGCAATATAATGATCCAAGACAATTCTAAAGAATTTATGATGAAAAATGCTCTCCCCCTCCAGAGAAAGAACTGATAAAATCTGAAAGCAGATTGAAACATTCTATTTTCACTTCATTTTCTTTGTATGTTTTTAAATATTTTTTCTTCATGGCCAATATGGAAATACATTTTCATTATCTCTCAAATATAGCCTTATTATTTTAAAATTTATTTATAGCCTAATTATTTATTGTCTTAGGAAAGGGAGACAGGAGGTGAGAGTGGAAGGAGAATTTGGAACTTGAAATTTTAGAAATCAAATGTTAAAAATTGTTTTTACATGTAATTGGGAAAAATAAAATATATTTTAAAAAATAAACCAATTAATTCCTAAAAAAAAAAGTTATAGCAAAGATGCCTATGCCAGCCTGAGACATAGTCAATAGGATTCCTTTGTTCCCTCACTCTGGGAATGCTATAGTTCCTATAAATTCCAACCAGGAGTTGGCTGGTTCTTCAAGAACTGAATACTGTCTGTGAATAGTTTGTTCCTATTTAGGAGTAAACAATGAGAGTGGGCACCCTTTCTAAATAAGAATAAGCAAATCCCCAATGAATCAGAACTAAGTCAGATAAGAATATATATTTAGGCTCACACTATTTCTTTGGTATTTAATGGTTATGCTTCTACATTCATCAATTGCTTCAGTCTTTTCTATCTCTAGGGAGATTGCTTTATCTGATGATATCATTTTCTACCTCAACAATCATTTCCCCCAGTAACATCACTAGTGCCAAAGACAGATAAAAGTTCTCTTGGGGTTAACATTGCTTTAATATTAAGATGTCATCACTGAGAACAGGGCAAGCAGATCCTTTTTGCTATTCTTATTGTTCT
>NC_058132.1:120151181-120163815 GCF_016433145.1 Gracilinanus agilis | reverse complement strand
TCACAGATCATTTATTTCCAAATGCTATAGCAAAAAAAAGAAATGTGTTTAAGGAAATTGGGATAGTTTGAAAATAGCATACTTTTTTAAAAATGGGGACATTCATGCCTGAACAAGGTAACTTTCTGTCCTGCACATGATGTCCAGGATACTTGAAATCAAAAATATCTTCCTAATTATAAATATGGCATTTCAGGTACTTGAGATGGCAAGAAGGGATATTCAGAGTAATTGCTGCCTCAAGCATGGCTTCACATCTCTGAGTCAGTTGCCTCTGGTCAGTTACTATATTTAGGGAGGTCCCAGGGTTAAGGAACCATTAAAAAAAAAGTTTAAAAACACGAAAGCAAACTTAACAGTTACCTCAGCTCTATGGTAGGGTGTGTTGATGTTCCGGAGTTGGGTCCAGTGGAATGTGTGTCTGTATATTCAACCATGTTTGACATTTATTTTGGATTAGGACACAGAAGCTGAATTTTTTCCAATTTTATTTAACCTTGTTCTTTTTTTTTTCCATTAGAAAGCCTGGTTCCATGAGTTATTTATGTAGTTGCCACAAAATACCAGCCAATATTTAGCTGAAACTCCACAGCAACCCCATTGTAAACAGTGGTAACTAGATGTAGTAATTTACATTTGTACTAGCATGGGATTTCCAGGCATACTTGGAGGCACCACTTGAGTGTCAGGTAGTTTCTCTGAGAATTTAAAGATTAAGGAAATTTCACTGTCCACTGAATCACCGAACTCCTATGGTACTTTTCAAGCTAGACATTATTGAAACATGAAAAATTCACAACACTATCTTGCCTGACCTCAAATTTCATTTCACCCAAACCAGTGCAGGCTGATGTGTTTGGGAAAATTGTGTTAAATTGACAGAGGCGGTAAAGGTGAGTTGTTAACTGGGTTTCATTTTCTCAAGGACCAAAAGTGACTTCCATAAAGTAAATCCTCTCTAAAGGATTATTGGATAACTGGCTGACTCAGTTTCCTTATCTGTAAATGGGGACAATAGTAGCCCTACCTCCAAGGTTTCTGACTAGATGAGATAATAATTGTAAAGCACTTAGCTCAGGGACCAGTACATCAAAAGTACTTTTTTGTTAAAAAGAATAGCTGTTAATATTATAATATAAATGTTAGTGAGAAAGAGGAGGAGGAGGATGATGATGTACATGGAAGCTTTTTGGTACAGTAGAAAGAAGACTGAACTAGAATTCAGAAGTCCTAGATTCTGGTCCAGGTTGTGCCAACAATAGTGTGTGCCAGCTTGCCTCAGTTTCTTCATAAAAATGAAAATAATAGCTTCCCTATATACCTTAAGGAGCTGTTCTGAGGATCAAATGAAATAATGACTATGAAGAGGACTTTAACTGAATGCAAAATAAATGAAAAGTGGCATCACTGCTATTATTGATACAAAAAACAAAAGCATGAAATAAATGAGCTCTGATAGTAATAAGAAATGCAGTATGATTTCATTGATATTTTAAAAGATTGTGAGTTTTAGTCCCTAATTTTGTGAATATGACCTTGGGAAAAATTATATATAATCACCAGTAATAATGAATGACTTCAAATGAATTGCCTATCTTTTGCAAATGGTTATGTGGACATCGGAAAGCTAAGTAGCACAGAGGATAGAAGCCTAGATCTGGAATCAGAAGACCTTGAGTTCAAATCTGGCCTCAGTACTTCCTAATTGTGTGACCCTGGGCAAATCACTTAATTCTGATCGCATAGCCCTTACCATTCCTCAGTTGTAGAATTGGTACTAAGAAAGAAAGTAAGAGTTTAAAAAAAAGAAAGAAATTACCAGAATCAGGCACAATTCAGATCATCTGGAAGGATGGCTTAAAGATCCCCATCCTAGGAGATGGACTAATTTTCTCTATGTCATGGCATTCTGGTACATTTCCAGTATATATATATATATAGTTTCAAAATGTCCAAGAATCTATAAGATTCCCTTTAAGATCTCTCTTCTGAAAACTTGAGACCTTGTGAAAATTTTGCCCAGAAAAATAAACTAGAAATGTCCCAGGTGGAGGTCAGATAAGTAAGATAGCACCGTTATGAGATACTAAGTAAAATATTTCTATGTTAAGAACTTTACAACTTTATTCAATTCTTGCTTTTCTAGTTCCTTTTCTCATTCTTACTTTCCCTCTTCCTCGCCTTCCTTTAGCTGTGGCCTTGCCTTTTCTGCGCTTTAGTTGGGGACTAAAACCCACAGACATCCAACTCCCAGATTTTGATTTTTTTTCTACATAAACTTTGCTCCTTTTTACATATCAATTTTAAAGTTCTTATGTTCCAAATTTTTGTTATCTGTATTAGTAATAGTAATCATGGCGCCTTTTCTTTCATAGCATTTGATTTCCAAAGACTTTTGACATCCATCATTTCATCTGAAATCCTATCCAGTAATTTTTAACATCTTTTCAAAAAAGATTTTTTTGTACAGCAATGGTGTCAAACTCAAATAGAAACAAGGGCCACTTATGGTACGTTGAGGATTTCTTAAAGCCCACTCATTGACTTAGATTTAAAATATTATGTTATCTATGTTTGATAGTATTTTTATTTTGTCAGATATTTCCCAATTACAATTTAATCTGGTTCTGGAGGTTGCAAGTTGTATAGTTGACACCTAAAGTATACACAGTATTTGTGTTACACACTACAACTCCATCAACCTTAATTTCCCAAATGCCCTTTTTTTTTGCCTAAGTATGCTGCTCTTTTCAGTCTCATTTGGTGTATCCTTGGCCACAGGATTGTAGTAATTTAGGTCTGAATTGCCAGGATTCTGAGACTGTGAAGCACTATGCAATCTATCGTGAATTTATATGTTGGTGTAATCTTGCCCATTGATGAACCAGATGGGTGATCGCTAAGAACCAACCTCCCGAAGTCTGTGGAGGATCAGCACCAGCTTGGCCAGAGGATGATCTCTCTTTCCTTGCCACCCCTGCCATCTGCTTTGGCATCAGAGAGCTTATGAATCACAAGAGCGGACTGAGTGCCCACCCCAACAAAACAACCAATCCTTGAGGTCCTGAAGTCATCTGCACTGCCACAAAACATAATCAGTTTTCTCAGTTTTGCATTATTTCAGACATAAATATAATTGGGCCACCATGAATTGTACCACATCCATCAATGTTCTCTTGCTGAGTGTCTTGCTGGCTTGTAGGTCTAGCAGCTTTATTTATTTATTTATTTATTTATTTTCTGGATCTCAGCTGTTCTTACCTAGGAAATAGGATATTAAAGTTGAGTTTTGGATTGCCATCTATATAAAAGAAGAAACTGAGGTTTTTCTGGAGAGTAGGCACACAAATGAGGCCCAGCGCTCTGAAGCATTCATCAGGAAATAATTTGGGGCGAGGGACACCAAGATTCTAACTCTGTGACCCCTGTGTCTCCTTGTTTTAGGTGTTCGTGGCTAGCCCTCACAAAACCCAGCCAATCGTGGAGATTCTGCTGAAAAATCAACCAAAGCTCATTGAGTTTCTGAGCACCTTCCAAAAGGAAAGGACGGATGATGAGCAATTCACCGATGAGAAGAATTATTTGATTAAACAAATCCGAGACTTGAAAAAAACAACCCCTTGAAGATTTTACCTAATTTTCTGCCATAGGCATTAATCCTATTTGTTCAGTTTGTATAAATGTCATTTAAAATAGTGCTTGGGAAGGCATGCACATGCCTATTTTAATTCACTGTTCAGATAAATGGAGTATAAAACTTTTAAAATGGGAAAGTTAAAAAAAACTAGAATAATATATTATTTTTAATCAAGTCTGTGATTATTTATGTCAAATGAGCAAACCTCTGCATTAGAAAGGGACCAGCTTTTACCCACGTGTTTGCATCAGCTCGTCCTCGCTTTTACTACCAGCAGACTCGAGCTCTCCTTTCCTGTAAGCGCCCCACGGAGGAGCTTGTCCTGATCTTCTTTGCACGTCCAGTCGTGACCGGGCCCACGCGGGAGCCACGAAGGAGCCCGAGCTCTTTGGCCGTGTTTGCCGATGCCACGAGAGGCTAGAATCAAAGAGAGGCTCACTTCAGGCATTTTTGTCTTTCCTCCTTTGTTTCTCTCCTGATGTCCTTCGGTTGATTCTAAACGAGGAGTTCCTCGCCTTTAGGAGACATCCCTATTCCCTTGCCCTAGTTGAGATGTGAGCTTGTTCAGGACTCTCTTTTAGCCTCCAGAACAAGGCCAAGCCGCCTCTGACTCTGGTCCAGCGATGCCCAGAGCAGCCCAGCCTCTGCGGAGGAGTCTTTTGGGACCAAGCCCAGAGAAAGGCAGCTTCCGTGTGGCCTTCCAGAAGATCCATCAAGGGGGCCTGAAATCTAAGAAACGATGTCCTTGTCGGTACTTCAAGTAGGTGATGGAAGGCAGTAATCTAGACTCCAAAGAGGCGTATTCTGGGTGTCTCTGCCCGGGGACGTCAGAGGCACAGGCTTGGGTCCAAGGGTGGCCCACGTGTTTGGGGCACGCATTTTCCTAGGGAAGTGCAGAACCAGGGAGGGAGTCAATAAAAGAGAGGAGGAGATATCCCTGGAACAGCAGAAAGCTGATTCTTTATAACTCTACAGCAGACTCTAGCAAAAGGAAAGCAAACCCGTGAGATTCGGTGGCCCCCGACATACTTGTTGCATCTTAGAGTAATTAAGGATTTAATTCATGCGCTTTGGAAAAGGCACGGACCTACCAGGTCATGTTTATTTCCCGATGTCAGTTGTATAAAAATGATGTCTGTCTTAGCACTCTTGAATTTTAAAGCTCTATTTACAAACTATTAAAGGCATGGTTACTAAGCTGCAGTTTTTTTCCCCCTGATTTTATTTCTAAAAATGTGTTGCTCCTTCTCTCTAAAGAACTCACATATTTCAGAGTTGTTGGGCTGCATTCTTTGCTTCCCTCCACACAAGTCGCCATTTTTTCTGAATGAACTTGTCAGTTCTCCAGGGCCCTGGGCCTTTAGAAACCTCACATCCGTAGCAAAATCAGGCAAGGTTTTGGTCCATGACTCCCTGGGACCCGGGTTTTTGTCTCTGACACCCCGAGCCGACCCCACGCTCGGGGGACCTCCTGTTGCGGCAGCTTTCAGAGATGCCAGGATGGAAAAGTCCAGATGTTGGTCAGTAGAACTGATGACTCGCAGCCTTTCATTCCTCGGTCAGCAAAGGCCAGAATCTTTCTGGCCCTCCTGAGCCTGTTCAGAATTCCAGTGCTCAGGTTTTGCTTCTTTACTATCAGGGATAAGGAAAGGCTAAAACGTGAAGGCAAAGCAAGTTTTATGGAAGTCCATTTGGCTCCTTCCTGCTATTTCATAGCATTAGAGGACTCCTACTTCCAATTAATTGGAAGGCAAGACTTTATTATCATTTTTTTCGGTAAAGATAGATTTTTCAATTTCCTACAGACTAGAATCAGGCCTTCTGTATCCAGTTTACCACCAGCTAAAACAGGAAATCAGCCTCTCAAATGCAGTAAAATCAGTATCTGGAACGTCATTATGTTCTGAAGATGTGAATTATCAATGTGTAAGTAGATTAGAAAGTGTAGTCGAAGGAGATTTGCAAATACATAGTTCACTGTAAATATTTTCAGGGTATTGAATTTAGAAAAAGGTCAGAGATAACAAGCTATTTTAAAAGCTCACATTTAAATAAAAACTGACTAAATAAAAGGTATCATGCATTTTTTTTTATCAGATTCATTCCTCTGCTGTCTTCACAATGTTGTTATTGCTATATTCTTATTATAGCTTCGAATGAGGGAAAAGCTGAACTGTCTTAAGCCAGTGGGGACTTATAAACAATAACTTGAATTTATGTGTTAGTTGGTTCACACCATTGGGCAATCAAGTCAATGGCCATGTCTGTCACTAAGTTAACTTGTGATATTTGACAAGAATCGAGACTTAAAAATTTATCACTTATTGAAGACTTATTTGAAAAAAAATAAAGTACTACCAAACTCAATTTGAAATACCTTGTTAAAGAAAAACAATTTTTGAAACTCTTAAATATTCATCTATATCAAAACTATTTAGCCTCTTTCTGAAAACATTAGCCTGAAAAATGAGTAAGGTCTACACAAATCTTACTGTAATTATACAAAGCTTAGGTCAGATTAAATGCAACAAATATCCAGATGCAATTTTGTATTTATTAAAACTATAGTTTGAAACACAAGTATACTCATTCTAAACATAATAAACATCTGAGTAGTCACATTGGTCTTCCGTTGGCATTTAATGTAGCCAAGCCTTGTCTCTTTACCATTCATCAGTCTTGAGACAAACTGTAATCTCAGAAATTATTTCTAATTCATCTCACCAGCATATGGCAACTTCAAGTTGTAGAATGAAGTTGGCAAGCTTAGCTGGTCAAAGTGTAATAGCTATACAGGAAAGGGGGCACAGGTCAAAACTTGAAAGAAAAAAAGACAATTTTAGAGATCAGTGGAGGAAAATAAAAATCTAAGTCTTGTAACTTTCAATGTGAATAAATTAAACAATCCAATGAAATAAAAAAAAAAGATTGGTTAAGAAAAGAAAACCCTGTAATCTGTTGCTTATAAGAAACATTTTAAAAAAAACCAAAGGCATGCAAGGTATAACAGCTGCAACCAGAAATCTACCCAAGATCTATTCAAGAGAAGTTACGGTAACTTGCCTCTGATTGCAAAGACTCCATAATTTCTAGCATTTGCCATCCTTACAAATGTTATTTTCATTCTTCATTTTGATCCATTTCCAATAGGTATGCAATGAAAAAAAAATCTAGAAAAAATACCTTTCGCAAACATAATGTCATTAACCTTACTAGTTCTATCTGTATATTCCTCTAACTTAAGCTGCTCTGAGATGTACGTTGTATTTTGGAAATCTCCAAAATCACCTTGTAAATTCAAGAAATATTCTATACAGTAGAAATTTTAAACTGAGTAAATAATGGTAAAGAAGGAAAGAAAGATTTAAAGATCACAGGATACTACTAAGAACATGCCCAACATGGAATTTTTAAAAATTTCATTTTCATGTTTATCCAAAGGAATATCTTGTATGGTATACAAAATAAATTTCTTTTCTACTTGTCCCTTCAAAAAGGATTTTAATACTAAGAGTTTATGAGACTGAAATATCACTGAAGAACAGCCACTGATTTACTAATCATGCTAATAAGCCAGATGAAGATATGTGTAGATAAGGGTACAGCTTTATTTTAGAAAGATAATAAGATTGTTCAAGAAAAATTATTCATCATAGTGACTCAGAAAAGAATGACTAGGAAATTCCGAAACCAAGAATTGAATTTCATTTAAAGAATTACGTCAAAAGAATTACAAAAGTCATATAAGTTTAATATGGAAAAAGTTGACCCAAGGTTGTAAAACCTTGAGAGCTTTACAGGAATAGGGTGGACCCAATTGGAAAAAATGTACTCTGTAGATAGTAGAAGGCTGGCCAAGTTAAACTCCCTCCTAATTTTTAGTATTTTGTAACTTGATTTCAGAGATTCTTAATCTTTTTGTTTCATGAGATTCCTTCTCAATATTTTTTTAATTCACTCATTAAAACAGGATTTTAAAAATTTAAATAGGATTATTAAGGAAACCAATTAAATTGAATAGTTATCAAAATATATATTTTAAAAACACAAGCTAGCTGACCCCAGGTTAATACCACTGCTCTAGATGATATTTCACTTCTTTAGGTTTGCTAACTATGAAATTCTACATTGTTTCCTTTGTTGCTTCTTTCCATTACTGTGACTAGTACTCATTTTATACTTATATTTATATTTTATACTTATGTAGCCAGGAGTCCCTCCATGTTCACACTGGAAACACCTTGAATTCCTTTGTGGCAACATTTCCATCTTGGATAAGCCAATGAGCTGATAATATACTAAAGGTATATACCTCTTTTCACTTGCTTCAATAAATATATTTTACATTTTAATTGCTATTGTAATGCAAGGATGCTACAGAAGCTTTTGCTTTTGCTAAGTTCAACTGTAAGCAGTCCTGGCAGTTAGGAGTTTAGAATTTTCAGGAAATCAGTTGGAGCCTGAGGCTATAAATAGGGCTGAAGTTCCAACTGAGGGGGATTTTGCCTTCTGGCTTTGGCTTTGCCTGTTGGCTCTGCTTTTGGCTCTGCCTTGGCCTGTGTTTTTGTCTTTTGGGGCATTTGGACCTAGCTGATTTCTCTAGTTCTCTCCCTGATCTCTCCATATTACATCCTTGCTATTTTCCCTGAATTTCCCTTTGGGCTCTGGGAGGAAAGGTGGGCTTGGTGGTTGGACATCATGGATTTAGTTTTCTGTAGGCAAGAAGGACATTCTTAAATCAAGCTATCCTTTATTTTATTGATCTAGGAAATACTTTACTTTAAGGCAGTCAAATCTTCCTGACTGGGAGAGCAGGCTCTCCCAGTCTAACCCCCTCCTGTGACCCTTCCCCCACCATCAGCTTTCTCCCTAGCGGCTGTTACAAAACCCTAAACCCCTCTCTCCTTCTGATTATCCCTGACATTAATAAATCCCCTTTGTTACCTACTCAAAGCCTCTGGTGAATCATTGTATCGAAAATTAAGGCAAGGGATAAAGAGGGAAGGAATTATTTTCTTTTATTTCTTGAGGGAACTGCGGGCATCCATCTTGGCAGGAAGTCCTTACCCAAGACTTCCTACAGCCATCAGTTTCATTGGCAGGGAGGAGCCCTTTGATTCCTCCCTCAAGGGATTTTAGAAATTAACAAGAGAAGCCATCCAGCCAGATTTAAAATATTTCTGACTGGCCCAATCCCCCTGTACTTTAGAGATACCTTCCCTGGTTGAAGAACCTCAGCCTTTTCCCTCAGTATCCTCTGTCCCTAGCCTCGGTGAATAAGTCTGTTTAAGCTGCCCTCCTGTATACTCCCTGTCATTCCCTTACCTTCCTATATACCACCTCATTCATCCCTTCCATACACTCAGCTATCTCCTTCATTCCCCTTCCAAATCACCTATATCCCTTTTATCCCTTCTCACTACCCAAATTGCCTGAGACCTGCTAGATTACCGACTTTTTCATAACACTATATAGTCAAAACATATTTTAGGCAGCTAGATGCACATTGGCCAGCTCTGGACCTGGAATCAGGAAGACCTTAATTCAAATCCAGACACTTATTAGCAGTCTGACCTTATGCAAATCACTTGCCCCATTTGCCTCAGTTTTCTCATCTGTAAAATGAACTGGAGAAGGAAATGGCAAACTGCTTCAGTGTCTTTGTCAATAAAACCTCAAAATGGGGTTGTGAAGAGTTGAATGCAACTGAAAATGACTCAGCTACAAGAATTCATATTTTGGGGGGCATTGAGAAAAGGGGGTAGGCCAATAATAGGAAAAAAGTCTATGCAATGATTGAATAACTGTTATTCAGTCCTATCTGACTCTTTGTGACCCCATTTGGAGTTTTCTTGGCAAAGATACTGAAGTGGTTTGCCATTTCCTTCTCCAACTCATTTCCCAAATGAGGAAACTGAGGCAAAAAGGATTAAAAATATGTCAGTTGGTAAAAGGGGCACAAAAATTCACTGTAGAACTTCTTAAAAAGCAGAATTGGCCAAATGGAAAAAGAGGTACAAAAATGCACTGAAAAGAAGAGAACTCTTTAAAAAGTACAACTGGCCAAATAGAAAAAGAGGTAGAAAAATGCACAGAAGAAAAGATCTTTTTAAAAAACATAACTAGTCAAATAGAAAAGGAGGTACAGAAACTCATTCAAAATAATCATACCTTAAAGTTTAGAATTGAGCAAGTGGAAGCTAATAACCCCATGAGATATCAAGAAACAAAGTCAAAAGAATGAAAAAGTAGAAGTGTAAAATATCTCATGGGAAAAACAATAGACCTGGAAAATAAATTCAGGCAAGATAACCCAAGAACTGCTGGTCTCCCTGAAAGCCAAGATCAAAAAAAGAGCTTAGACATTATATTTCAAGAAATAATCAAGGAAAACTGCCCTGATATTCTAGAGCCAGAAGGCAAAATAAAAATTTAAAAAATTAAAAATTAAAGTACCAATCACCTCCTGAGAGATATCTCAAAGGATAACTCCCAGGAATATTATAGTCAAATTCTAGAACACCCAGATAAAAGAGAAAATATTACAAGCAGCCAAAAAAATTCAAATAACATTGAGCCACAGTCAGGATAACACAAGATTTAGCAGCTTCTACATTAAATGATCTGAAGGCCTGGAATAGAATATTCTAAGCATAATCCTTCAGAGGGGGAAATGGATATTCAATAAAAGAAAGCATTGTTAGACATTCCTGATGAAAACTTACTGGAAAATTTGACTCAAATACAAGACCCAAGAGAAGAACAAAAAAGTAAATAGAAAAGAGAAATCAAAATATATTCAATAAGTTGAAACTGTTGACATCTCTATGTTTGGAGATGATTCTCATAACTCTGAAAAACTTTGTCAATTATTAGGGCTGTTAGGAGTATACAGAGACAGAGGGCAAGGCTGTGAGTTGAATATGATGGGATGATATAAAAAAATTAAGGCATGAGAAAGAGGAATACATTGGGAGAGGGAAAAGGGAAAAATAGAATGGGGTAAATTATCTCACATAATAAGAGGCATGAAAGAGATTTTACAGTGGAGAGGAAGATGGGGGAAATAAGAAAGGGAGCATGTAAACCTCACTCTCATCAGAATTGGCTCAATGAGGGAAGAACATACACAATCAATTGGGCATAGAGAGCTATCTTACCCCACAAGAAAGCAAGAGGGGAAGGGGGTAAGAGAAAGGGGTGGGGGGGGGGGCTGATGGAAAAGAAGGCAAATTGAGGGAAAGTGGTGGTCAGAAACTATATAGGGGAAAATAGAATGGAGAGTAATACACAGTAATAAAAAAATGAAAATTTATTACAAATCTCTAATAAAGGCTTAATTTCTCAAATACATAGAGAAATGAATAAAAAAGTAAGAATATAAATCATTCCCTAATTGATAAATGGTCAAAGGATATGAACAGGCAGTTCTCAGACAAAATAAAGCTTTAGTCATAGAAAAATGCTCTGGGGGGCAGCAAGGTGGCTCAGTGGATTGAGAGTAAGGCTTAGAGATGGGAGGTCCTAGGTTCAAAATCTGGTCTCAGATACTTCCTAGCAATGTGACCTGGGGCAAGTCACTTAACCCCCATCTTCTGCCTTGGAACCAAGGTAAGGTTTTTTTTTTAATGCTCTAAATGACTATGAATTAGAGAAATAAAAATTAAAATCTGAGGTACCACTCCACACCTATCATATTGGCTATTATGATAGAAAAGGAAAATGATAAAACTTGGAGAGGATGTGGAAAAACTGAGACACTAAAGCACTGTTAGGGGAGTTGTGAATGGATTTAACCATTCATGAAAGAACAATTTGGACCTATGCCGAAAGGGTTATAAAACAGTACATAGCCTTTAACCCAGCAATAGTATTACTAAGTTTGTATTGCAAAGAGATTAAAAAAAAAAAGGGGGGAAGGACCTATAAATACAAAAAATATTTAAAGCAACTCTTTTGGTGGGATGAAAGAATTGGAAAGTGAGGGGATACTCATCAACTAAGGAATAGTTAAGTAAAATATAGTATATGCTTGTAATGGAATACTATCCTGTTGTAAGAAATGACAAGCTGGAGGAACTCAGAAAAAAATCTGGAAAGATTTACACAAACTGAAGCAGAGTGAAATAAGCAGACCCAGGAGAACATTGTACACAGTGACAGAAACAACTGTGAATAACTTTGCTATTCTCAGTAATACAATGATCCAAAACTATCCTAAAGGACTCAATAAAAAATGCTATCTACTTCTAGAGAGAAAGAAATAATAGAATCTGAATCCAGATCCAAGCAAACTTTTTCATTTTCTTTCTTAATTTTTTATTCAGATTTTCCTTCTCAAAAGGATTAATATGGGAAAATGTTTTACACGATTTTACAAGTAAAATCCATATTAGATTGTTTTCCATCTCAATGAGGGGGAGGCTAGGAGGGTAAAGAGGGAGGGAAGAAAAGAATTCGAGACCCAATATTCTTTGAAAAGTGTTGGGAACTGTTTTTTACATGTAATTGGGGGAAAATTAAAAATTAAAAATAAATAAAAGACAGGGGGATGATTCAACAGGCAAAATGATTGACTATTGGATAAATTGCTAGAATCCTATGGACTCATTTTCTACCTCACCAAAAACTTACCACTGGGCTTCTGACATTTTGTTTGATCTTATTGTCTGTAAAACCATGGTAATTCATTCATTACAATACGAAAATGGCCATCAATAACACCTAACAGTTCAGTTGGGTTGCAATTGGGAAGTGAAGGGTTAACTCCCTGCCAGCCTTATTGGATTCACACCAATGGCATTTCCCACTGCACACCCCTGGCCATGGTGAGTAGAGCTCTTGGGCGGGCACAGAATAGAATGGAGACTCTGTAATATAAAGAGGCTCTTGGGAGAAGGAGGCAAGGCAGGGACTGTATACTGTTCTGTCTATTGGAAGAAAAAAAGAGAGAGAGAGAGAGAGAGAGAGAGAGAGAGAGAGAGAGAGAGAGAGAGA
>NC_058132.1:120036004-120141281 GCF_016433145.1 Gracilinanus agilis | reverse complement strand
GTACCTTCCACGCTGTGCCCTGTTGTGGGGTTCCTCCGTTCGTCTGGACTTGTTTTTATGTCCCCTTGAGGAGTTTTGTGTGTTTCGGTCAGGAGAGGTTAAGAGCTGCTTCTTACTCTGCCGCCATCTTAACCCGGAAGCCTAGACTTCAATCTTTGACAGTATAAAGTCTCTTCTTTAACATTAAAAAATAAATCATACTAGGTGGCTCAGTGGATAGAATTCTGGGCTTGAAGCCAGGAAGACCCAAGTTCAAATCCAGCCCTCAGACACTTAATAGATGTGTGACCCTAGACAAGTCACTTAATCTGTTTGCCTCAGTTTCTATAAAATGAGCCAAAGAAAGAAATGGCAAAAGACTCCAGTATCTTTGCTAAGAAAACCCCATGATCCACAGTATCAAGAAGAGTTGAACACAACTGAACAACGGTAACAAGTCAATGAAACAGTCTTTATTAAATGCTACTATGTTCACTGTGCTGGAAATACAAAGAGATGTAAAAATGAAACAAAATGAAAACAAACAAAAACAAAAAACAGTCCCTGCTCTCAAGTTCATACTGTAAATGGAGAAGATGCAGAATGGATATTATTAGTTATTTTCAATTAATTGTAAGTGTAATTAAGATAAAGGGCTACTAAGACTCCAATGTGTATACTAATTTTTATGGGGAATAATAAAACTAATAGTTGGCATTTCTATAGCACCTACAAGATAATGTAGTGTTTCCTTTGTTCCTCATGATGATCCTGGGAGGGAGATATCATTGTCCTCATTTTACAGGTGATGAAACAGAAGCTGACAGAGGTTAAGTGACTTGCCAAGATCACACAGCTAGTAAGTGCCTGAGGTCAGATCTGAACATAGATTTGCAAGGCCTCTCCTTGCAATAACCCTGCAAGGTAGGTGAAGACATTGGATTATTCTTCTGATTGGCATCATTCTATCATTTTATAGATGAGAAAACAGATTCTAGGAGCTTGCTCAGTCAGCACAAGAAACAGGCTCATGATCATTTGGCTAGTACCTATTTAAGTTGGGAACTGAAACTCTATTCCCTTCTAAGTTGGAAAGACCCAAGTTCAAATCCAGCCTCTGATATTTACTAGCTGTGTGACCCTGGGCAAGTCATTTGTTTGCCTCAGTTTCCTCATCTGCAAAATGAGCCCAAGAAGAAAATGGCCACCCGTTTGACAGCTCTATCTGCTCATGCACTGCATTAATCACAATTTAAAAAATATATCCTCCACAAATATGATTCATTCATTCATGAGGTCTATTTGCTTATTTGTGGTTTCATGAATCCCTTGCAAAAACTCCCCGACTCCGGGGCTCTGTGTCTTGGGAACAGAGCTCTGTCTGGGAGGCAGGACACCTGGGTTTGCTTTTAGATTCACTCTGGCTTTGGCTTGTGTCCCCAAAGGGATAAGTCCCCTCACCCCTCAGATTCTCTTTTGGCTTCTGCAACAGAAGGCTATTTCTTTCTACTTAATACCCTAGTAGGTGTTTTGAGCCTTCCTGATAGCTTTTTAAAGCCCATCAGAAGCCAAAAATCAGGGTGCCAAATGCCACTCTGGTTGGACCTGTATTTCTCGTGCTCCCCAGGGCCTCAGTCTTCACCTCAGCAGCAGTATCCCATCAGCTGGAAATGAGGGAGGAAAGCCATCATTTACTGGCTTCCCAGGTTATGTCTTGAGAAATTATTTTTCAGCTCCGAGCCGAAAATGATCTCTCTCTTTGAATTTCTTACGGCATTTTGTCTGAACTCTTTAAACTCATCACACTCTACCTCGTACTGGACTGATCTGTAGAGATATCCCATACTAGAGCCATCACTACCTCACCGCCATAAATATAGAGCAATCCCATAACATTTCAGAATAAACCGTGAACGAAAACAGCTCTAAACGACAACAAAATTCAGCTCAGACATAATGGACAGCGTTGGTAATGACTTAATAGAGAGCTTATGAAGTCTGAGTTGCCTTTATACGAGTAACAATCACTTTAAAAATTTTGTTGGTGTGTAACTGTTTGGGGTGATTGGGTTTTGGGGTGGAATGAATCTTGAGTTTGTGGGTACTTGTATTTGTTTTTAAAGGCAGGGAGGGGAATTGGGGGCAGCTGGGTGGCTCAGTGATTAAAAGCCAAGCCTAGAGAGGGAAAGTCCAGAGTTCAAATCTGACCTCAGATATTTCTTAACTGTGTGACCTGGACAAGTCACTTAATCCCCATTGTCTAACCCTTAGCACTTCTGCCTTGGAACCAATACTTAGAATTGATTTTAAGATGTTAGATAAAGGCTTTTTTTTTAACCCTTACCTTCTGTCTTAGAACCAATACAACGTATTGGTTTTAAGGTAGAAATGGTAAGGACTAGGCAGTGGGGGTCAAGTGACTTGCCCAGGGTCACACAGCTGGGAAGTGTCCGAGACCAGATTTGAACCTAGGACCTCCCATTTCTACACCTGACTTTCAATCCACTGAGCCACCCAACTGCCCCCCTCCTTTTTTAAGAGAAAAAATGACACCTGTTAAAAGTGAGAAAAACCAGAGCAGGAAAAACAGGCATTTTTATCTAGTAAAAGATCATTTCTGTTTTTTTTCCCCTGTGGCTTGCATAGTTGATTCTGGGTATGTGGCGTAAGAAACAGGAAAACTGTAGACCATTGTCCTTATCCAAACAGAATATTTGCCAGCAGCTAAAATGTGAGTAGAAACCATCTCACCAGCTGGGTAAATTGTGAATCATGTCACGGCCAAGGTAGTCTTGGCACTATAGTCACCAAGTCACAACAAGGGTGCATCCTCCGAGGTCTCCTCAGAGATGGCCATCTTTCTTGAGTCTGAGGGTCATCAGGAAGCTTCCAGGTCCCTCCCCAAGCCCCTCATTAGCCTTCTCTCAATGTTGGTTTCCACCATATGCTGAAACACTGAACGCCTTTCCCTTTCTACTTTTATAAACTGATTTTGGAACTAATCAGCTCCAAACCAGTTTGGTATTCTTGTGTCCTTGAAGGACTCGCTGACGCCAACATTTTATAGGTGGTAGGGTGTGTGGTGTGAAAACAATTTGCCAGCCAACTTTTCTTCTGTTTCACCCAAAGTGGCTGGAGATAGATGGCAGTTACTCAAGAGCTGGCTTGTGTCCTTCTGGAAAGAACTGTGCTTTCTCTAGCAAATGGCTCAATGCCTCACCCCTTTGGGCTCCCAAAGTTTTCCTTTCCCCCTGAGGGCTACCAGCTTCCCCACACCCCTCAACCTCCAGTGGATTTGGGAGACAAACATCAAACAAGTGAGAGATACCCTGATTAGCTTACCTTTTATTAGTTATGCCAGTATACTTTGCCTGTGTTTGCAATGGTTCCACAGTGCAAAGAAGGAAATACTTGGTTCTGCTGGACATGCCCAGTTATTTATAAAGACAATGGACCCCAAGAGGAATCTCTTCTCTGCCAAGGCCATTTTATTTTGGATTTGTGGCTTACTGATTTATTACTTAACTCTAGGCACTTATGATTTTCATCCTGAGGGAAATTAAACAAATGAGATTCTGTGAGCAACTACCCAACAGACATGCACTAATGATTTAACATTACATTGTTGGGTCAAAAATCAAATTTGCCATGAGAAAGGGGGCCTTAGGAGGCCAGGAATGAGCTGAGGGGATCAGAGCCATTACTGGATAATGTTGAAGGTGTACAGCATAATGCAGTGATGGTGAACCTTTTAGAGACCAAGTACCCAAACTGCATCTTCATATCCCATGTGAGCCCCCCTTTGCCCCAGACAGTGGAGGAAGTGTTCCCTTTGGGCTGCTGGGCAGAGGGACAGCTGATGGGAGAAATGTCCTCAGGTGTGGGGAGAGGGGAGGCCAATGCAGGCATAGTGGAAAGTGTTGGACTTGGGAGACAGGAAGACCAGTGTGATGTCGGGCAAGTTGGTCAATCTGAGTCTTGGTTGAACTTCTCTGTAAAATGGAGATGGCACATAGCACCTACCTACCAGTTGTGAGGATATAATGAATTATGCACATATGTTTTTCAGACCTTAAAAATAGAATATAAATGTGGAATTATAGGAGTGGTGGGGAAAGTACTCATTAGAATCCTAGCTCCTCACTTTCCTTTTTGTGTACAAACACCTCTCTGAACTTTTTCCTAATCAATAAAATGAGGAAGGCAGACAGTGATCCCTAATATCCTTCCAAGATTAATCTATGATTCCATTATTGATTTATCTTTTGGGGAAAGAATTTTCATTAAAAAAAGAAGGGAAAAGGCACAGTCACTTGAGACCTTGAAATAACAATTTATTAGCAGAACACTGCAATGGAGACTACAACTCTAAATCTTTTACTAACCACTATGACCATAAGACTCACAAAGATGGATATTCATTTAAATACAGAGAGAAGCTGAAATTCTTTTTCCTTATATAAACTGGAAGGAAAAATCAAGAACAAGTTGACATGTTTTTACATAAACTGATGTTATTTCCCTTGACAATTAAAATTAGACTGGACTGAATCTTCAGAAAAGAAACAAATTCATTCTTTCTGCATGAGGTTCAGCATAAAGGAAAGTTTGCTCTTTTTCTCCTGGCATTTTATGATCTAGTCCAGTGGTTCCCAAACTTTTTTGGCCTACCGCCCCCTTTCCAGAAAAAATATTACTTAGCCCCCTGGAAATTAATTTTTAAAATTTTAATAGCAATTAATAGGAAAGATAAATGCACCTGTGGCCATCACCGCCCCCCTGGGTCACTGCAGCACCCACCAGGGGGAGGTGGTGCCCATTTTGGGAATCACTGATCTAGTCAAAGATACCTGTAAGTAAAACCACCTCAACATAAGCTGTTTTTCAGTCAAACCTAGAAAATGGCCAGTGTCAATACTTTGGAGCATTGCTAAAGAATTAAACTAATTCTAGTAGCAATAGTGATCTGATCCACCTCTACACACACACACACACACACACACACCCCTGCACTGCAGGGGAACACCCCAATTTAAATTGTTTTTTGCTTTTTTTTTAAAGCCACAACTCTAAAGAGTAAGAACTAGATTTAGCCACTCTGATATAAACTCATTCCAAATATTCACTTTTTTTAAAAGGCTACTTCAGCTATAGCTTAGTAAAGTGTTCATGATTTCATCCACATTGGAGGACACAAATATAGAAGAACGGCTGCCTAGACAAAAATTTGGTAGTTTGTTTCTTTTAGGATTATAGAGGAGGGGATCCCCATTTGAAATAAAAATGACATAAAAACTAAAATGTAGGACTTTAATATATCTAATATCTTCAATAAGCATTTATTAAATGTCTGTTGTGTGCAAGGGTTAAAATCAGAGTAATCTGAAGTCTGTGGCCAATTCACTTTAAATAGGATTTTGGCCAAAAAAAAAACAAAACCCAGAAACAACCTTTGTCACCAGCAATTATTGGGGTGAAGCTAAACAAACCTATCTCTATGTAATGATACTGTTGTCTCATAAAAACATGCAAGAAGAGAGGCAGATCAGTGGCTCAGTGGACAAGGATATAGGTCTGGAGATATGAGGTCCTGGGTTCAAGTATGACCTCATATACTTTCTAGACCCTAGACCAGGGGTTGGCAACATATGGCTCTCGAACCATATCTGGCTCTTTTGAGGGCTCTTTCTGCAGGAGCCATAAAGTCCATTTTTTTTCAGGCACTGTTACAGGAGCGCACTGTGAGCACTGTACGGCTCTCACGAAATTACATTTTAAAAAATGTGGCGTTTATGGCTCTCACGGCCAAAAAGGCTGCTGACCCCTGCCCTAGACATTTAACCCTAATTACTTAGCCCTTATTGCTCTTCTGCCTTGGAACCAATAAACAGTATAGATTCAAAGACAGAAGTTGTTTTTTAAAAAAAACATGCAAGAAGGGCACAAAAAATAACGACTTATACAAAGTAGGAAAAGTAGAAATTTAAGTACATTCACACGAACTCTGGGTAAATTAAAAAAACAAACAAGGACAACAAACCTTTTTAAAATTCATACATGGAAAAGAAATCTCAGGTCAAATCAAAGAATTAATTTGTTAATTTGTTAAAATTCATTACCAAGTATTTTTAAAATTTTCAACCAAAATGTTTGGATTTTCTTCCATTTGCTCCAGTTTGTTGCTGAGAATCCTGAGTTGGCAAAAAATTATTTTAGAAATAAAGGAACAAGGAATTTCTTTAAAAATTCAGACCCAGATCTTAATCTTTATTCACCAGAGATATTGTGTGCATGATACTGATTACTGATTTTAAAATGTTTTCATTGGACACACATTTGAAAAATTGATTTACTGATTTAGAAAAAAATCAGAAATGATTCACAATAATGTTCATAAAATACTAAGTTATGAATGTAGAGTCAGGTATTGGTACGAAAGTGAGCAAATCAAGTGTTTGGCAGCATTAATTCTGCACCGTTTCAAAAATATCATAACCTGAGAAGGGAATGACCACATGTAGCTTTTTTGTTCCCCTTCACCCAAATAGGTGGGGAGATGATCTTTGTTCTCACATTAAAAATATATTTTTTTCTTCAAAGGCATTTTTATTTTAAAATTTAAAAAAAATGTTACAAGGGTGATCTTAATTTTAAGATGCTACTTGGATTTGGGCTCTTATATTTTCTGGGACTAAACAAGGTGTCCCCAAAAATGTATATATACCTTTTTAAGCCCGTAACCCAAAAGTCTTTTCTTTTTCAGAAAATAAACACAATAGCTATTAATAACCAAAGTGTGTATCCGCTGGGAGGGAGGGGGAGAACCCTCCAATGTATCGGACATGGAAGTATTAACTTAACATGGCAACTATTATATGAAATTGGATGTTCACATGCCACAGTTTTAAGCAGATCCTTTTAAATCTGAACTTGCTGGTGAGGTTTCAGGTGGGATTCAGTGGGGAAAAAGTACACATGCACAAGGCAACAATTCCAAATAACATCAACGTTACATCAGGAGCACATGTTCTCCTCCAAGTTTACCCAGTGACTTTACAGAAAAAACAAATATCAGATCCCCATGTATGAAGGCAAATCCATGATGTCCCCCAAGTAAACTGCTAGAAGGAAAACTGTCATTCTCACTGTTATAGTTACTCGGTGCTTCTGGCAAACTGAAGTTATCGGGATCTGGCACGGAAAGTGGAATAACACTCATTTTTACGTGTTAAGCAGCTTATTATATATGCTTAACATAGGAGTAAGTAGGAATAGCAACTTACGTAGAGGGGTAGTTAGGAAGGATGGTTGCCCACAGGGCCCAGGAGCTATTTATTTAGGAGAGAGCAGGAAAGGTTATTCATCTTAGTAGTAAAAATGGTTGCTCTGAGGCAGCAAATTGTTGCCCATGTGAGCACGTCTACATACCTCCTGAGGCTAGAAATCTGACTTCCAAAAATATGTGGCATCTGACTGTGAGCCCAATACCAAATCAACTACACTACAAGGTATAAAATACTAGTGACTCTACATAATATCAGCCTGAACACTTGTTTTTTAAAAAATTCTTCAGTAGTCTTCCCTATAGTTAATGGATCTATACAAGGAGAAGTAGTTGCCCATACCCTTTCTTTTATGCTGATACCCACTGAGGATGAAGCTCTGGAGATAATTAATTACTGTGCCAGGCGTAGCCAGTCTACAAGGCTGGGCTGGACTATTGATGCAAGATGTCTGGAAGTCTGAACTGATTTACCTGGCTTTAATAATCCAAACTTAAAACTGATGTATATCAAGTACAGCCTCCTAAGACAGCAATGACTTCATCCCCAATGTCAAGTCCACATGGAATTTTCAGCAATTCTTAGCTTAAACTCATGTTCATTTAACAGTGTAAAGAGAGAGACAGCTATGTAGCTCAGTGGATTAAGATCCAGGCCCAGAGATGGAAGCTACTGGATTTTAATCTGGCCTTAGACATTTCCTAGCCATGTGACCCTGGGCAAGTCACATAACCCCCACTGCCCAGCCCTTACCACATGTCTGCCTTGGAACCAATATATGATATCAATTCTAAAAAAGAAGGTAGGGGTTAAAAAAAAAAAACAGCATATAGGCAAATCTGAAAAATGCATAAAGTTATTGGACAAGTTTATAAACTCATCATTTCCAGGTTGGTTGAATACAATAAAGGAATTCAGATACAGATTCCTTTGGCATTTTAGAGTCATCCAACGCCAATCGTAACTTTTTTACTTTTTAAAATAAAATTTAGGGGAAAAAAAACTCAATTGGCTGGCAACAAATGTGAAGAAGGCCAAACATTCTCTGGAGAAATTTAATTCCTGACCTCTCCTTTGTAGGGAGCTCAAGCAGGCCGTGACCCTGTGCCTCAATCCTACCCCTGAGATCTTTTGGATACATATCATTGCCTAAGCCATGCCTAACAACTTAACTGAGGAGACATATTCTAGAGAAGTCAGAGAACCGTGGTCTGAAAAGTACTCAAGCTAGCAAGAGCATCATTATGTGCCGAAATCAGGACAACTGCATCATACTAAGGAGCTGACTATTTTCCAAGGAAAATTATAAGGCCTGGGAATCTTCAGAGAAGAAAACTGGGTGGGAGAAAAACTGCTCCTCAATAAAGGAATATTGCCCCAACCTGTCATCCTTCAGTTGGGAGTATGGCTCGTGACAATTCTATGTTGAAGATGAGCGGCTCTAGAGGCAGGGAGCAAAGTCTTTCATTTGAAAGGCGACACAAAAGGAAGACGTAAAATATGGTTCCTGAAGTTAGAGATTAACCTTCTGAATGAGAACCACCTAAAAAAATTCACTGTTCCTTGTGTGCTTGGTAACAACTCAAAAGAAGCTACAGAAGACTTCACTAACAGCTTCAACTCAATGTAAGAATGTACCGACTACCCAATGTAATGCCTTTGGATCACAAGAGGCTCAGCATACATCCAGCACTGGAAGGGACTTTGGACTTGGATAGACAGATAGACAGAGAGACAAATAGATAGACAAACAGAAAGATAGACAGACAGATAGATGTATGGATGGATGGATGGATAGACAAAGAGAGAGAGAAGAGAGGGGAAAGAGGACAGGAGGTTACAGACAGTCAGAGAGAGAACTATGGCCCAGAGAACTTAAGTAATTTGTCCAGAGTTATATAAATGTGAGAGGCAGGATCTGAATCCAAGTGCTCTGACTTGCAGGGCTCTTTCCTGGGTACCGAACTGCTTCAGTGATACTCGTACAGAAAGGCAAAACACAGACTGCATCTACTAGCATCCTGTTCTCAGTATGAAACAAGTGAACAGATACATCCTACATGCTTCAGCCCAGAAAAGCATGTGAGAAAGACAGCCCCCAAAACAAGGCAAAAGCTCCAGAGGAGCTACAATGAAATTATGCCCATAATCCAATTAGCTGAAGTGTCAACATGGTATAAAAGATCTATGCAACCTGGGTCTTTGGCATTTGGCTGAGAGGTGGGGGGGAGGAGCAAACAGGAAGAGATTCTCAATTATTATCCATCCTCATTTTGGTCATTAAGGAAAACAGTATATTTAAAAGAATAAAGTAGAAATCTCATTTCCTGTTGTTGCAATTCTGTTGCAGAGAAGAAAAGCTCCAGCCTAGTTTTTTGGCTATGTAAATCTCCACTGATGCTGCACACAAAGCTGCGTGGTTGAGTTTCTATCACCAATTAGAACTTAGCCTAGTTCAGTCTTGTTCATTTTTTTTAAAGTTGGCTCAAAGCTTTCAATGAAATGAATTTACCAAATAATTAATTTTCTATAGAAACTTTTGTTTCTGGACAAAATAATGTGTAAGAAGTAATATTGAACCTGAAAATCTACCAGATAGAGAAAGCAAAATATAAACCTTTTAAGGCACTAGTATAACTACCTCCTTAAACTGCAAGCTAAACCAAATAATGGTGAGAGCAAACGCCACAGAGGTGTGCATTGTGCTATAGTAATCAACTAGCCTTTTCTAATTAATGTTCTAAGGAAATCTCACTTGGAGCTTTTACCATAAGTTTTTCCACCTGCCCCAGTGTGAAATTTGGACACACAAATCCGTATTCAAGCTATAAAGGCTGGCTGAGTTTATATGTGCTGGAAGATCTACTACCACAAAATAACTCAAGTCAAGCCTAAATGGAGATGCCAATGAAAAATACACATTGAACATGTTTCAGCTATTCTGTATACATTCAACATTTGGTATGTATGAATCTTTCTCAGAAAGGAGCTTAGTTTTTTTAAAAAGTTCCTCTTGAAAGGTTTGTCTGGATAACTGGTTTAATGTAGTTTTGTGTGTGCATGCTTTGTTTCCTCCCCAACATCCCCTTTCTCCTTCTTCTCTGTATTTGCCTGAATATATTATTCTGAATATATGTAATATATTAGCAGAGATTAGCTGAAAAGTGGGCATGTGGAAGGGCAGGCCTAGAAAAGTCATATGCTACTATGGAAGGAAAGGAAGTGAAAGTAAGACGAGCAAGTCGGAGGACACAAGACAGCTTTTAGAACAGACAGTGGATGTCTCTCCTCATCCTTAGAAAAATGCAGAAAAGGGACCAGTCCATCCCACTATAATTCATGTTTGGGCCAGGACTACTGATTCTCTATCTCAAAAGGGAATTTTCTAGGAATTCTCCCACAAATAAAAATGAGGAGAGCAGTTAGAAATGGAACTTAAACTCCATTTAGTGTTTGCTTTTAAGAGTGTTCTAGCATTTTCAAGGCAGTGAGTGTTTTTTTCCCAATTTCTTCATTTTTTCACTTTAAAGTAATGAGCTTTTCCAACAACACTTATAAGGAACAATAAAGAACAGGAAAGGAATTCTAAAGTGCGCATTAGAATTTATCACACTAAAATATTTTATTGTTAAAATTATCCTCCAACTTGAGGAATATTTTCGATTTGGATCTTTTTAAGAGATAATGCCAATGAACAAGAATGTTGTCACAGAATATTTTCTTCCTGCTGCCACCATAATTCAGTGATAATTCAATCTGACTTGTATTTATCAAAGGATTTGGGAATAATTAATGATCATTTTAAAAACTAGCTTTCAAAATGGAGATCATGGTCTATCAGAAATTATCTTACTTTTCTAAGAATCAATTGAAATGGAGCAGATACTAGTGATTAATAAATACTGGACATGAGCCTGACCTTTCGGGAGTGCACTGACTTTTCCAGATCATGAGGTTGTCAGTCATTTCTTTATGGCAGCTAACTACTCAACAATCTCATGGTCTGAATGAATACTTTCCCTTTAAGTAAGTAGTTTACTTAACTCTAAGAACTGGCCCAGGATAAAAACTCCAGATCAACAGAAATCAGCCAACCAAAAGTCTTATTCATTGTTGATACCTCATTTAGTGTAATAAAAAAATTATTGTACTCTAGAAAACACACAAGGAAATCTAAAATGAAAATATTCTCATTAACATTATTCACATTTCAGTAATAAATTAACTTCCTTAAAAATACTTGTCAATTATTTCCTAAACTCCATCCTTATTTGCAGACGCAACAAGGATGAATTTTAAAAGTGCAGTAAAAATCCCCTTGGCTTCCTTCTCTGATTCAGGCAGGACTTTCTTTTCATTTAGTGGTTTCCAAGACACAACTTCTTGTTTTGGTGACGTTCTTCCTCCATTAACTTAGGTCTCAAGATACCATCTAAAGCACAGGAAGTTAAAATGAAGAAAACGACTTTAAATTGGGTTAAAATATTAATACCAGAAGACCAGGGTATTGTTAAATCAAAATACAATTTTAAAAAATTTGTTTACACTTTGGAATACTGAACTAGAAATTTTAGTGGCTTGTCAGTTTGTATGGCAACAGGATGAAGCCTGTTAAAAGCCATGTTGCCCTTTCTAGACCTGGATAAATGTTCTGACAATCTATGACCAACTCTACATAAACAAGGTAGTGCAAAATGCTTAAAAAAAAAAGTGCAAAAATCTCAAGGAGCCTATACTGAACCTACAACTTTGTGAATTATGATCTTAATCAAAACATGCATATCTAAAACCTGATAAATACTAAAATACTAATTTCTAAAAGTCTAGAATTCCATTTTTAGACATTCTTTTACCTAATTCCCTTCAAGAAGCTCAGATGCATCATTAATACCAGGATGGGTTTGACTTATAGTCAAAATGGTACTAATTATTGAATAAACATTACTTTGTTGTAACATAAACTTATGTTTATCTATAGCAAAGGTTCTTAAACTCTTTGGCAGCATGGGAAAGCCTAAAGAGCCCATCTTAAAACAACAGCTTTAAATTCTTAATTGAATTAATTTAAATTCTCAATTACAATTAAGAGTTCAGTGAAAGTAAAGATGTAATTTTTTCCTTTACAAGTTTAGAGATCCCCTGAAATATATCCACTGACTCTTTGGGTTAAGAATATTGATCTGGAACAAGATCAACCAAAAGGCTCATATAACTCAAATTTTTGTAGAATTATACAATAATCCAGGTTCTTCATTATGAGTCTGGAAAACCACAAAATGTTACAGCTATAAGGGACTTTGGAGATTATCTAGTCTAACTCCCTCAGTTTATAGATGAGTAAATAGGTCCAGTAAAGTTGGGTGAATTGACCAAAGACCTACAGGTAGCAGAACTAGAATGCGAACTCAAATTTTCTGACTCCAATTCTTTTTCCACTATATAAAGATGTCTTCTTTATCTCTGAGATATCTTTTGAATCCAAGATTAAAACAAACTCCATACAGCTAGAATGCTAGTTGTACTGAATCATATTTGAATTCTCTGAAAATTGGAAACCTAAGCATGTAACATATAACAACTCTAAGTTAATCAGAATCTTTCTCTCCCCACTCTATTGGTCTGAATAAATGCAAATTCCTCTGTTAACAATGCATATATTTCCATCATTTGATTCCATGAAATAACTTTCTTGATCTCTACAATAATTTTAAGAGCTGATTTTGATATTGGATACTACTTTGTTTTAACAATTGGCTAATTACTAACCAATTTTAATGGCTTTAATTGTTGGGCCTAAATGTACAGATTTGACTCATAAATTTGGTTTGCATAACTACATGCATAATCAGGCCAATTATTTATATGGCAAATATCTACTTAGTAAAGAGAAAACATCCCATAAGATAAATTTAAGCATCATTGTACTCAATGACAGGTTTCTTAACAGTACAATACTTATACTTACTCTCTATCATTTCAGACTCATTTAGTCCCAGAATATGAGCTTCCGTTGGATTCAATTGCCACTGTAAAAAGCACAAACATTTCATTTATGTAAAAAAATACAAAAGCACTGCCAAACTCCAAGTTTTTAAAACAATGAAAAAAACAAGGGGGCTGGTAGACCCCCAGAGGCATTTTCATTATAGCTCTACATTCATTACTGAATGCTTTATTATTGTCTCCTAGGAACACCTAGAAAGGACCCTAGAGATGATCTAATAATCCCGCTCATTTTACAGTGAGGAAACAGGCCCAGAGTGGTAAAGGGATCTGCCCAAAGAAAAGAAAAAGGCCCCTGAGTGGCTCTTGGGCAGAGGGAAAAGGAGAAAGTTTCCCTTCCCAGAAATAGCTTTACCCACTAGGCTGCCTCAGAACTGCCCTCCCCTCCTACCTGGCTTGACATTCCCATCCTTAGAGTTACTAAAGGGCCAGGTAAAGGCCCAGGCACTGTCTTCAGAAAGCTACAGTTCAAATGCACGTTACCTGGGAGCCTGTTTCCATGAGCACATAAGCATGAATTAGTTTATCACATTAGCTAGTTGGTATCTTGGGCCCTAAGGGGATGAGACACAAGACAGATAAATTTCAATGAAGGGCACATGGGAGCAGTAAGTTTGGGGTGGAGGGTGGGCATGGGGGCTTGGGTGCCTGGGGGAACAGCAGGGAGAGCGGGATATCTTACAATGCCAAGAGAAAGGCCGGACAGACACTTGGCCTACATTACAGTTTGTGCCCAGGGTCTGTTGCACTGGGGGCGAGCTGTTGTCTTTGAAGGGAAAAGGCACCGCCTCTCCATACTCCAAACAAAAAAAGCAGTGTGCTTTCAAGGACCCACTATGATATCCCACACACAAATGGTCTTCCCAGCTGCTCAACAGTAAGCCCAGAAAAAGAACATCCTGAGGGAAAAGTGAGGCAGGCCACTGACCACTCGGGCACCTTCCAAGACATTTACAGGGGGATTTTCCTTGTTTTCCCATTTTATAGGAATTTAAAAACAAACAACAGATTCCTCATCTAATTTAGTTTCAGAATCAATCTTTACTTCCAGTGCTCTAATGAGAAGGGAAGAGAATGGGTGTTTATATTATGTGCCTATTGTGTACCAGGTGCTTTTTAACAATTGTTGGCTCACTGGATCTTCACAACAACCCTGGCAGGTAGATGCTATTATTATTCCTATTTTACTGATGAAGTAACTAAGGTAGATGGAGATAAAGTGACCTGGTTAGGGTCACACAGCTAGTTAGTGTCTAAGGCTGGATTTGAACTCAGGTCTTCCTAATTCTAAGCTTGGTGCTTTATACCCCTGGTTGTTTCAGTTCTCTGATGAGGATATACACGGATTTAGGTAAGATAAAGAGTTTGGTTCTATGTGGATCACTTAGAAGTAATCTGGGAAATGGCCACCAATTTGCGGTGTAAAATCAGTTTTTAAGATAGTGCATCCCAGGCCTGATGTGGCAGTATTCCAGAGCAAAAACCAATTACCTCCCAATGATGTGGTGAAAAAGAATCAAAATAAACATCATGTCAATTCACCTTAAAGTTTAAAAGCCTTCAATTATCATGTGTCTTGGTGATAAGTTATTGCTGAGCTGAGTTCAAAGAGCTCTAGTACCACTCCAGGGATGTGTGGCTCATTGGAGGCCTAGCACACAGAGGGGTACCCGAGTGCAGAAAACTTCTGGAAAGCCTGGGCTGGGGGGATGGTGTGGCCAGAGGACAAGCTAAACAAGTACACTAAGAAATTCACTGGGAAGGGCTCACTACAGGATGGCAACCCAAATGATTTGTCACAAATTATCACTAGAGAAAAAAGCAAACACTGACAAACTGTGAGGGCATATAACTAGATGGCCAGTTTGGGCTATCAGAGGTTCTGAGCTGCAAGCATGTCAGGAGCTGGGAAGGGAATGGCATCACAGAGATTCTGGGAGCGCAGGCTAGCCCACTAGCAGCGGCAGCAGCATCTAAGGAAAAGATCACAAGGCTGAGTCTAGGGCTAGGCATTTGGCCCAGCCATGTTTACAGGTACTGGGAAGGCAGAGGCTCTGCTATGTTCTCCAAAAGGGCACAGGAGAGGCTGCTGAAGCCAGTATCCATACAGGAGGAGGGAGAATGTTAACCTGGCTGGGGTGCTGACATCTCCACATATGTATTATCATTATTCTGCCAGAGGAACAAGGATTCTCAAACTCCCAGATAATCTTAAATAAGTCTACCTGACCCATAATGGTGCTGAAATATTATTACAATTAAAACAAAAATAATTACTTAGTAAGACTTTTTTTAAAATTGAGGGTAAAAGCCGATTTTTTCAAGGAAGCATTTTTTGTGGGGCAGATCATATGGTAGATGGAAATTCTCAATAACTTGGGAAGCTTTTGACATGAAGAGCACTGATTCTTTGCTGGACTTTTTTATTTAAAAAAATAAACAACAACAACCTAAAGATATCCAGATAGTTACATTAATTTTTTTTAAAGTAAATTTCCTTTTAGAGGAATTTGAGAAAGAAATAAGAGCCATTCCTGAAGTAATCAGATTAGAGTTTTGAAAAAGAAGAATAAAGGACTAAAAGCAATACTATCTGTGTATACATGAGAAAGCAATTTGCCCAAAGTAGAATTATACCATGTTGAGTAGTAAAAGATAAAGGGAGAATGGCATTTTTATCTCCCTTTTCCCTCCCCAGACAAAAGGTCTCTTTGAGGCCAAGTAGCATAGGGAATGTGTTTGGTGGGGAGAGAAGGAATTTGGGTAGGGCGGCATAACAAGTTTTGTATGTACAGATTCTGCAAGTCCAACATTCATAGTTAAGAGTCTCTGCATATGAAATCAAATCAACCACCATGGTTTTCCATAAATGCGAAAACAGTTGGGAATTAATGCTTTAGACTATTTTTAACTACACATAGGGAAGGGCACTGTGAAAAAACACTTTCATCTACTTACTGTAAATTTGCTCACACCCTCAAGTTCCCCAAACCTCATGTAAGAGATGTCTGCCTTCTTTTTTCCAACATCTACATCTCCTGCATAGATTTGTTTAATGCCTGCACCTTTAATTAAAGGCACACACTCATCACATGGACACTTAGTTACAAAAATCATACTTCTTTCTTCTGGCTTTATTTCTTGACACCTAGAAATAAAAAGAAGAATTTAGGAGGTGTTTCTATTAGGAAAAAAATTTTAAATTCCAATTAAATATAAAAAACATTTTTAACATTTGTTTTTAAAATTTTTTGAGTTCCAAATTATTTCCCTTCCCCCTCACTAAACAAAGAAAGCAATTTGATATAGATTATAGATGTGCAGTCATGCAAAACATGTTTCCGTACTTAAGCTATGTTTTAAAAAAAATTTATTTATTTCCTACCAATTACATGGAATAACAAATTTCCACATAAGTTTTCCAAAGTTATATGATCCAAATGATCTCCCTCCCTTCTCCCAGATAAGCTACGGTTTTTAAAAATACTGAGAAGAACAGACTGAAACTGGTTTGTTTAAAACTAAACTGTAGCAATTTTTAAATGGTCATTAAGCTTACTGCTGGTGAAAAAGCATGCTTGATTTAAGAACATCTACAACCTATAAAACTTAATATTTCAAGAGATTGATAGGATTGGGTACAAATTCTGACCACTCTAGACAAAAAAACAAATGGTAGATGTAAAAAGAAATGCAAATGGAGAACAGTAAAGCATAAGCACAACAAGGTCACCTTTTTATATAACACTGCTTGAGTCCTCAATTCAATTTCAATATTTATTTAGTATTGTTGTGAGGAAGATTAGTTAGTAATTAAGTATTAAGGATGGACTTAGCAGGAAGGGCTGGAGCATTCCAAGATGGAATGAAGGAGCAGGAAGTAGGTGCTTGTGCCCTGAGAGAGACTCCATTAGTGGTTGGCACAAAATGTTGCTAGTCCTGAGAGATCTCAGACCTGCATCCTGATTTTCCTGGGATCCTAAGTGGTGGTGGTTTCTAACAAGAGGACAAGAACTACAGAGCAGCACCAACGGAAGAAGGAGTTTGGGATCTGGTGGACAGCATCTCAAGCCGACCCTCTCTACTTGGATACCTTGGACCACCTTGGCTTTTGACATCCTGTGATCACTGGTGGATTACAGTGAGAACCCCAAAGCCACTCTCAGCCTTTAGCTGTGCTGGTCAAACCCTGGCTGGAACCAGGTTTGATGCAGTGTCCATTACTGCTCCTTTGGGTTCTGCCCGCTTAGATCACCAAGATTAGAGTAGAGAAGTCCTCCCCTTGCCCTGTGGTTTTGCCATTTAGGTTTTAGTGTAGAATTCCCTATCCCACCTTTTAGTTGAACACAATTAAACCTGTTAAAACCTTTTACCTTGCCTGCTGGTTTCTAAGACTCTGGCCTAGTGGTGAGCTGGTGACAGTTGGTGACATTCTTGTCAGTTATCAGCAGCTTAGTTGTTTACTCTGATCTCTCCATCCTGGTCCTGTCTCTCCTACAACCCAGTGTGTGTACCCACAACCATTTAGATTATATTGTAAAATCCCTGGTGCCTCCATATTTTTAACAGTATCTATACTATGTTAAAGAGCACTACACTAAGTTTCATGGAAGATACAAAGATTAAGATTTCATCCATGCTTTCATGGAATTTAGAGTCTGACAGAGAAAGAACTTAGCCTCTTAAAAAGCAATCTTTCATCATGTTTTTTATGTTTATGTTTTAAGCTGCATTTATTGCAACCTGATTTCTACCACACTGCCCTTCCCCTGTCCTAACAATTTACTTCACAAAAACTAAATGTGACAAAACAACTCCCCCACAAAACGCAACAAATGTCACAGTAATGAACTATAAATAAAATAACATATTTCCCAGGCTAAGTTCTAGCAAATCTGTGCATACAAACTATAGTTTAGAAGTAAGAACAGTGAAAAGAGAAAAGAGGCTGCCTACACTCTGCTTTTCTCCCAGAAGTCTCAATGCAGGTGATAAGGATTTCAGTTCCAAATCCTCTTGGTTTTAAACTATAATACTAATATTGACGAGGAATGACAAGCCTGAGCAAGTCTTAAAAGTATTAAAAAGAATCTTGACAAGTGTTGTATCAGTTAATGTTGTTAACATCTTCATCCCAGATTGCAGGATGTAAGCCAGTCAGTCAACAGTATGCCAGGCACTGTGCTAAACGCTGCAGATATAAAGAAAGACTAATGACAGTCCCTGCCCTTGAGGAGCTCACTATTTAATGGAATGTGCCTGCTTTCTGGAACAAGATAATAGAATACAAGATCAGCAGATCCAATTTTAAGCTTTAAAGGGCAAGGTTACCTGTGGACCAGCCTCACTACATCTGTAAAAGTAATGAATTACTTGATAATGAAGCCTAACTTAGCCAAGGCCACTCTTAAAGACCAAGTACAGGGTGGTTGTGATCTGCACTGGTGGAAAGAGTACCCATGATGAAGGTGATCGTTGAAGTATTAAAACGAATTCAACATGATTTTTAAAAATGATGTGCTACAGATATAGGAAGCAAAGGAAATCTCAGTAGTGAAAGGCAGAACAGCAAGACCTAAAAACAAAACTTCAAGTAGTTCCAGGAAGGAGAAAAAGGGAAAGAAAGAGTATTAATTTGGTAGGGGAAGGGGAAAGGTATTAATTTGGCAGGGGAAGGGGAAATGGAGAGATCTGGTTCAGCTTGATTGTATTTGGTACTGCCAGGAGGAAAAAAAAATCAGAAAAACTCTGGAAAATACTTTAGCTGAAGGCCCCAGATGCAGGCCATTCAGGAACAGTTAAGTATAAGGGGAAAAAAAAAATTAAAAAAAAAAATATATATCATCTTAATTTTTCCTGAAATAAAGACTATCCAGTATTTAAAAAGTAAAACAATATTCAAAAATGCCTGAAAGTCACCCTCTAGACTAGACTCCTACTCTTATTAATAAATCTACCCACATGCAAAAACATTCCCATACCTAAATGTCAAGGCATTCTGTTCAGCATGGATAATGTATCTGAACTTTCTTATCTCTCGATCTTTCTGTTTATCATCCATGTGTGGGAAGTCAGCATATTCAGATCCAACAGGAAAGGCATTATAACCACATCCTATGAAATACATGGCCCCTGTTCCATCACAGGTTTTCTGTAAGTATAAGGAAACAGCCAATAGGTTTAATTTTAAATTCATCATTTGGTAGCAAAATAATTCAAGATGCATACATCACACTCCACAAAGCATAGCCCACAGCTAGCTGATGGCTCTGATTTTATTGGGGCCTACTCTCGCTAATGGGGGCTACAACAAAGTCATTATCACTTGAGCATCTAGTACAATGTTTTACATACAGTAAGTATTCATATATTTTCTTTGACTAACCAATCAAGAAGTAAATATGGAGTCCAAATCTTTTTGCCGAAATATGGCCTTGCCAAAGGTATGTTTCAAGGAAAAGGAAATACTCAAAAAAATCTCATGGATTTTACACTCATTATGTTATGTTTGAGATTGTTCTCTAACTGCTTAATTCAGAAACTTTCTATTATACTTCTCGGTTACCCCCATATCTAGGAGTGTTTGTGATAAAAAGAAAGAAGTTAATAAATGTCTGTTGATTGAATAACTGTATTGTGGCAATGGAATGGCAAGAGGTATTAATTAGTAGGCCAAGAAGTTAAGATAATAACTTGAATAAGAGCTCCTGTTAGAAAACACAGAAAGAGGATTGGTAGCAAAATACATTTTCAAAATACAGCAAGTATATCAATATGATCTGGAGATGTTGCCCTTAGAATGTCTATTCTTTATTAATGAAGAAAATGGACCACATCAATGGAAGTATTTACTGAACACCTTTGCTTATTGAAAAGACTTTTCTCTCTAACTTGAAGATTTTGTTTGCTCCTTCAGTGTTCTAAGAGTTATAATGGGAAATTATCTCTCAGTTGTCAAAGCTGGTGCTTAAGTACCAACATAAGGTTTGGATCTTCACAAATGTGAATATAGTGAAATCAATACAATCATATCAATATGTAAAAATCCAATCAAATGCCATTTATTAAGTAAACATCTACAAAGGGCTCACTGAGAAAATGGCTCTACGCTAGATTCCTAGAGGACACATAAACTTTAGAAAAGACTTATTGCTATATAAGATGCGTGGCTTACTGTCTGGTGGGAGAATAAGATACAAATCCATGTAGCTAAAATACACAATACTAAATGCTAAGGGGGGAAGAGAATAAGCATTTATATAGTATTTAGGGGTAGCTAGGTGGCACAGGGCATAAAGTGCCTGGTTTTGAATCAGGAAGATGAGTCTTCTTAAGTTCAAATCTGGCCTTGACTCTTTAGGACTATAAAAAACAGTAGGGCCCAGGTTGGTATTAGACCAGTAATCCTGCTGTAGTTCAACCTGTCATATACCTAAATGGCTGCCAAAATATGTGAGTGCATAGGAATATGGGGCTTTCCATTCTCAAGGGATTAAATAAAAAGCGTTTTGAAAGATCAATTTCTTCATTATATACACATTTTTTATTATGAACACAAAGAAACCTCATATCACTGATATTTAACCCTGTGAGTTGATAAAGGAATTTCTTCCTCTTTCTATCTGTCTGTCTGTCTGTCTGTCTATCCATCCATCCATCCATCCATCCATCCATCCATCCATCCATCCATCCATTTTTTTTTTTAATATTTTAAACCCTTAACTTCTGTGTATTAGTTCCTTGGTGGAAGAGTGGTAAGGGTAGGCAATGGGGGTCAAGTGACTTGCCCAAGGTCATACAGCTGAGAAGTGTCTGAGGCCAGATTTGAACCTAGGACCTCCTGTCTCTAGGCCTGGCTCTCAATCCACTGAGCTACCCAGCTGCCCCCATCCATCTATTTTTTTTTAAACCCTTGTACTTCGGTGTATTGTCTTATAGATGTAAGATTGGTAAGGGTGGGCAATGGGGGTCAAGTGACTTGCCCAGGGTCACACAGCTGGGAAGTGGCTGAGGCCGGGTTTGAACCTAGGACCTCCTGTCTCTAGGCCTGACTCTCACTCCACTGAGCTACCTAGCTGCCCCCCCCCTCCATCTATTTTTAAACCTTTACCTTCCGTCTTTGAATCAATACTAGGTATTGGTTCCAATGCAGAAGACAGTAAGGGCTAGGTAATAGGAGTTAAATGACTTGTCCAGGGTCACACAGTTAAAAAGTGCCTGAATTCAGATTTGAACCCAGGACCTTCCATTTCCTATTGGCTTGGCTCTCTATTCACTGAGCCACCTAGACTGTCCCTGAGAGGCAATAATATTGATAGAGGATTGAGACAAATGCCCAGAGTCCTAACAGATCTCACTCTTAAAAATCTAAAAAACTAAAATTCCAACTCAGATCAAGTTCTACTTACAGGATATTAAGATAAGAATGAAACATCAAAATAGATAGAAAGCAAATGGAAATAGAATTGCCAAGAGTTCTTTCATACTTACAGATTTCCCTTCTGCCCAAATCACAGCTCCAACTCCTGTTTTGTGATCCTCTGAAAGAAACAACCCCAAAAAAGGGTTTAACTTAGTAAGAAACTTAAGCCACCTAGTGTTCGGAGGAAAAAGTACTTTCTTATGAGAAAAACTAAAATCATGATATAGCTCATACATAGTGCTATGCCCATTTTAGAGATGAGGAAACAGATTTAGACATTTTCCCATCATTATAAAGCTAAGAAATAGAGCTAAGAATATCTGTAACGAAGTTTTTGTTTTTCTTTATTTCAATGGGTGGTGGTGGTGGTAATATTTTTGTTAACTGAACTAAAATATAATTTTTTAAAAGTAATTCCAAAGCCAGGATTTGGCAACAAGTCTTCTGATCCCTAAGCTCAGAATTCTTCCCCAAATGCTTCACTGTCGCTTCGGTGACAACAGTTCTTTTCATTGTTCACCAAAAGGTACCAAATTAGACTTGAAAGGTTTCTAGTATAGGAAGTCAAAATGCTGCATGTCAGTGATTGGTTTTATAACTGACATAATTTATGGCTGAGCTGACCAGATATGCCATTTTCATGACTCATACTCTGAGCCAAGTGGAGTCAGAAGGACACTTTCAAATTCCAACTCCACCAAGTACTACCTCTGAAACCTTACACCTTAATTTTCTCAGCTCTGTTTGTTCACAGTTGTAATGAAATCTAGAGGGCTCTATATAACTGTTAAGGGAAGCTAGGTGGCACAGCAGATAAATCGCTGGATTTATCAGGAAGACCCGAGTTCAAATCCTACTCAGACGCTTACTAATTGTGTGATGCTGGGCAAGACATTTAACCTTGTTTGCCTCAGTTTCTCCATCTGGGAAATGAACTGGATAAGGAAGTGGTAAACCACCCCAGTATCTTTGCCAAGAAAATCCTCAAACAGGGTCACAAAGATTTGGACACAACTGAAATGAACACTACCACCAGAACTGTTATTACTAGAGCTATTAAGGGGAGTTCAGCTCAGTAGTACTTGCAGGCAGCCCATTTCATAGGCACAACCAGGGTTAAATGTAACTTTTCAAATCTTCTAAAATAGCATGTCACAGTAGCAAATCTTTCCCCTCAAGGTGAGAGATTAAAATTACTTAAACGTTTCTTAGTGGGTTTAAGGCTCACATTGATCACAGAAATGTTCAGGTCTTTGACTCCTGTCATTCTCATATATTCTAGTCATAGAAAAGACATAAATCTTATAGGACAATAATCTTGTGGAAAAAAATCAAAGCATGTGAAAAAAATATTTTAAAAGTCATTTAAACAGCTGTTCTTAGGTTTGTAAAAGAGATTGTGTTTAAAACACATTTTGCTCCTTCACTGACTCTCAGTTTAGCTCAAGGAACAAAAAGTTCAATCTGTAACCCTGTGTTCATTTCTGAAGTAAGTGATGCAAATCATAAGATCAAAACCTCTGTTCTAAGAAAAGTTGCAGTGTATAAACATAAATCTGAAACAAAAAAAAAATTGAAGTCCAAGTTTTATGGTTCCGCTTTTCCTCTCACCAATATGTTTATTTTAAGCTTCCATGGCAAGGTTAAATATATTAAAAATAATTTCTATTTACATCAGAGTTGTTAGTGTAAGAGTATTAATGAAGTTTTTTAAAAGCTTGAAAAATATAGGGCTGCTCAAAAGCTCCCAAAGCTGTGCAACCGTCCTGAGGTTTTCTTCAGTAGAGAAGTCTAAAAATTTGGGGCTCTTCCTCCAAGGGATTAAATAAAAAGCATGTTGAAATATTAAGTTCTTCATTATAAACACAAAGAAGTCTCATGTCACTGATATTCTACCTTGTAAGCAACTAATAACAAAATTACTGTTCTAAATCTAAGAGAAAAAAAGGACTGAATCCATATTTATATATCCATCCCATAGCACACAAAGTCAATTATCAACATATAGCAGTGAAAAATCTCCTAATACTTCACTTTTGACAAAGTAAAATTTCCCACTAAGATAAAGGAAATTTAGGATAGTAGAACTGTCATCCAACAATTGTGGTTTTTTTTTTTTCCAGAAAGCAATTGTCAATTAGCATTTTACTTTTCCCTCTCAAATTTCTTCCCAAATAGGAGCAGATTTCATCATCTATACTAGCTAGCTAGCATTTATATAAATAGTACTTTACAGTTTAGAGAATGCCTTACACACATTTTAGCCTCACTTCAGGTATTACTTTGATACTTGTATAGATGAGGAAACAAACAGACGGAGATTATATGATGTGCCCAAGGTCACAGTTAGTAAGTGTCTGAGATTGGATTGTAAAAAGTTGTGACTAGAACTCAGCTCTAGACTTCCAGCTTGGAATCCTTTTTATAATTCCAGCCTTATCATAGGCACAGAGCATTGATTATTTGTAGCCAAGATTTCCCAAACAAGATCATGTCAATACGTGGTCTCCTGGACTTAGGTCAGTGATAAAGAACCTTGTATAGACCAAGTGCCCAGGCTGCAACCTTCACACCCCATGTGAGCCCTGTGCCTTACTCCAGACAGGGGAGGGAGGAAGCACTCCTATTAGGCTGCTGGGCAGAGGTGGGGGTGATGAGCGATATGTCCTCAGATGCGTGTGGAGAGGGGGAGGGGAGCAGCCCTCTCTGACACACATGCTATAGGTTCACCAACATGGACTTAGGTAAACAATGTAATTATGGATTTTTTCATTTGGGGATCAACCCTTTTTAATTTCAATCTGATAACTGTCAGAAAGAATAAGAAAAATGTCTGTCAGTTCTGGTTAAGAAGAGAATGAGTTACAAAAATCTTCATTACAAGTTTTTATAGGGAAAGGAACTAAACCTGTGATTTCACTGGTACAAGAAATTCCCTGGGTAAAGAAATTCTATCAATGCATATCCTCACCTTCTCTAGAAGGCAAATGCAGAAATAAATTCTCAAATATACCAGATTTGGTCCTACTTTGAAAGCTTCAAGGCTAGAAATGTCTAAATCCTTTCATTTTTCTAATTCTAAAATTTTATTGAAATTGTTCCTCCCACTACGGTTCTCTTAGCTGATAACTGTGAGAAGTTCAAATTTAGAATGACTGAGGGAAAATTCTGAGTTCTGTCCCAAAAAGATTCTGAAACACAGATTCACAGAAGCTAGAAGAAACCTTCAAAATTATTCAGTCCAACCCCTTTATTTTTTAGACTGTTTCTTTTAAGATCAGAGAATGTTGGTAGGAATATTGTATAGTTCCTGACTACAATTTCAATTTAATTTTGACGTCTCATAGGTTTCTGACATTAAAAATAGTAAGCTTTAAGGCATCTTAGAATTTAGCTTAATTTATGGTAGAAATACTACCATAACTTTTCTTTGGATATTTTAAAGGAAAATTATCATGATATGCACTAACTAGAAAAGGGTATCAAATCAACAATTTCATATTTGCTTTAACTTGGAGTAGATTATAGTAAGTAAATGAAGCTAAGTTGAATAACATGAGGTACAAATGCCGAAAGATAATTAAACATATTCTGCTTTTGCTTTCTCTAGTCAAAATTGGGGTAACTTATATCATCTGTATCATCCACACTCAATTTGAAACAAACTAGTTATACTGACATTTCAGACACAATTACTTTTAAATCTGTGCCTTCAATAACAACAATAACATTTTTATGTATGAGAAAGAAGAGGAAAAAGGGAGAAAGACAAGGTTTACAAAATGCCTTTCTTCTATCTACTCCAAATGATGGGAAGCAGTATTATCCCCATTTTACAGATGAGGAAATTGAGGCTCTGAGAGGTGGAATTAATTGTCCTATGATCACACAACTATAGTGTCTAAAGGAGAATTTGCAAGTCTGGCACTCTTTCCACCCAGTAAACCAGGCTGCTCTTCAAAGTCTATCTTTTCAAAGTATGAAAGTAGTTGTCATTAGATAACACATCATCTTCATCAAGCACCATCATGAACTTTATATATGTATTTTGAGGTTCAGAAAAAGAGATGTGACCTTGCTCTTCTTCTATAACTTTTTCTTTGGATTTTTTAAAGGAAAATTATTTTGTTATGTACTAACTAGAATGACATTCAACCAATTAGGTAAAGAGAAATCTATCTAGATCACAGGTACATTTCAGTGATCTAGAGTTCAAAGGGGATTAGTTGGGGGGAGAAGGGGAAGATAGTAACAGTAATGGATATTTAAAATAAATTTAATTCAAAACTCTTATCCTACCTGAGTCTCAGTTTCCAGTAAAATGATGGGGTTGGACTAGATGGCTTTCAATGTCCCTTCCAGCTCCAGATCCATGATTCTTCCCTGATGGAATCTTTACTAGAGTACCCAAAGTGAATTCTGTTAACTTTCTTTCTTCTGCCTGCCCTCTGGGGGCCAAATGTCGAAGGCAGGCAAAAAAAAGAATCCCCTAGAAAATTGTACCTTAAGTAGTTACAATTTGGCTATGTAGATATGGCAGATGGATCACAAGGAACTCTAATACCATTCTAAGGAATACTTCTACTGCTAAGTGTCCCACTCATTTATGCTATCATGTGGCAAATTATGAGTGTCTAAAAGCAAACAAAATGCTTAGCATGAATTAGCTGAATTGTAGCAAAGCTTCTGACAAATATACTACCAGCAAGCCCCAATTTACAAACTAAGAGCAACTCACCGGTCCGGTAGGCCAATAACCTGGCCTGTACCATGCAGTGCCTTGCAATTTCTTGTGGTAAACTTTGATTGTGAATTTCATTAATCTGCTCTGGATTGCTACAATAAAATCCGAAGTGTTTAAAGTTGGGCACACTGGAAGCTACTGTGGCCAAAAGTAGAATAAGGTCTTTCATGTTTTGCCTTAGATTGCTAAAGTATGGATTTTCACACAGGTTCTCCAAGCCTATAGTCATCAATATTTGCTTATGCATTTCTTCATTTGAAACCAGAAATAACATTTCATATTCCTTTATTCTTTCTTGTTTACATTCAAAATAAAAGTCAGAGTTAAAGCCAGGCTGCGTTTTTGCAATTCTTTGAATAAAATCACATTTGTAGGAGGTTTCCTCTACAAACTGCACCATATAACACACCAAAGGTTGAAGCAAGACACACACATGGGCCCGACTGTTTGACTTCAGTCTTTCCACCGCTTTGGCATCTAGTTTTGCATCTCCAGTACTCATTGGATTGGAAGCTTCAGTAAGCAAGCTTATTTCTGGATCAGCAGGCCAGTAGGAAATTCGGTTCACTCCAGCTGGAACACAAGATGTAAAAGATCTGAAACATCTTGAATATATCCGAACATCATCTGAAAGATTCTGAAACCTGGGATTTATGGGATAAACCCACCATCAACAAGGCAGTAAACCTAGAAACCTTGAGAAAATGGAGGCTCATCAGGAATCCACCTGTGAAGCAGATGCGGAGAAATCATCCCAGGGCTATTGGTGGGCTCTAAGAGTGCTTTGAAGTCCATGAGTTATACCACTATTTACAGTATAGAAATTCTGAACTTTGGTTTCTGGCAAAGTTTGCAAGAAATTAAAAAAAACTCATTGTGTCCAATAACCAACAAAGTGGGGGCAGACTACCTTGGATTTTACCGCCTGAGAGGATCAAACCACATCTTCCTGATCTTATCATATGTTATATGTAATGGCTTATATCCATCTTTCTTATATCAGGTTATTTATAGTTCTCCCTGCACCCCTCAACAAAACTCTAAAGGAGTTCTACTGAAGGCTGCATCTCGCTTCCTTCACTTCATGATCTCACTTACCAAATCTTGACACTTTTTAATTGAAAGAAAATTGAGCATCCCTTTACTTTTCCCTTCAGATAAGATTATTTTTAAATTCTAACTTCTAATACAGCAAATTCTAATTCTTAACAAGTCTAAAAAAGGCTTTTAGTGTGTCCTCCTATTAGCCACATCCTGTTCATCTATGTACAATGAATAGCTGGGCCTACACATAAATATTTACTGAGCTCAAGAGTGAAGTGGTCATATGTAACTTTTAGATGAATAACAAAACAGAGATGGATAAAATTGGAAGAAATGAGGGCATAAGTGGGAAAACAAAGAGAGAACATATTGGACACAGAGAAGCTCTTTTCTAGGTACCAATGGTACTAAACTCCCCTGTTCATGTCTCTAAGGTTCAACTTCTAAAGAAGTATTTGTCTTCTAAATTTTGAGTAGCAAACATGCTAGCATTTCAAGTTAACCAATTACAGAAATTCAGTCTTATAACAAAGAAAAAACAGAAGAGCAAAAAAGACATAGTAACCATGCCTAAAAGTATATCTAACATTCCTCATATCTTTAGTCTACTGCTTCTATATTAAAAGAAAATCATCATATAATTTTTTCTCCCTTTCCTAATCCATTATCAAGTGCTCTAACTGCTTCTAAAGTCTCTGTATGGATATCTCACTATTAGCACCTTATTCCAAGCACCATTTAAGAGAACATAAACAGCCCTTAGCCTTCCCTCATTTCCTAACCATTATGTACAATAACACCAGATCAATCTTTCTGAAAACACTGACATGCTTTATCCCTGCTCAAAATCCTTCAGTGACTCCCCATTTCCAATAGAACAATGAATCCCTCTCTCTTCCAAGTGGTGGGCCACAAGTAATAAATTACTTACAAAAGCTAAATATAGATGGAAGAGAATTAGCTGTCACTTTGTCAAAGCTATTGTAATAATTCTAGAATCCAGAGCAAAAGTACCATTAAAGATGCCCTAAGATGCCTAAATAGGACACAAGATCCTATGAGAGAAGAAACACAGGAACACTGCTATAGGGAGACTTAGCGGAAAGAGCATAGCTGGACCACAGAAGGACTAGCTCAGACTGTAAGGAGAAGGGAACATCACAGAGTATGCCATCTTATAGCTTCCTATTTTAATTATTCTTGTTAACTGGGTACTAAAATAAGTTGTTTCCATCAGCTTAAAGTTTAAGTATTGTCAATATTTTCAAAATTAACCTTCCCTGGTCAACCAGCCACAGTTACAGCTCTGTACTTCACCTCCCTTCTCTGACAACATTTTCAATGGAGAAGGAAATGAGGCCAAAACTCATCATCACAGCTTCCTCCCCAATAGAATGATACCTAAATGTCTCAAGGAAGAAATCCTATTGATGGCTTCTCACCATATGGAAATGTCCCATGGTTCTCAATCACTGGTTTTTCATCACTACCAACTTCCTTCCCATAGGTCATGATCACCAATCTTAGAATTTCTGGTTAAATAACACAGCTACTCCCCACAAAAAAAGTGGAGACTTTCTTAGAGAACAAAAATCCAAATGTGGCTGACATTGAGGCCCTCAACAATTTGCCCTTTTTAATCTTATTTCTTAATATTTAATAACAACAACACTCAGGGTCTACTAATTGGTTACTACTTTTGACTTCATTCTATTCTGTCCTATCTAAATTGTCAATATCCTCTCCTTGAAGTTTTGTCCAACTATACCAACTTATAATGTTCTCTCTCTTCCTTGAAATCTTTTATGTACTGTATTATTACTCATCTGATTTTTAGAAATATTGCCTTGAATTTTTATTTTACATTTCATGTGTTTATTTTATCTCCCCCGTAAAGACTTCTTCAGAACAAGCAATCTTATAAATCCCCAGAATCTGCATCCAATAAATTTCTGTAGAAAGAATTCATCTTCTTAGTTATCCATTATTAGAAAAGAATCAAGACTTTTTAAAGATCAGGACTAGATAATACATTTCCTCCAGACTGAGACACAGAAATTAAAGTGGCTTACCCAAGTGACTATCACTAATCAATGGCACACTGGGTTTTCTAACTCTTGCTGCTAGTGCTAGTCACTACAATAAGTTATGTCGTTATAGCTAATTACTACAGTGTTCTCAGCTAACCTTTATTCACTCTACAATGACATCTGTTTCCAATATGTATTTTTTCACTTACCATTTACAATCATTTTCAAACAAGCTGAACATGGCTTTCTGGAAAAATAAAGATCACAGTTTTTCATCTTTGACCCGTGTCTAATAAGAGCAATTTGCCCAGCATGTAAATCTTCACTAGAGCAATGGAGACCAACAATTTTCATGTTTTTCACCACCACAAGACCAGTTTTCTTCACCTATCAAAATACAAAATAATATTTCATTAGAGTTGAAACATTTAGAGAGCACACCATAATAACACTTGGTTTACTCAAATAAAAGAATTAGCTTTCTCAGCTGAAAATGGAACAAAAAGAAACATCTGGAGGGCAGATACTATTTCATATTTATTTTTGAAACCCCCAAGGCCTAGCAAAGTCCATTGCACATAGTAGGCATTTAAATAAATACCAGCTAAATTTGATGAATTTATTGTAAAAAACAAAACAAAACAAAACAGTGATGGGTTCAATGTTTTTTGCTAGCACAGAAAAAAATCTTCTAAGAAATATGTTTTAATTACTTTTTTTTTGCATTCTAAATGCTATTTACTGGTAATAAAAGTAGACTAATATGTTTTTATCTACTCTCTGACTGATAATTTACCTACCAATATCTTACTAGCCAACAGCTACACATATATCAACTTAGGTTTTTAGAAGGCTTGAAGTCTCAAGGCTAATGAAGAAAACAGCAAAGTATAACAGAAAGTTATCGTGCCTGGCAGTCATAAGCCTCAAGTTCCAATCTTGGTTCTTGGTTCCTTCATTTGTGTAATGAGGGGGTTGAACTATGCTAAGATCTAAGATCCTCTTCCAACTCCAGTAATTTAAGACTAGTTTCATAACACCATAATGAACCAAAGAAGGTAAATCTCAAATTAATGAATCAGTCATCACACAGAGTCCAACTACCATAATAGGGACTAAGATCTTAAAGAAGAAAAACAAGATTCAATGAAAATAAATCATTCTTCAGGGGATAATCCATCACAATCCTAAGTACTTATTAAAAATATGTTAATGATCATGTTGTTAGACATCGCACAAAACAATTAAACAAACATAGTTCTTAACCACTTAAGACATCAATATCATTCCCGCCTCTTTCAAAAAAACTCCAGTGGGTCCCTATCACCTACAAGATTAAACAAAACCCCTTCTGTTTGGTTTTCAATGCCCTTCATAAGTTGCCCCCTTTTCCTTTCCAATCTTCTTATATTTTGTCCTCTGTTCCCTTACTCTGTCCCATGGACACTGGCCTCTTTGCTGCTCTTCACACACATCTCTCTCCATCTCCCAACTCCAAGTACTTTTAACTGGCTGCCAATCATGCCTAGAAAGCTCTCTTACCTCATTTCCCCTCCTAGTTTCCTTCAATTCTTGCAAAAAGACTCTTTTCTGCAAAAAGCCTTTCCTAGACCCTCTTTAATTTTGTTATCTTTTCTCTGAGTTTGCACATCATCCTTCCCACTAGACCAGGGGCCGGCAACCTTTTTGGCCCTGAGAGCCATAAACGCCACATTTTTTAAAATGTAATTTCGTGAGAGCTCCTGTAACAGTGCGTGCTCCTGTAACAGCGCCTGAAAAAAAAACTGACTTTATGGCTCTTGCAGAAAGAGCCATATCTGGCCCTCAAAAGAGCTAGATATGGCTCGAGAGCCATACGTTGCCGACCCCTGCACTAGACTGTTAGTTTTTTGAGAGTATCCCCAGAGCTCAGCCCAATGCCTAGAAATAGTAGGCCCTTAAATGCTAGATCACTGACAATAATGATGCACAGGCACAAGCGGTGTGATTATAAAGTAATGAACGTGACTTTCATTTGTGGTATGTAGAACCGGTCTCATTACTTTAGCATAGCACCCTAAATATTAATTATGCAGTAAATTAGGCAAATTATGATTTTACAAAAAAAAAAAAAAAAAACAGAACCCAAAGTAAGTGAAAGAAGATGCATAGCAAGGTACAGATCACTTGTTTCTAATCAGGCACAGGCTGCTTGGAGGACACAGAATCTAAGAAGCTGTTTGAATTTTGAGAGAGACAGAAATAATAAAGGAAACACAAGGTATAAAACAAATGAAGTTTTGGACATAGAAAGAAGATGAATGTAGGGGAAAGAGTAAATCTATTTATGAGAGAGAGACAGAGAGACAGAGAGAGACAGAGAAGAACAAAAGGATGAAGCATGAGAATAAAGTATTTTAAGAAGAGGTAAAGGAGCATTGTTCTCTGCCTTGATCCTTGGGGCATGACAGTTATAGGCATGATTAGCTATGCATGTGTGGCTTCTCTGTACTTAAAATGTGCTTTTTCACTTGAGGGGAAAAAAGAGATTTCACTATAAAGTCTGAATTCTTACTTTAAGGACCTCTTAAAACATAAAAAATGATGTTAGTTTCATTTTTTCCTATAAATATTGAGTTCTTATTTTTTTATTGCTTTCAAATTTATGATTCAGTATACAGACTTCTTTTAGACAAAATGCTCCAGCCTTTGTACAAATCTAAATCTCACTTTAAAGTTCCCTTAAAACAGAATTTAAAAATCTCTGAAAAAAAGCACTACACAGAGAGAACTCTACTAACAGAAATGTTTTGAAAACATGAACTGTACTCCCAACTGTAGACATACATATGGACTCCTTGAGAATAAGGGCTATTCTGGGAGTATTATTTTGCTTTTCTTTGTATTCCTACAGTGTCAAGTACATAGTAGGCATTTAGTAAATTCTGGTTGACTTACTACAACATGGTACTCTGGAATGCCTCAATATAATTTCTAGATGGAATAGTTTGACAGTAATTAAAATTTTTAAGTCAACCAACAAAAAATTAAAGGAAAAAACTAATTATTTTATTTGAAATAACATCATGAAATTTAAGTATTTTTCATTGTCCATTAACAATGAACTGTCAATTAACAAAAGATCAAAAAATTATAGGGAAAGAATTTGCTTTAAAGTTCAAAAAGAAAACAGAATGTACAAAAGGTTGGTACCAAATTGCAATTTTTGTGTGGCCCATGCACATGTTCAGCTCCCTTTTAAAAAATCTATTCAGGAAGTTCACATAAGAGTAATTAAAACTGAGTGATTTCTAAAACTTCTACTAACACTGTACAAATTGGAGGCTCCTTGATGCTCTTTCTGAAACCATTTAATTTAGTAATATTCACACGGGACCTGACAATATGAAATTTCTGTAAGGTAGACAGTTGCAGAAATGTCAAGCCCCTAAAAAATGGACCCTGAAAAAAAATGTAATTTTTTTTTTCAACCAAGAGGTACTAGAAGCTCTTTATTAGCAATTAGATACACTAGGAACAACCCGATATTGACTGATGCAAGATATGCACTTAAAAGACTCCATTTCTTGTTAAGTTAAAAATCAATAAGAGCCGTTACAAGTTCTGAAAAATCTATGGAGCAATTTTTAAGAGGTTCTTTCAGCAGAGTCTAAGATTATACATTTGAGAGTGGAAGAGATCTCAGAAATCATCTATTCAATCTCATTTTAAAGACGAAGAAACTAAAGACGAGGGAGGTCAAATGATTTGGTGTGTTCAAGACATATCTGCTAAATATAGTAATGAAACAGATATATCTGGACTACATAAGCATTCTAGTTCAGTGAAGTCAAAAGAACTTCCACTGAAATAAGAATTATATATTCTTAATGTGTGTTTTAAAAAAATAACTCACATTGATATAGAACTGTAACATTCAAATGACCCTATAAAATAGGTTTTTATAGCTTGGGAAAGTGAGGGCTTATTATACTTGACCACACTTTAGTGAGAGCGCTAAGATTTGAAACTAAGACTTCCAACTCCATTCCATTATTACACAAATGCTACTTTTTCTCACATCTTCCTGATAAGTATGCTTTAAAAGACTACACTTTAAAAAACTCATCTAACTTTTTTGCAGAGGTTGTGTGGAAAACTTAAATGCACCAATCAAATAATTAATCAATTGCACTAAGATTGTATGCTGATAAATTTAGACTGTTCCCAGGAATGAAAAATAAGATTAAGTGTGATATTATGTTAGTTTCCTTTTTTCCAACAGAAACGTTTCTAGTTATTTTTCTATTGCTTCTGATTTTCTGATTCAGTACACAGATTTCTTTTATACAAAATGCTCTAGCCTTTGCATAAATCTAGAAGAATGCAACTAATATGTCAAAAAAGGCCAATGTGCATTGAATTTTAAAGTAAAATACTAAACTTATTTGAAATTGTAAAACCAAGAATTTTACTTTTTTCCTCTTCATATTTATCGAAGTGCAAGCTCCCTTTATTAACTTTATTTGCCTACTTCAGTAAGCTGGGAAATAATAAAAAATGTCATATTTGAAACTCATTGATGCCATGTATCCAAAAATCTCACAATTAAAATTCATTTGATTAAATTGAACCAACCAAAGTGATCAGGACAAATTGGTTATAACATTCTTATTTTGGCATGAGATTTACTTAATAACTCAAAGTTGGTAATTAAGAGAGAAATATGGAATCTGGAAGAATTTTTCAAAGGTACTCTAATAAAAAGAAGTGTAAGGTTAAATCAGATTCAATTAATTAAATTTTATTTAGGTAAACTTTTGAACCAATTTTCTGTATACTTTCTTGCTTAGATGCCTAAGAATCCTATTTACCTTGCAACATAATTACTTTTTTTTTATTAAAAACTTACCTTCTAAGAATCAATACTAAGTATTGGTTCCAAGGCAGAAGAGTTGGGACTAGGTCAATGATGGCAAATATTTTAGAGACCATGTGCCCAAATTGCAACCCTCATACTGCATGTGAGCTACTTCCTTACTACAGACAGAGGAGGGAGGAAGCACTCTCATTGGGCTGCTGGGGAAAGAGGGGAGTCATGTGAGAAATGTCCTGAGATATCGTAGAGAAAGGAGAGGGGAGTAGCCCCCTCTGGCATGCATGACATAGGTTCGCCAACACGGGGCTAGGCAATTGGAGTTAGGTGACTTGCTGAGGTTAACACAGAAAGTGTCTGAGGTCATATTTGATAACAGGACTCCCATCTCTAGACTTGGCTCTCTAATCACTGAGTTACCCAGCTGCCCGCTAATTGGTTGTCTTTTAAACTTTATTTATGATAGTATGATCAAATTGTCAGAATTTTTGGAAGGCGGAGCTAAGACGGCAGCGGAATAGCAGGAGCTTTCTGAATTTCCTTCCAACAGATCATTAAAAAGAGTCTCAAAAGGACAGAAATCAACATCAGATGAGTAAAGGGGCTCTCCCACTGGACACAGTCTTAAAGGTAGGCAGTGTTTGGGGATTTCCATGCTATACTTATCAAAGGGCAAACTGTTCACTCCTCCTCATGCCACCTACCACACCAGAGTCAGAGCAAGGCAAGGGCAATCTCTAAATTCTTGAGGGCTAGCTGAGGACATCACAGACTTACCCCTGAGGGCAGTGAAAGGCCTTGGCAGTGAGACTTTGGACCCGAGGCTAAAGAGCATGTAGCCTGGACAGCAAAGACTGGAAAAATAGCCTCAGAGCAAAATGCTTTAAAGCACACTACACAAAGAACTGCCTGCCCTTCTCATTCGAGCTTCTGACTGGGAAGGGAAGATACTACCAAGGCAAAGCCCTACAAGACAGAAGCTAAGAAAGCAATGTCCACCAACATGCAGGAACTGCAATCCACTATTAGCAAAAGGAATATGCAGCAGCTAAAATAGTTTTTGACCCTGGATACTTTCTATGGAGAGAAAAAGCAAAACATAGAAGTGACAAGCAAGCAAACACATCCAAATTTTCAAAAAAAAAAAAAAATAATGGAACTTGGTCAAAGGAGTTCAAGAACCAAGTAAGAAAGATGGAAGAAAAGTGAAAAAAGAAGAAATGAAAGTAATACAAAGAGAAAATAACAACTTAAAAGACAAAATTGCCCACATGGAAAAAGAGGCACAGAAATCAAATGAAGTAATAAGCAAATTGGAGACCAGAATTGACCTGCTAGAAGCCATGAAAAGCAGGACAGACCAAACCGAAAAGGAAAATCAAAAGATCATAGCTGAAAATCACTCTTTAAAGACTAGAACTGGGCAAGTAGAAGCTAATGATCTCACGAGACAGCAAGAATTAATAAAGCAAAATCAAAAGAATGAAAAAATAGAACGAAATATGAAATATCTCATTGAAAAGACAAATGACCTGAAAAATAGATCCAGGAGAGACAATTTGAGAATTACTGGTCTACTGAAAGCCTAGAAAAAAATAAAAGCCTTGACATCATATTATAAGAAATTATCCAAGAAAAATGCCCTGATATTCTTGAACAAGAGGGCAAAAGAGAAATTTTTAAAAATCTATAGATCACCCCCTACATTAAATCCTCAAAAGACAACCCCCAGGAATGTAATAGCCAAATTCAAGAGCTTACAGGCCAAGGAGAAAATATTGCTCACAGTCAGAAAGAGACAATTCAGATATCAAGGAGCCCCAGTCAGGATTACACAGGATCTGGCAGCCTCCACCCTCAAGGACCAAAAGGCTTGAAATATGATATTCAGGAAGGCAGAGAATTGGGTCTACAACCCTACCCATCAAAACTGACTATATACGTTCAGGGGAAAGTATGGGCAATTAACAAAGTTCCTAAAGAGAAGACCAGAACTAAATGGAAAATCTGATGTCCAAATACAAAATTCAAGAGAACCATAAAAAGGTAAACAAGAAAGAGGAGAAAAAAAATTAAGGGCTTCAATGAGGCTAAATTGTTTATATTCCTATATGGAAAAATGATATCTATAACTCTTAAAAATTGTTTTCATTATCATAATAAATAGAAGAATTATTCATAGGTAGAGGGTGTGGTACTAAGTTGTTTAAGATGATATGTTAAAAAAAGGCGAGGGATGGTACTAAGAGAAACATGAAGTAAAATAGGATAAATTATACCACATAAAGGGGCACATGGTGGGGCAGAGAATAATATTATAAGAAGGGGAGGAAGAGAGTAGTAACAGATAATACTTAAACCTTACTCTCAGTAGAATCAGTTCTGAGAGGGAAGAACAGTCAGATCTATTGGGGTATAGAATTCTATCTTATCCTACAGGAAGTTGAGAGGGAAAAACCAAGGGGGGAAGGGGGCTGCGATTAATAGATTTTAAAGAAAAATAAAAGATGAATAAGAAGATGTGGGAAGGAAAGAAGAATAAGGGTGGGGGAGAGGGGGACTGATTAAAAGCAAAACACTGGTGTAGAAGGAAATAGTAAAAGAAGAAAGGGCAGGACTAAAAGAGGAAATCAAAATTATGGGGAATACACAGGTGGTAATCATAACTCTGAATCTGAATGGGATGAACTCACCCATAAAACAGAGGCAGATAGCAGAGTGGATTAAAAACCAAAATCCTATCATATGTTGTCTACAAAAAACACACATGAGGCAGGTAGATATCAGGGTAAAGGTAAGAGGCTGGAGCAGAATTTATTGGACATCAACTGAAAAAAAGAAGGCAGGAGTCACAATCATGATATCTGACAAAGCCAAAGTAAAAATAGATCTGATTAAAAGAGATACAGAAGGTAATTGCATCCTGATAAAAAGCAGTATAGACAATGAAGAAATGTCAGTACTCAACATATATGCACCAAATGTTATAGCATCCAGATTTTTAAAGGAGAAATTATTGGAGGTCAAGGAGGAAATAGATAGTAAAACTATACTAGTGGGAGACCTCAATCTTCCTCTATCAGATCTAGATAAATCAAACCAAAAAATAAATAAGAAAGAAGAGATGTGAATGACATCTTAGAAAAATTAGTTAATAGATATATGGAAAAAATAAATAGGGACAAAAAGAAATGCACCTTCTTTTCAGTAGCACATGGTAAATTCACAAAGTTTGACCATGTAATAGGGCATAAAAACCTTGCAAACAAAATCAAAACAACTCTGAGGTACTACCTCAAACCTAGCAGATTGGCTAATATGACAGCAAAGGAAAGCGATAAATGTTGGAGGGGATGTGGCAAAATTGGGATATTAATGCATTGCTGATGGAGTGATGGAGTTGTGAAATGATCCAACCATTCTGGAAGGCAATTTGGAACTATGCCCAAAGGGCTTTAAAAGACAGCCTGTTCTTTGATCTAACCATATCACTGCTGGGTTTATACCCCAAAGAGATCATAAGGAAAAAGACTTGTACAAAAATATTTATAGTCGTGCTCTTTGTGGTGGCAAAAAATTGGAAAATGTGGGGATGCCCTTGAATTGGGAAACAGCTGAACAAACTGGGGTATCTGTTGGTGATGGAATACCATTGTGCTAAAAGAAATAATGAATTGGAGAAAATCCATTGAACAACCTCCAGCAACTGATGCAGAGTGGAATCAGGAGAACCTTATACACAGAGACAGAGACACTGTGGCATAATCAAATGTAATGGACTTCTCTACTAGCAGCAATGCAACAATCCAGGACAATTCTGAAGGACTTATGAAAAAGAACACTATCCACATCCAGAAAAAGAACTGTGGGAATAGAAATAGAAGAAAAATAACTGCTTGATCACATGGTTTGATGGGGATATGATTGGGGATATAGACTCTAAATGATAACCCTAGTACAAATATTAATAATATGGAAATAGGTCTTAATCAATGATACATGTAAAACCCAGTGGAATTGCTTGTTGGCTACAGGAGGGGGATGGAAGGAGGGGAGGAAAAAACATGAACCATGTAATCATTGAAGGGGGAAAAACCTCCAAATAAATAAATAAACTAAAAAAAAACAGCTTGCAAACAAATGCAAAAAAGTAGAAATAATAAATGCAACTTTTTCAGATCATAATACAATAAAATTATAATTAGTATGGGTATATGGAGAGGCAAATCAAAAATTAATTGGAAATTAAATAATATGATTCTCAAAAATTGGTTGGTTAAGGAACAAATCATAGAAACGATGATTTCATTGAAGAGAATGAAAATGAGGAAAAAACATGTCAAAATCTATGGGATACAGCCAAAGCAGTATTCAGGGGAAAAATTATATGCCTGAGTGCATATATCAACAAATCAGAAAGGGAAGAGGTCAATGAATTGAGCATGTAAATAAAAAAAGACTATAAAGAGAACAAATTAAAAACTTCCAGATAAAAACTAAAATTGGACATCCTAAAAATCAAAGAAGAAATTAATAAAATTTAAAATAAAAGAATTATTGAAGTAATAAATAAGACTAGGAACTGGTGCTTTGAAAAAATAAATGAAATAGATAAAGTACTGGTCAATCTAATAAAAGAAAGAAGAAAATCAAATTAACAGTATCAAAGATGAAAAGGGAGACCTCATCTCTAATGATAAGGAAATTAAGGTAATTATTAAAAACTATTTTGCCCAATTATATGGCAAAAAATATGCCAATCTAGGTGAAATAGGTGAATATTTACAAAAATATAAATTACCTAGATCAGTGATAGGCAAACTTTTTAAAGAGGGGGCCAAAGGAAAGGAAATGCTCATCTGTCAGTCTGTTTCTAAGGCAACTCTTTCGAAGTTTCATTATATTGTATCCTACTCATTGTATTCATCAGATTAGGAATAATGTTGCACAGTGGGATAGAATATTTCAGGGGCCACATCTGGCCGCAGTTTGCCCATCACTGGCCTAGATTAACAGAAGAGGAAACAGAATACTTAAATAATTCCATATCAGAAAAAGAAACTGAACAAATCATCAAAGAATTCCCTAAGAAAAAATCACCAGGGCCAGATGGATTCACAAGTGAATTCTATCAAGTATTTAAAGATCAATTAATCCCCAATACTCTACAAACTATTTGAAAAAACAGGCAAAGAAGGAATTTTACCAAATTCTTTTTTATGAAACAAATATGGTACTGATTCTGAAGCCAAGAAGATCAAAAACAGAGAAGGAAAACTATAGACCAATATCCTTAATGAACATAGATGCAAAAATATTAAATAAAATACTACCTAAAAGGCTTTAAGAAGTTATCATAAGGATTATTCCCTATGGCCAGGTGGGATTTATACCAGAAGTGCAAGGATGGTTTAATATTAGGAAAACCATTCACATAATTGACCATATCAAGACATGATTATCTCAATAGATGCAGAAAAACCCTTTGACAAAATACAATATTCATTCCTTTTGAAAACACTAGAAAGTATAGGAAAAGAAGGGCCTTTCCTCAAAATAACAAAGAGCATTTATTTAAAACCATCAGCAATAGGGATGTTAGATGCCTTCCCAATAAGATCAGGAGTGAAGCAAGAATGCCCATTATCACTACTACTATTTAATAATGTACTAGAAATGCTAGCAGTAACAATTAGAGAAGAAAAAGAAATGGAAGGGATCAAAGTAGGCAATAAGGAAACTAAACTATCACTCTTTACAGATGACATGATGGTATAACTAGAGAATCCAAGAAAATCAATTTAAAAAGTAGTAGAAACAATAACTTTAGCAAAGTTGCAGGATACAAAATAAACCCACATAAATCATCAGCATTCCTATTTGTTTCCAACAAAACCCAGCAGCAAGAATTAGAAAGAGAAACTCCATTTTAAATTACTATAGACAAGATAAAATACCTGAGAATCTACCTGCCAAGACAAATTCAGGAATTATATGAACATAACTACAAAACACTCTTCACACAAATAAAACTAGAACTAAGCAATTGGAAAAATATCAATAGCTCATGGGTAGGATGAGCTAATACAATAAAAATGACAATCCTATCTAAATTAATTTACTTATTCAAGCACTATCCCTATCAAACTACCAAAAACACTTCTTTATAGAATTAGAAAAAATTATTACAAAATTCATCTGGAAAAACAAAAGATGAAGAATATTAAGGGAAATGATGAAAAAAAATGTGAAGGTTGGAGGCCTAGCTTTACCAGATCTCAAACTATACTATAAAGCAGTGATCAATCAAAACTATATGGTACTAGCTTAAAGACAGAAGGGTGGATCAATGAAAGAGACTTGGGCTAAATGACAGTAGCAAGATAGTGTTCGATAAACCTAAAGATCCCAGCTTTTGGGACAAGGATCCACTATTTGGCAAAAACTGCTGGTAGAATTGGAAACCAATTTGGGAGAAATTAGCCTTAGACCAACATCTTATAGCCTATACCAAGATTAACTCAGAGTGGGTAAATGACTTAAATATAAAGAGGGAAATCATAAACAAATCAGATGAACAAAGAATAGTATGTCTGTCAAATCTATGGGAAAGGAAAGAATTCTACAAAATGTAAAATGAATAATTTTGATTATATTAAATTAAAGTTTCTGTACAAACAAAACCAAGGCAACCAAAATTAGAAGGGAAGCAACAAATTGGGGGAAAAATTTATAACAAAAACCTCTGACAAAGGTTTCATTTCTCAAATTTATAAGGAACTAAATTAACTGTATAAAAAATCAATCCTTTCCCCAATTGACAAATGGTCAAGGGATATGAAAAGGCAGTTTTCAGATAAAGAAACCAAAACTATCAATAAGCACATGAAAAAGTGTTCAAAATCTCTCATAACTAGAGAAACACAAACCAAAACAACATTGAGATACCACCTCACAACTATCAGATTGGCCAATATGACAGTAAAGTAAAATAATAAATGTTGGAGGGGATGTGGCAAAATCAGGACACTAATGCATTACTGTGGTAGAGTTGTGAATTAATCCAGCCATTCTGGAAGGCAATTTGGAATTATATGCAAAGGGCTTTAAAAGAATGTACACCCTTTGATTCAGCAATACCACTGCTGGGTTTGTACCCCAAAGAGATAATAAGGAAAAATACTTGTATAAAAATATTCATAGCCGCACTCTTTGTGGTGGCAAAAAATTAGAAAATGGGAGGGGGGGGTGTCCATCAATTGGGAAATGGCTGAACAAATTGTGGTATAAGATGGTGATGGAATACTATTTTGCTGTCAGGACTGATGACTTTCCATATGAACCTCAATGAACTGATGCAAAGTGAAAAGAGCAGAACCAGAACAACATTGTACACAAAAAATAATATGCTGTGGAAAAATCCAATGTAAAAGACTTTGCTATAGTAGCAATGCAACAAGCCAGGACACTCCTGATTGACTTATGTAAAAGAATGCTATCCACATTGAGAGAAAGAACCATGGGAGCAGAAATGCAAAAGCAAAACATATGGCATCATTTATCACATGAATACATGGGTATGTGATTTGGGATCTAGGCTTTAAAAAAATTACTCTATAGCAAAAATGAATATTATAGAAATAGATATCAAGTGACAACATTTGTACAACCCAGTAGAATTGCTTGTTGTCTCTGGAAGTGGGGAGGGAAAAAAAAATGAATCATGTATATATGGGAAAATATCCTAAAAAATAAATTAATTAAATTAAAATTTAAAAGTCCATTAGCATAGTCCTAGGCATAATGTAAACATTTAATAAATATGCTGATTGATTAAAAGAAAAGTCAGAATTTTGGATGAGATTTCCATTCCAAAGTTTAAGAAACTGAAAAATTCCAAATTTGCATTCCACTTAGTGTAATTTAATAACATTCCCAAAAGAATTTGGTGAAAGTAAACATTTTCAGTGAATTATTTCAGATCCTTGTTTTGCTTTATTTCACTGACAACTATGAAAGAGGATTCATGTGATCCTATTCACCAAGTAATCTATTATTAAACATAGGCAACTAAGAATAGACTGCTCTAGAAAAGAATCACTATATTTGCTATTATTAGGGATTCACCATTTATTATTTTTGTTTTTTGTCAATAACTATCATACTCTTCCATCCACTGACACTGATCTCTTTGCTGTTCCACAAATAAGACACTCCATCTCTTGGCTCCAGACATTTTTTCCTGGTTGTCCCCCCTGCCTGGTAATCTCCCTTCTCATCTCTGGCTTCCCTGACTTCCTTTAAGTCTCAAATAAAATCCTATTCAGGAAGTCTTCCTCAATTCCTCTTAATTCAAATGCCTTTCCTGTGTTATCCTATTTATTCTTTATTTATATAGCTTGTTTGTATAAATTTATATGTTATCTTCCCCCATTAGACTGTGAGTTTCTGGAGGGAAAAGATTCTTTTGCCCTTTTTTTTTTAAATTAAATCTGCAGTGCTTAACACAGAGCCTGGCACATAGTAGGTTCTTAAAAAAGTGTTAAATGTTAAGTAGATACTTAATACATTATGGACCACATTCATATAGCCTTTTCCTCACAATGACATTATGAGACAATTACTATAAATATTATTAACCTCATAAAGGGAATTATGATGGGAAAATCAAAGCTCACAAATTTAGTTATTTACCGAAAGGTAAGTGTTTTAAGTTGGGTTATCTGCCTCCAGACAGTGTCCATCCAGTACTCAAAACTATACAATGATGCCTCATTCCCCATTTCCTCCTCACCACCATCCTTTATAATTGTACCCAATAGCTCATTTCCCTAAGTTTCATTTTCTGTACTCTAGATAAACAACTTAAACAGGACAAGAAATCACACAAGACATCTACACTAATATATACTCTTATTTTTTAAGTCTTAAAAATGAACATAAAAGCAAAATAAAAACAGAATATAAAATATTTATGCATACTTCAATCTTTTAAGGATCTATGATTTTATCAGTACAGGATTTCCTCTTATCAATGTAGATACAACACCCTTACTTTTTTGTTAATAGTCTTCAAGATCTATGACTGAAAAAATTCCTCACCTACTAGCCAGACTTGTGGTGATCCTTTTTTTCACATTAGGCAGGCAGGTATATAGGCAAGAGACAAGCACACAGTGCTTCACCCAAATCACACTCAAAGTCCTGCCATGGCTTGTGGTCTCTCCTCACTGGAAGTCAGATCTAGCTACCTTTGTTAAGTTAGACAGAATACTATTTATATAAAACACTATGTATTTTTAGAAGGGTAGAACAAATTTCAAACCACAGCAAGGTCAAATCCCAAGTATCTCAGAGCCAGGTTAAAAGGATTTCCAGAAAAGTACAAATTATTTTGAGGTACCTATACTCCACGGACAGTCAGGTGGTACAGAGAATAGAATACTGAGACTAAAGTCAGGAAGATTCATCTTCCTGAGTTCAAATCAAGCCTCAGACACTTATTAATAATTGTGTAAGCCTGGGTAAGTAATATAATCTTTGCCTCTTTTTCATCTGTAAAATGAGCTGGAGAAGGAAATGGTTTGTAAACCATTCCATTATTGCCAAGAAAACCTCAAATGGGGTACAATTAAGAGATGTACACATCTGAAACAACTTAACATCAATTCTCCTGCCTCTTGGCAAAGGCTTAAGAGTATCATAAGAAAAGGGAAAGACAATCTATAAGGTCATTTCTAGTTCTAAGAGTCTATTATTTACATCACAAGAAAAAGATACAGATTCCCTTACAAAAATTAATGACATTTTATTTTACTACTTCCAAATGAAAAGGAATCTATTTCTTGAATTTTTACTTAAGCTCACATTTCTTATTATCAGGAATATTTCATATTAGTTAACACTTTCCTCTTCTTAGTGCCATCACAATATTGCTATTTACAATTCTCTGTTTACAGAATATTCACTCTAGAAACTTGGAAAATTATAGTAACATCCACAAAACATTTGGAGCCTCTTATAAATTCTATTTTAGTTAGCATGGCTCAAGGAATGTTTGTATAAATTCTGAGCACTAGTTCAAGTAATCGGTATGTGAAGTTTGGGTTTAAGAAAATTTCTTTTTTTAATCATCTACTATAAACTTCAATTGATTATAATTTTTATAACATATCATATTCTTATGATGTTGACTTTTATTGAGTGGCTTAATCAAGAACAACAAAAACTCCCTTACTCAAAAACTGTCAATCTTGAGGATGAGTGAAAAAAAAGAATTCTAAGAGGTTTTAAGAGGGACTGACTGAATGCCTCTTCTAATACTTCTAATAATAATTGAAAGAAGTCAGTCTAAGTAGCAAATAAGCACACTTAGTTGTACTGATTTTCAATGTTGGATTTTTTTTTTTAACAAAACATACACATACAAGCCCCTCCCCCCCTTCTTAGCTCAGAGAGCCAATTCATGGATCTAGTGCTAAAAGGATCTGAGACAATTAGTTCAACCTCTTCACTCTATATACATGAGGACTAAACAGCAGCTACATATCAGTGAGGTAGGCAGATTAAATAGGTAGATACATAGACTGACAGACAAAGGTATGTTTTGTTTTGTTTTTTAATTCATTCACCTGTTTTCTGTCAATAGGTACTCTGGCCACATCTGTATTATCTCCCAAGGGTCCACGTTTGTCCTCTTCCTTTCTCTGATTAACAACAAAATTTTTAAAAGGTTAACATCTAGATATATTCTGTGTTTAGTTCTAGGTCTATATTTTCTTCTCAACAATATTCTTTTCCCTTTTATTTTTAAGAAGTAACAAAAACTTTCATGTTTTTCTGCTGAGACATCACCTTGAAAATATTTATATAGAATAATTCCTTTGTCTTGATTTTCTTCCAGTACAGATTTTAGGCCAGTTTTTTATGTAACCAATATTGTCTTTTTCTCCTTAGACATCTACATATTTTAAGACAAAATTTTCTCTAGGAGAAAAACTTCAAAATTCATTATCATGAAGCCACTGCTTTGAGAGATAAGCTCTAAGAACTAATTTTTTATTACTTATACTAAATTTACTAATTACACATGAAAGGCCTACCAAGTTTCCATTTCAACCAATTTTTTTTTATCAGGAAGAAGCAGCAAATCAAGTATAACTTCCCCTCTAGATGGTCTTGCAACTTCATTATTAAAATTCTCTATAGTCATTAGAAAAATTATTAAATATAATTAGAACAGAAACAATATAAACCTTTACTAAAGATAAAACTAAGGTAAATACAATTGACTTAAGAGTCTAAAGAAGTATATAAGATGCATAAAGATTTTCTAAGCAAAAGCTAGGGATATGGCTGTGCCTAGAAGTCAGAAAGATTTTTTAAAATTCTCAGTTATAATAGTAGGGTGCCATTATCTGTGGCTTTGCTTTCCTTGGCTTCAGTTATCCCTAGTCAGTAAGCTAGCTGCAGGTGTCTTCTGCTTTCACTTTGAGGTTTTTTGTTTTTTTTTTTAATGGGAAGGTAGGAAGCTGCAAAGCACTAAGCCACAGGACATAAGCCAGGAGAGGGCGTGGGTATAAGAGGTCAGCAGGTGTTGGCTTATATTAACAGTTTCAGCCATCCATAGTAAGTCTTGAAACATATTCCACACAGATATAGGTCCCTACTGTGTTTCCACTTCAAAAGAATTCCAATTCTTAAATTCTGATAACTTATATTTATACATTAAGTTGGACAAATTACTATTATACATTATCAATTAATAAGTTCTTAATTAAGCAACTACTATGTGCAAGCTATTGTGCTAGGTGCTAGGTATACAAATACAAAAGTAAAATGGAGAATGGTACTATATGTTCATGGATCTATAAAAAACAAAGACATATAAAATATAAACATTTGGACAGGTCATGGTACTAACCATGGTGAACCATGAAAGGCCTCCTGAAGGGGATGGAACTTGAACCAACCTTGAAAGAAGTTATGGTAAAGGTAGGAAGGAAGAGGTAAAGAAGGATATTCAAAGTGTAAGGGGCAGCCAAAATGAAAGTATGGAGGTAGAAAATGGAATGCCACATAAAGGAAATAGCAAGTTCTCCAGTTTGGAGGAGCATGTAAAGGAAAGTGTAAATTTTCAATTAATATCCAATAACTCCAAGTATTATATTTTATAAAGTTTATTAATAATCATTTGAAGTAGAAGTAAAAGAACAAAAATAAAAACCTGAGTAAAGCCATGTGAGTAAATTTTTCCTGCCAAGCTCTCCCCTAAGCCTCCCCAGCCATGTTCCAGGAAGAAGAGAGTGCAAGGGCATAGCTACAAAAAGACATATCTTCCCTATGTTACATAGATATGTTAATGGGATGCTGGAAGAGCGAGTCCCTGGGGAGCAAAATTCTAATTACACAAAAGTAATGTTTAATTATCCTAGAAAGACTGACGTTTAAAGCCCTACACCAGTAGATCCAGTAAAAATTTCATCTTAGAATCAAAGGGGAGCTATTAAAGTTTCTTGAGCAGGAGAGCAGCAACAGAGTCAAATCTATAATTTGGAGAAAAACAGTTTAGTAGCTAGGTGGATGATGAACTAGAGAGAGAAAGACTTGAGGCAGAGACACCTTAGGAGGCTATTACAATAATCTAGATGAACAGGGTTGAGGACCTAAACTATGATAGAGGATTTATGACATGAGTGATGAGGAGAGGACAAATTCACGAGAATTATTTTAGAGAAAAAATCAATAAGACTTGGCAACTAATTTCATGTAGGAGGTATGAAAGGAATTAATTTGATAGAATTTGAAGATATTTGCTATATTAGCAAGACCTCTATCCCAAGAACAGATTAGATAATATTAGATAATATCTAACCAATAGAGCTTTTGACATGTTTAGGATAGTTTATGCCAGAAACACTGGAGTTATAAAATTAAAAAATATTTATTTTTTGGCTGGCTATTAAATTTCTCAGTAATACAGTATAATCTATTCATTACACATTAAGTTATATTATACTGATATGTTAGTATTCTTTAAATACAGAATTGAAAAACATTCTTTTCTACTCAATATACCATTACCTTATAAACCTGAAACGTTCAGCTGATAAACACATTATATAACATGTATCCTTCAAATCTATTTCAAAGTCAGTGGTCTGAATTCATAATGCATTTTTCTTATAGAAATAACATAAATAGTGGTTAAGTTCCTAACCTAGTCTACAAAAATCCATTTAACCATAAGATGTTAAAATAGAAGCCACCAACTCTTATGAGCTTAAAGTCCATGGGGGGAGGGAGGATGTATATAGGTAAGGAATGAGGAGAAGCTCCAAAGGCTGATTAACTCCTCCAGCAATTTCAGGGTTCTTACGACTCTGACACTGGCAGTTCTGGTAGTAGTGGCTGGGGACCAGGGGACTACAGGAGAACAAAATGGGAATATAGATGAACAGATTTTTCCGAAGTCATATGTTTGTAATGAAGGCCTGCCTATATCCCAACATCACAGAATTTTAATGCTGAAATAGATGTTGGTCATCTAATCTAATTCATACCTAAATAATATCTTCTACGATATCCTGTCAAGAGATTATCTAAGCTCTCCCTGCGAACCTCTGGTGATAAAAACAAAACACTATATCCTTAAATAAACTATTCTATTTTCAAGAAATTTTTCCTTATGCCAAAACAAACTATTTGTAATCACTACCCAATGCTCCTTCTAAGGACAAACAGGACAAGTCTAAGTACTCTTTTACAAAACAGCTTTCCATATATTTGAAGATAGCTAACATGTCCTCTGAAAGTCTTTTCCTTAGTCTAAGCATTCCTAACTTAAACCAATCCCTCAGTTACATGCTCTCTAGTCTGCTTACTATCCTCTGGCCCTACCATAAGGATGTCAATACCCCCTCTTAACATAAAGCAATTCTGAACTAAACATAACACTTTTCATGTGGACTCTCCAAAGTGGAATACGGTGGGACAATTACTTCCCTCATTCTGAACATCAGATTGCTATTAATGCAGATTAAAATTGTATTAGCTTTCTCAGGGTTCACATTTCATATTGTTGTCCCTTATTAAGCTCCCCAAAATCTACTAATGTATTTGTGTTAACTAAATTTTTTACATTTACTCCTTTTAATTTCATCTCATTAGATTTGATCCATCATGCTAGTCCAGTGAACTCTTTTTAGATACTGACTCCATGATTCAATTAAAAAAGTATTTAAGTTCATATTAAATTCTAAGCACTGAAGATTTAAAACCAAAAATAAAAGTTCCCTCTCTACTCAATCTTTTTATATGCAAATTTGTATAAGCATATTGTATATGCTTTCATTCAAATCACAAGAACAGCTCTATATTATTCAATAATTAATAGGTAGGGGAATCTATATATTCCAAAATATTTATAGCAGCTCTCTCTGTGGTGGCAAAAGAACTAGAAATTGAAGGGATATCTATCAATTGGTAATGGTTAAACAAATTATTGTATATGATTGTGATGAAATACTATCATACCATAAGAAATGATGAGCAGCTTTTTATAGTGGCAAAGAATTGTAAATTGAGGGGATGCCCGTCAATTGGGGAATGGCTGAACAAACTGTGGTACATGTTGGTGATGGAATACTATTGTGCTTTAAGAAATAAGATGATTTCAGAAAAAGCTAGAAAGATCTACAGGGATTGATGCAGAACAAAAGAAGCAGAACTGGAAGAAAGGTGTACACCAGTGATGGACAAACTTTTTTAAAGAGGGGGCCAAAGGAAAGGAAATGCTCCTCTGTCAGTTTGTTTCTAAGGCAATTCTTTCAAAGTTTCATAGTATTGTATCCTACTCATTGTATTCGTCAGATTAGGAATAATGTCGTGAGGCCCGATAGAACACTTCAGGGGGCCAATAGAACATTTCAGGGGGTCGCATCTGGCCCGTGGGACGTAGTTTGCCCATCACTGGGCAATATTGCATGATGATTATCTGTGAAAAATTGGCTACTCTCAGCAATGCAATGATCTGGGACAATCCTGAAAGATACAATGGGTAATGCATGAGCTCTTACAACAATGACCAATAAGGAAGTATGTTTTGCATGACAATAAAAATAAATTTTTTTAAATGGCAGGCAGATTAATTTTTTTAAAACTTGGAAAGAACTATATGGGATAATGAACAACAAATTAATAGAACCAAGAGAACATTATACACAGTTGCTTTTTTAATACTTAAAGAATAACTTGTGAATGGTACCTTCAGAGAATGAACTAAAAATAGAAATATAAAAGACATAATTTATGCATATATCTGTCTCATAGATGATAACCCTCTAGGATGTGGATAGGGGAAGGATGGGCTGAGATACTTCTAAATAAATTCTAATTAAAAAAACTAAACAATAGGGGGAGAATGAGGTAGCACAGTGGATAAAGAACCAGGCCAGGAGTCTGGAGGATGTGGGTTCAAATTTGACTTTAGACACCTCCTAGTTATATGAACTTGAGCAAGAAACTTAACCTCAATTGTCTAGTGCTCACCACTCTTCTGCCTTGGAATCAGTACTTGGTATTAATTCTAAAACAGAAGGAAATGGTTAAAAAAGCAATAACAATTAATATGACATTAAATCTATTTGAAATTTTTATGTTTATATGTCTATACATGATGTTAAAGCTTTAAAGGTGCCAACAGGTAATAGAGATGGAATTAGGCCAGGAGATTCTAAATACAGATTTTGTGAGGAATAGGTTCTGACAAGATGGTGGACTCCTCTCATAAGCCCATATAATGGAATAAAAAGAAAAGAAAATTGAGTTAAGTTTCATGTTCCTAGCTTAAGTTCCTTTCCCCTCACATCCATGTCAGCAGGACATGTTGAGGAACACATGATACGTTAAGTCCTTTAAGAGGCTAACAGGTGAAGTTGCTTTACTTTGATTAGTTAAAACCCATGTGAATGATTGGGGCTGTACATTGTGTGGGGATCAGCTGGTTTTCCTGACTAGAGACTAGACTCCTGGTCTCTAGTAACAGGCCAATAAGGGGAGGATACTGATTTGCATTAATAAAAGGGAGCCTGAATGCTCCCATTCCTTGTAATTGCTGGATGTAACACCTGTAAAACTGGCTCTTGAGTACCTGTTCTCTGTGAGAATGAAATAAAAGAGCCTTTGCCTCATTAATGCTGAGTTCAAGATTCTTTTGAGTAGGTAGTTATTCCTGTCAGATTGCAAATAGGATATCTGAAAAAAATTTTTTAAGTATTGATTTCTTTAGTTTTTAATACCTTTACAGAATTTACCAAATGAAAAAACAGGATACCAAGAAAACAGTCAACCCAAGAACATTTAAAGTTATATAAAGATGATCTTGTGACTTTATAACCATATAACTGGCTTGAAATTATTTTTATCAAAATGTCAACAAGCCTAAATAGTTTGTTTCATTTTTCTTTGAGTGAACTATTTTTTCTTTATAAACTTTTCAAAAGTTTATATATAGTAAGGTAACTAATTATAGTATATATTGCCAATAGCATTCTCTAGAATTGAAATAGTCTGTATTGACTTTATTACTAAGTCATTGGCACATAATTACTAGCCACATACAGTTTTGCACCTTTTACCATTTCTCATTCGTTTGCAAAAATTAATTCTAACACAGTGATAGGCAAACTTTTTAAAGAGGGGGCCAAAGGAAAGGAAATGCTCATCTGTCAGTCTGTTTCTAAGGCAACTCTTTCGAAGTTTCATTGTTTCATTCACTATTCATCGAATTAGGAATAATGTTGCACAGCCTGATAGAACATTTCAGGGGGCTGCATCTGGCCTGCTGGCCTTAGTTTGCCCATCACTGGTCTAACACAATTTCATTAAAATGTTTCATGAGTTTCTTTAGTATAGGATATAGTCTTGTCCTGCTCTAGTTGGTACAGTGTAAAGATCTCTGGAATTGGAGTCAACAGGATCTGAGTTTGAATACCAGTTCTTTTCTTTCTTTTAATACAAGTTGGTCTAAGCATTCCATCTATCTGGGCTTCAGTTTTCTTATTCAGTAAAATAAGGGGATTAAGATTACATAACTTCTAAGGTCCTAAATATTTTACATATTTTCTGTGAAAACTTAAATGTGATTTTTAAGTCTCAAGGCTCTAAAGAATCTTTATCTCAATGTTTTACCCATAAAAATGACTCTTTATGAACTTTATATTTTAACGAGAAGTAGTAACAGGCAAGTAAACAGTAAGAACTAGTATTAAAACTCAGAAGAAAAATTAGTAGCTTTAAAAAATAAGATCAGTTAGATTATAGAGAAAAGGGATTTTAAAACAGAGGATAAGAGCAAAGATCTGAAGAATAAGAGGAAGATTATCTAAAAATGTTCTAACACAGAGACCTAATTCAATCTAATCCAATTCAACAAACATTAATTACTTCCACTGTACAAGGCATTGTACTTAAAGGGGAAAAAACATCTTTTATTGGAAAATTATATATAGACTGACTTCAAGTCTAAAGCTCTATCCCCTACATCATTGCTGCCTTTCTATCATCTAAATAGATAATAACAATAGCTAATGATAACTAGGATTTATGTAGTATCTTAAGATTTGTAAAACACTTTACTTATTATTATTATATTATATCATTTTTATCCTCACAACCACAACTCACAACCCTTTTTTCCAGAGGAGGAAATTCTAACAGAGGCTAAGTGTCTTGTCCAGAGTCATACACCTAGTAAGTAATCTGAGAATGGATTTGGACTTCCTAGCTCCCAAATCCAATCCTCTACCCACTGAACCACTTACCTGCCAACCCAAAGCTTGGCTAAACAAATTGTGGTACATGAATATAAAGGAATATACACAATAACTATAACAATATAAATAGAAACAATCAAAAGTGAAAATGAATATCGTATAATAATGATGAAACTTGGCCTTTTGGATAAGAGGAGGGGAAAAATAAGCCTCCTTTGCCTTTCTTCTGAGGTTAGGGCACTATAGATGTGATACGTTTCCTATATTGTCAGTCAGATGTTGCATATTCCAAAACCATATTGTCTGCTGGTACTTCCCTATATCCACACATTTCTGATAGGAAAAAGGGAGAAATGACAACTTCAATCAATGCCCAATATAATGAAAACCAAGGTCATAGCACCATCTAAGGCAGTGATTCCCAAAGTGGGCGCTACTGCCCCCTGGTGGGTGCTGCAGCGATCCAGGGAAGCGGGGATGGCCACATGTGCATTTATCTTTCTTATTAATTGCTATTAAACTTAAAAAAAATTAATTTCAAGAGGGCTAGGTAATATTTTTTCTGAAAAGACGGCAATAAGCCAAAAAAGTTTGGGAACCACTGATCTAAGGTAAAGTTTTCTCTCTGGATTAGGAATTCTATTCTGGCCTTCCTATACCCTTTCTATCAGATGTGGTTCTGCAAGCAAGTATATGATGAACCTGGATGCTACACTGTACACTGCAAATGCTGTGGGCATTCTAATGAGGTAGTGCAGAAGATAAAGCACTGGACCTGGAGTCAGAAAGAAGAGTTCAAATCCAGCCTCAGACACTTTTTAGCTGTGTGACCCTCACTTAAACTTTGTCTAGCTCAGTTTCCTCATCTATAAAACAGGGATTATAATGTATCTACCTTTCAGAGTTGTGAGAATCAAATGAGATAAAAAAATATTTGTAAAGTACTTAGCACAGTACCTGGCATTTAGTAGGTGCTATATAAATGCTAGTTATTGTTATAAATGGATTGTTTTTGTTTTCTTTTCTTTTTTCTTTTTTTCTTTTTTTTTAAACCCTTAACTTCGGTGTATTTGGCTCATAGGTGGAAGAATGGTAAGGGTGGGCAATGGGGGTCAAGTGACTTGCCCAGGGTCACACAGCTGGGAAGTGTGTGAGGCCGGTTTTGAACCTAGGACCTCCCATCTCTAGGCCTGACTCTCAATACACTGAGCTACCCAGCTGCCCCCCTGTTGTTGTTTTTTAACTTTTATTTTTGTCAAAAGTCATGATATTTGAAATGCTCAAAAAGAGATGAGCTTCTCATGGCTTTATTTAGTTTTAGAAAACATTTGACCCAGGATTTAAAAACTAGAATAATGAAAGTTATGAACAGTCTGTTAGAGGTAAATATCCCTAAAGTTCTACCATGTAAAGCACTGTTACAAGGAGTTACTTGCCTCTGTGAAGTCTACTTTGCTCTGCTAAAGGAGCTAATTACAAAATCTAGTCAAGGAAGGGGGAAATAGGAAGGAAGTAATATTGCTTACATGTATATTATGTAATCTTAAAAAAAAAGCCACCTTTTTGTATCTACCACTTTAGTATTTTAAATCCTCAAAGCCATAATGGTGTCCTTCCACCTAGCTCCAAAACAGATGCAAATGAAGGCTTATTACAGTCTCCCTAGGAGTTCAATGAGATTTCTGAAAGTTTTTGAAAGCAGGGAAAGCTTTACTTTTACACTCACTTAAGTCTAGTTCAAATAAAAGTGTACATGTAAAAATAAGAAAATAACAGTAATGGAAAAAAAACCTAGGCAACATTAATAAATATTTGCGTGAATTGAATATATGTTGTATCTTTTCACTATGCTGGCTTTTTGTTTATAAAGTGATAACCATCCTTATATATTTCTAACCTCTTTTAATTCTATCTAATTAGATCTAAGGAAGAAAGTGTGCACAAATCAATCAAGTATTTCTAGATCCTCTACTATAAGCACAACACTGCCTGACATTTTCAGACATTCAGAAGTAATATAACACATCAACCCTGCCATTAGGGAGTTTATAATCCAATGAGGGCAAAATTAACTCATAATTAAGTATTAAATTACGTTAGACTTAATTTACAAAGTCAGAGTAACTCCTGAATATCAATGGGGTCCCCAAATCACCTTTCTATCTTTAAAAAAGTTTTCCATTAAAATATTCAATTGTATTTATGAGTAATACAATTGTATTTTTGAGTAATAAATGTCAGAATGCACCTCAGAGGGGCTTTTCAATTTTCAAATCTTAAGGTTAAGTTTTTTCTTTCTTTCTTTTTTAAATGTTACAAAGTCTGGAAAGCCAGATTAGAATTTTAGACCACATTAGAACAATGATGGTGGGAGGGAGAGATAAGTGACATAAAAAGAAAAGTGAACTCTACCTGTAATTTTTGCTTTTTCTCCACAGATGGGAAGAGTTCCATCCAGAGACTGAGCAGAGTGAAAAGATTAACTTTAGAAAGTCTTGGTATTTGACCTACAAAAAATAGAAAACAAACATACGTTAAAATACTACTGTTGTTGTTCAGTCCTGATTCAACTCTTCCTTGACCCCATTGGGGGTTTTCTTGGCAAAGGCACTGAAGTTGTTTGTTATTTCCTTCTCCAGAATGAGGAAACTGAAGCAAATAAGTTTAAGTAATTTGCCTAGAGTCATACAGCTAGTAAGTGTCTGAGGCCATATTTGAATTTTGGTCTTCCTGACTCCAGGCCCAGCACTCTATTCCCTACTCCACAGAGCTGCCTCGAAAATACTACAAGCATTCTTTGGCTTATGAAAACTTAGAACTGCATCTGGAGAGTCAATTAGGGTCCAGCTCATATTTGACCTCAATCACTTTACTAGCTGGGTGACCCTGATGCTAATAATAGCACCTACCTCAGGAGGATAAAAAGAAATCATACTGAAAAAGTGCTTTGCAGACCTTTCAATGCTCGCTGTTAGTGCTGGTTAGAGATAGCGGTGCATTCGGAAGTTATCCCGCCCCGCCTCCGGAGAGGCAGCACAAAACTGAGTACACAGACTCGCGCCTGGGGCGCAAGGTTTGAATCCAGCGGCGCTTGCTGTTGGGGCGAGCATGGAGATGAATCCCAGCGCAAAGGAGCGGATGGGCTGCAAGCAAACCCGTGTATTTATCACAAAGAGGCGACAAGAAGTCCCCAAAACGTGGGAAAAAAGGCAAGGCCAGGTGTAGGGGTGGGAGGTACACGCAGAGAACCCTAGCCAAAGAGGTGGGCGGGGCGGGGGGGAGAGGTTCCCCCGTCTCTATTCAGGCCCCACCTAGTTGTGGGAAGCTCGGGGCACCGACCTCGGGGAGAGAGCGCCCCGCAACGCCTAGGAGAGTCTACCGGGGAAAGCCCGCAGGGCAAGACAGACACCTGACCTGAGCTGCAGAGGTCAGGGTCAAGGCTCTCTGACACTCACCAGTCATACTGCCAGTCTGCGTGCTCACTGACCGCCCAGCCCCCGCGCTCTCCAAATTTTGCATCTGCTCTACTTCTTTCATCCCAACCCTGGAGGTCTCGGCTGCCCGCGGGAATCCCCGGCATTAGGCATGATCTCGAACCCCAACAGGCTCCTCCTTCCGCCTTCTCCCAGCAACCGTAAAGCAACGGCCGCCGCGGCGCACGGCGCTGACGTCACACCCTCCCTCTTGCTATATGGCGCGGCTCTGTGGCGTAAGCCGGGCGCGGAAGACTTCAGGGGAGGGGGGAATGGAAAAAGTGAAAAAGGAAAGGAGAAAAGGGAGGAGGAAAGAGGAGAAGGAAGAGGAAAGAGGAAAAGGAAGAAAAAAGGTGAGGATAAGGAAAGGACGTTCTTGCCCAAGCCAGCCGCACTTTTTGGTTCTTAGCTCTGGGATCATAGGTGAAAAGAATATCTTATTCTATAGTGAAATACACATCGCATCTATATTTATAAGTCCCCTTATTTTGGACTTGAGAAGTCAGACTAAAGGTCTCCCGGGTATTATACTGAGGAGACACTATTTGAACACAAGGCTGAGGTCCAAGCAAAGGTACCAATTGTTATAGTATTTATAAAAAGTAACCCACAGTAAAGACATTGGTGCAAATGAATAATGCCTGTATTTTTCACTCCTGAAGTGCATAAGATTATGTTTAAGGCATGACTGTCTGTCATTCAGGACCCAGACAAGGCAGAAGAGGAATAGAGAAGTTCTAAACAAAATAGTCTATCTTCATCGCATGCAAATGATTGCATATGCTGTATTATAGGCTGGGGGACACTAGGTGGCGCTCTATAGAGTGCCAAGAGCATTCATCTTCCTGAATTCAAATGTGCCCTCACACTAGCCTTGTGACCCTGGGCAATTCATGTGACCCTGTTTGCCTCAGTTTCTTCATCTGGAAAGTGAGCAGGAAAAACGGCAAACCACGTCCGTATCTTTGCCAAGAAAACCCCAAGTCTTATCTAGAAGAGTTGGATACGACTAAAAACGGACTGAACAAATCTGTATGTAGGCTGTGATATAAGTGTATAATCCCCAGTAACACACATTCTTCACTTAGCTGTGTTTATTGCTGCCTACTCATTTGTGTCACCAAGATTCTGCCCTTTGTCCTTGTTTTTTTTTATATTCTCTTCCTTGGTAATATCATTCACTCTCAGGTCTTCATCTACACATTTATACCGATAACTTCTGAATCTCTATACTTACTAACTCTAAACTCACTTGTAAGCCCCAGACAGCTTATTTACCTGGCTATAGAGCATTTTCAATTGGTTGTTCCACTGGACCCTCAAATTCAGCTCAATCAAAACTGAACTCCCTAAACGTACTCCTTCCAACTTCACTCTGTCAGTGGCTTCACCATTCCTTTAATTTCCCACATTCCATTTTTTTTTACTTTTCTCCCTTCCTCATCTTTTGTGCCCAGTAAGTTAATGAAACCCATCAATTCCACTTTTGCAAGATCTTTAATAAATCCATCTCTATAAAATTATTATTAGAATTATTTACACATACAACACCTTTCTGAAAGTATTAAAACAATCAGTCTTTTGTATAGACCACACAATTGACTGAAAAATATAGAAAAAGATCCACTACTCTTATTTTTGTTGATCATAAAAAAACATTTGATTTTATCTGATTGACTGGAACCCAGGATTTAATTTGGTCACACAATTAACTGAAAGATATAGAAAACACAAGATTCCACTATTATTTTTTTGTTGATCATGAAAAGGCATTTGATTTGATCTGCAAAACACCACCTTAAATATAATCCTTACAACATGTCAAAATTGTACATGCCCATTTAAAAGATAAAACAATAAAACATTGTTGTGACCCCTTTATGTTTAATATCAGATAAAGCTTAAAAATAGAGATATATATGCTTAATAAAGGTGTTCATCACAGTTATGGAAGAGATCTAGTACAGTCCAAATTAAAGAAGGATTCCTTAAAAATAGTAAAATCCTCCAGATACTCCTATTAATGGCTGACATGCTAATTGCTTCAAGTGTGGGAACACTGCAGAACATCAATAATCACTAAGACCAATAATTACTCACAGGAGTTTAGCCCAACTATCCATATAGGAGAAAAAATGTGTAACAATTATAGAAGCAGCTAGGTGGCTGAGTAGATAGAAAGCCAGGCCTGGAAATGGGAGGTCCTGGGTTCAAATATGACCTCAGACACTTCCTAGCTGTGTGACCTGGGGCAAGTCACTTAATCCCAATTATCTATTCCTTATTGTTTTTCTGCCTTGGAGTATTGATTCTTAGACAGAAGGTAAAGGTTTAAAAAAAACAATAACCAAAAAAAACCAAAACAACCACTTGCCAAAATACGATATGTAGTAAGTTTGTCAACAAAAGAAGGAAAAGAAAAAGAAAAGAAAATCAATTTATTGGACATGCTATTAAAAAATTTGAACAATAGGGGCAGCTGAGTAGCTCAGTGGATTGAGAGCCAGGCCTAGAGACAGGAGGTCCTAGGTTCAAATCCGACCTCAGACACTTCCCAGCTGTGTGACCCTGGGCAAGTCACTTGACCCCCATTGCCTACCCTTACCACTCTTCCACCTATAAGTCAATACACAGAAGTTAAGGGTTTAAAATAAAAAAAAATAATAACTCTAAAAAAAATTTGAACAATAAAACTAAAAATCCTTAATTAACAGAGAAAAAATTCCGAATATCAAAGGTGGATTTAATAAATTTGTAAGGAAGAAGACTATTGAACTAATATGGAAAACTAGGAGCCGAGATTTTAAAAATAGTAAAATAGATACCCAACTAGCTGACTTTAAAAAGAGAAAAACAAAATTGTATTGAAAATGAAAAATTTTTGAGGGGCAGCTGAGTAGCTCAGTGGATTGAGAGTCAGGCCTAGAGACTGGAGGTCCTAGGTTCAAATCCAGCCTCAGACACTTCCCAGCTGTGTGACCCTGGGCAAGTCACTTGATCCCCATTGCCTACCCTTGCCACTCTTCCACCAAGGAGCCAATATACAGAAGTTAAGGGTAAAAAAAAAAGAAAGAAAATGAAAAATGTTTAACATTTGAAGAGAAAATAAGGGAAATTATTAGAAACTATTTTATATGAACAAAATTACAACTTTAAAGAAATAGATGAATATTTAGGAAAAATATAAAATATCTTGATTAACAAAAGAAAAAATAAATGAATAAAATAAACAATTTCATATAGCATTTTGTTTTCTGAATCTCTAAAACACCCTAAATGTCATATTGTGTATGTACTTTTGGTGGTAGCAAATATTCTACTAGAAAGGGGAAGAGAATAAGCATTTATAAACTACCTATTATTGCCTACCACTGTGGTAAGTATTTTACAAATTACAAATATTATCTCATTTGATTCTTATAAGAACCCTGTGAGGTAGGAATTATTATCCCCATTTACAGTTGGGGCAACTGAGGCAAACAGAAGTTAAGTCACTTGCCCTGAGTCACAGCTAGTAAGTGTTTGAAGATGGATTTGAACTATCTTCCTGACTCCAGGCCCAGTGCCACTTACCTGACTATAAGTTCCTTAAGATAAGGAACAGGTCTTAGTTCCTAGCACAGTTCTTTGAACAGAATAAATAAGGTACTTCATAAATACTTGCTAGTTTGTCATTTTGTACTGTAACTTCTACTGTTGATCCCAGTTTCATCCTTTAGAACCTAGCAGAAAAAATCTAATCTCTCTTCTACAAGAGAGAACTTCAAATGCTTAATACTGCTATCATGTATACCTTCCACTCCCAACCCCCAAGTTTTCTCTTCTCCAAGTAAAGCATCTCATTGGGAATGAGGAGTTTGGAGTAGGCATACTGTTCCTCCAGTGCTTTGGAGACTAGAAGGAGTACAGTACAGCAGAGAATGACCAGGCACACAGTATCTTCTAGAGAGAGTCAAAGATAAAAGGAAAGGTCAAAGAGAGAGAGAAAGATGCATCTATATAGAGAGAGATATCACAGAAGAGAAATTATAAAACTTTGATTACATGAAACTAAAAAGGTTTTGCAATAACAAAATCAATGTAACTAGAACAAGAAAAACTATTCATTGGAAAAAAATCATCATATCAAATATCTATGATAAAGATTTGATATATAAGATATAAAAATTTTTCTATGTATCTATATCAACATCAAAACATTTATAGCAGTACTTTTTGTTGGGGCAAGAAACTGGAAACAAGATGGGCATCCATCAGTTTTAGAAAGGCCAAATTAAGTGTAATATATGAATGTAATGGAGGATTATTGCATTGTAAGAAATTACAAGTATGAAGAACTCAGAGAAATGTGGGAAGGTTCGTGTGAATATAGAGCAAAGCAAGCAGAATTAAGCATGATATACATAATAATCACAACAAAAGAAAGGAAAATAACACTAAAAAGACAGAACTCAGATCATTGCATTTACCAGTCTTGACTCCAAACTTCAGCAATACTTCATGTGTAGGGCTGGATTACTATAGATGTTCAGTGAGTCAGATATAATTACTATGTTGGTTTGTATCAATTAATTTACTTTGTTCAATGGGAAAGGTAATACTGGGAAACAAGAAGAATTTTTTTAGAAAGGTAATATATAGAAGGAACTGATGAAGTATTATTACCATAACTGAATCTTTTTTCTGATAGGAAATGAACCTTTACTTGTAATGCAAAAAATTAATAATGTCATTTAACCTTTTTTTTATCAAACTATTGCAGGAAAGAACTAATATAAATCACAGTTAAAATATTACAAATGCTAAATTACAACATGAAATGGATAAAGTAACAGAATAAGGGAAAACATTAGATGACAAAACTGGGAACACAAATAAAAAATAGTGGATTACCTTCAAAAGTAGAAAATACCAAAATTAGCAGGAAACCAAATAGCAGGCTTCTTAAATAATTCAGTTTTTAAAAAAGAAATAGAATTGGTTATTTAGGAATTAGTGAGGGAAGAGAATTCCTGGTCCCTCCTGATAGATTAGGAGAATTCTATCAAATTTTTAAAGATTAATACTAATACCACAAAAAATATTCACAAAATTGAGGAAGTACCCAATTAAACTTTTTTCTGAAACAATTATAGTCCTTATAACTAAACCAAGAATGATAAAAATGAAGAGAATTATTAGTTCTATGCACTATAGACATTATAAAACTATAGACAACTACAAATGTCTAAATATGACTAAAAGCCATTTCCCAATAGATAAATGGACAAATATGAACCAAAAGTTTCCAAAAGTATTGCAAACTATTAAGAATCACATGAAAGAGTACTTCATATCACTTATAATAAGAGAGATTCAAATAAAAAAAGGTATCACCTCACATCCAGTCATTGGTAAAGATGTATATCTTTATATATGTATATATAAAGATGTATATCATGTATACCACAATATTATAGCATTTTTTGTCATGGGGGAAAAAAACTAAAAACAAAGTAGCTATTCATTGACTAGGGGATGAATACACAAACTGTGACACATAAATATTAAGAGAATATTACTGACCTGTTAGAAATGATGAAGAATAGAGAGAAGCAAAGAAAGACATCAATGAATTAATGCAAAGTGAAGTGAGCAGTGCCAAGAAAACAGCATGTACAATAACCACAATAATGTTGGTAGAAAATACAATGGTCACAAAAAATCAAATGTAGAAGTTGGAAAACTATAAAGAATAAACATGGCCTCAAAGAAGAGATATAAAAGGAAACTTTTGGAGAGATAGGAGGTCCATGTATGTGAAACATTATATACATTCTCATATCTTTAAAAATGTATTGGTCAGTTTTACTGGATGTTTTTTCTTTTCTTCTTCACTTTAAATTATTTTTCTTTGTCATATGGGATGGCTTTCTGAGTAGGAGAACATTGGGAGAAATTTAGTTGATGTAAAACAAAATATATTGATACAATTTTATTCTTAAGATACCTGAACTAAAAACACCAAATGAAGATATTAAACAATTCAAACCCAGAAAAAGAAATGGAACTAGATGTAAATGAATTATGCTAAAGATGGAAAAAAAATTAAAATGACAAAACAAAACTTCCAGGTCCTGATGGATTTACCAGAAAATTCTGTCAAACTTTTAAAAAACAGTTAATGACTTAAATTATTCTAAAAAACTGGGATGGAAGACACTCTAGCTCTTTTTATGAGATTAATATAGTTCTAGTATCCAAGCCAAGAAGGATAAAGCAGATAAAGACAACTATAAACCAATAACATTAATACATGTTGATTGATTAAATAAATTTAAATAATATCCGGTCAAACAGTCCATGGCACTTTAACCAAGAAATTATAAATTGTGGCCAACTTTTGTGTATGTGTCTATACCATTTGGATGCAAGTTCTTTGTGAGTAAGGATCTGTATCTCTAGTAGGTAGCTCTGCTCCAATTACATATTAACTATGGATACTTGGTGATTGCTTAATTAAAGTAGAAGTTTAAAATGAGGTATAATTACCAGGATTATCTATCCCTGAGCCAGGAACCTTTGGATGACTTGTGCATTTCTGGGGATCAATAGTCGATTTGGGGGGTTCTGGTGGCCAGCATGACTCCCATGGATATGCTAGACCTATATTAATCAAAACAAATAAAAATATGTCTTAAACACAACTCTGAACCAATAATTAATATTTCCCAAACATAATTCTCAGAGAGCAAATTCCAGGCACTTGTTAAAAGAACCACTGAATGGGGCAGCTGGGTAGCTCAGTGGATTGAGAGCCAGGCCTAGAGATGGGAGGTCCTAGGTTCAAATCTGGCCTCAGACACTTCCCAGCTGTGTGACCCTGGGCAAGTCACTTGACCCCCATTGCCTACCCTTACCACTCTTCCACCAAGGAACTAATACACAGAAGTTAAGGGTTTAAAAAATATATATATATATAAGAACCACTGAAAAGTGAAAGAGAAGTTTGAAACAAACTCCATATTCTCTTAATTGGATCAGTCACTTTGTTAAAAATCATAGTACTGCCAACATGAATTTATCTTCCAGGGCTTTCCACACATTGTCCTTGAAATCATCTTTAGAAAAGTAAACTTGGTGTCATATTGGTTACTAAGTCGTAAGAAAAGAATATCTAAAAAAAGCTAGAAAAATTTATGCTACACACAAGAGGTGATTGTCAAAACCAGTGCCAAAGATATTTGGGGATCATAGAATTAGAGAATTTACCGTTAGAAGGAAACTGAGAGATTATCCAGTTGAAGTTCCTAGGGAGAATCTTTAATCCAGGTATCTCAGAGGTTATATCTCAGAGTTTAATCCAGGTACCTCAGAGACTAAACAAGTTTATAAAATAAGTAGAGATTATTTTACTCACTGTTAAGCTGTGTTCCCAGAGACAGAAGGGAAGGTCACATGAAGCAAAGGTCTACTGTTAGAGACTTCTGGCCACACTGAACAGAGATCTGATGCCAAAGAAAATAATAATTTACGTAGCTGAAACCATCCATTGCTTAATGAAAGCCAAAAATGGACTTTAATCTTTCCGGATGCTTCAAATGAAAATAATAGAATAATGCTGTATTGTTCATCTAAAGTGAATAAATTATACTAGTGACCAGATGGCCATTTCTGAAGGAAAGCAACCCTTATCTGTCATCACTCACTCTCTCTTTCTTATCAGTATACCTTTGCCTAAGAACCTACAATTAAATGCTGGATTTGTTAGTTAGCAGGACAATTGTTATGTGACTCTAAAAAGTGATTCAATATACTATGTTTCAGAATAATGTTTACTGAAAAAAAACCTTAATCTCCCTAAAGCAGCCTAGTGCAGAGAAATTCTATCTTTTTAATGAAAGCTCTGAAAGAACAAAAAGAAACAGAAGGAAAAAACAGAATCTCAACACAAAACCCCAGATATATTGACCATATTGAATTAAGATCATTTAAATATGAAACTGGAAGGACAACAACACACAAAAATGGAAAAGATTTGTTAAGTTCTCTGAAACAAGCTGTTTTCTCACCAATGACAGTAGAAACTCTACATGGGAACTCTAATGTCCCTGATGTTCTATAGGAGGCGGTTATTAAAGAAAACAAAGGTAGGAAAAACAGCTGGCCTAGACCAAGGATACACAAAAGAAGTATATATTTGAATATATATGTACATATATGTATGTACGTGTATGTATATATATATATGCATATATATACTTATATTTAGACCAAATATATCCAAAAGAAGCATATACTGGAGGCAACACAATTTTGAGAAATTAATTTTCAAGTGTGGCACGATACCCGGTACATGGAAAGTACTTAATAAATGCTTATTGGTTGACTGACTGACAAAGAATCAGAAAGAAGATATTGTATGTTCTGGGGGCGGGGGCAGGAATTACCCAAGGAAAAGAAAGTGACAGACATCTCTGACATAATAGTATAAGTACTAGCTTATATGTCTATTCTTTTCTCTCCAAAATCTTAATGAAGATAATTTATGTATGTATGGAGGTCACCTGTAATAAAAATATGAGAAGGGAATTAGAATAGATCAAATCTTACCTAATTAATTGAGAGATATATAGGATACATGATCCTGTTGCGCATATTATTTAACTTTTTTAAAAATTTGATTCTGTAGAGCAAAATATTGTCTTAAAAGTATCTCCCACACATGTGTTCAGATTGCTTGATAAATGTAACAGCATAAATCACTTTGATAATCCTCTGATTTTTAATATCAAAGTATCAAGGAAGACATATGATTAAGAAAGGTATTTGCCATTTGTTGGGGAGAATGTCCATAACAGAATCCAGATGGAAAAGGTATTCCCTATAGAGAGTAAGATCTTTCAGATAATTTCAGAACATATTTTGCTAATTGCATCAAGCTTTGAAACAATTTCAAAACATTCTAAATGAGACACCACTGAAAAGAATTCAGCCTATCTACCCAGAAGAAATCAAGGGAGTGAAGAATGCCTACTCTCAGATTCTGATTTGTAGTTAGGACAGCCCATACATCCAGTTTATGAGTACATAAATCTTTGACAGATATATCAAGAAGGACAGTGAACTGGACCCATAATTGAACAGGAGATAGAAAGGCAACGAATCATATAATTAATAATGAATTATGAGCATGAAGCTGTGCAAAGAATATTTTCTAAGAGAATGATTGGTAAAGGGGAGCTTCTCATATACCAAAAGTAAAGGATAACAGATGAACAGCCTACAACAGTGATGGTGAACCTTTTAGAGATGGAAGTCCTAGGTGCCACCCCCACCCCACCCCCCAGACCATGTGCAGTGCCCCTCCCACCACCACATGCTGGGCACACTCAGCCCCCGTTACCCCACACAGGTGAGTGCTTTCATTGGGCTGCTGGGCAGGGGGGCAGGTGAAGTGAGGCATGTCCTCAGCAAGTGTAGAGAGGAGGAGGGGAGTGGCCTAAGTGCTCTGCTCCTTTCCAGCTCTGCCACCTGTGAGCTGCCCACTTTACCCTCTGTGCGCTCTCATTGGGCTGCTAGGCAGAGGGTCAGGGATGTGAAAAAATGTCATCAGGTACAGTGGAGAGGGGGAGGAGAGCAGCTCTGGCTGAGGGAGGAGAGCGGCCGAGTGCCCACAGAGAGTGCCCTGTGTGCCATCTTGGGCACCTGTGCCATAGGTTTGCCATCACTGGCCTACATGCTGCACTGGTACCATATAATGTTAAATCTAGAGAATCCCCACAATACTGGGTAAAAGCCCCAAATTCAAATTATAGAACAAAAAATACATGAGTTGCATAGGATGAAGTATGGATGTGTTGCAGGCTGTAGAAACATGAACCTCATGAAATACTAAAGTAGGCTTAATAACAAAGATAATAGAAATAAGAAAAGGGCAAACAGGGCTAGATATTTTAGAGCACTAATAATCTGTGCTTGAAGAAAGGACTAAGAATAATTTATTATTAAAACATTCACTGTTTAGACAAAAATGCTATTGTTAAAGAGAGACTGTTGAATATATTTAAAATTTTTAAAAAGCTTAATGATGTCACACAGGGACAAACCTGATTAGCTAAGAAAATCAGTCAATACTTCCCCTCCATTCCTTGGGCCTCTATACAGCAAATGGAGGAAGAATCAGTCCCTTGAGAAGAAATCACTCTTGGTCAAGAGGAGGAAACTTTCCTCTCCTCACTTCATTGGTTATGTTGTTTTCATGTCATTAAAGAGACTGGACCAATAGGAGTCACTACAACCATATAGGAACAGAGAGGCACTGATAGATATGAACACTTGTTTTTTTTTAAACATTTATTTTAAAAATATTTTTCCATGCTTATATATTTCATTTTCTTTCCTTCCCCTCCCGTCTCCTAGGTCCAATAAGCATTTCCACTGGGTTATACAAATGTTGTCACTTGATACCTATTTCCATATTATTCATTTTTGCAATAGGACAATCTTTTAAAACCAAAACCCCAAATCATATGTCCATATAAACAAATGATGTCATTTGTTTTTTTCTGTGTTTCTACTCCCACATTTTTTTCTCTCAATGTGGATAGCATCCTTTCTCATAAGTTGCTTGGGATTGTCTTGTATTAGCAAAGTGCATTACATTGTATTGCTCCACAATGTTTCACTTCCTATGTATAATTTTTCTTTGTTCTGCTCAACTCACTCTATATCAATTCCTGGAGATTCTTCCAATGATATTAACACTTTAAAAAATATTAAATTTATTTGTTTATTACATTCAAATTCCCAAGTAACTTACTCCTTGACAAAAAGATATGTGTATATTAAATTCTGTCTTACTTATTTTTGTTTATCAGTTCTTTCTCTGGAGATAGGCATATACAACTAATTCTTCAAACAATATTTCTGTTGCTGTATATAATGTTTTCTTGGTTCTGCTCATTTTCCTCTTCATAATTTCACGTAGGCCTTTCTATGTTTTTCCAAAATTAACCTGTTCATTATTTCTTATGGTAAGTAGTATTCCATCATAATCACATGTCACAACTTGTTTAGCCATTTACAAATTAATGAGCATCCCTTCAATTTCTAGTTCTTTACTACCACAAAGAAAACTGCCATAAATATTTTAGAACATATAGGTTCTTTTCCTTTTCCCTTGATCACATTGGGAAATAAACTTAATAGTAGTATTTTTGGATCAAAAGATATACAGTTTTATTACTCATTGATCATAATTCCAGATTGCTCTCCAGAATAGTTGGATGAGTTCACAGTTTCACTAAGCGTATTTTAATATTAGCCAATCTAATAAATGTGAAATTATATCTCAGAAATGTTTTGATTTGCATTTTTCTGATCAATAAAGATTTGGCTCATTTTGAGGTTTCAGTCACCTAAGATCTTTTTCACATGAAATGCTTCACTCTAAAAAAAAGGAATTCACATTCATCCTTGTCGAATTTTATCTATTTGGATAATCCATAGTAGTTTATAAATCATCTTCATTATAATTTTATATAGCATTGATTTCTTCACTCCAAAACTGACTGTTCCTATCTTTTAACCATTTGTCCCTTAGGGAATGGTTCACATTCTTATATATTTGATAAAGTTCTCTACATATTTGAGAGATGAGACATCCAAGAAAGTGTCTATAAAATTTTTCTACAAACTTACCACTGTCCTACATTAGTTTTATTTTTACAAAACCTTTTTAATTTAATGTATTCAAAATTATCCATTTTACATCTCACAGTGCTTTCTATCCCGTGTTTATTCATACATTCTTCTCCTATCCATAAATCTGATAGAAGATAATATATTCTTTGTTCTTCTAATTTGCTTATATCTCTCTTTATATCTAAGTTATATATCAATTTTGATCTTATCTTGGTAAATGGTGTTAAGATTTTGGTCTAAAATTAGTTTCTGCCAGATTGCTTTCCAGTTTTCCCAGAAATTTTTACCAAATAGAAAATTCTTATTCCTAAAACTTGGACCTTTACTTTTGTCAAATACAGGATTACTATAATCTTTTATGATTGTTTGTTGTATGTCTGTTCTGTTCTACTGATCTGCTTTTCTATTTCTTAGCCAGATAGTTTTAATAACTAATGCTTTATGATATTATTCAAAATCTTGTACTGCTGACTCTCCTTCCTTTATATTTTTTTCATGTATTCCTCTTATTTTGTTGACGTTTTGCTTTTTTTGAGGTCTGGCTTTATATGTGTGTAGGACTGCCAGGTTTTTGATTTCCTCTATTTCTTTTTGTTTGATGGTAGATTTAGCCTCGTTTAATTGCTCCTTTAAATCTTTTATGATATCATTCTTTTCTCTAATGGATTTTTTGGATTCTTTGGCTTCCTGATTTCCTGAGTGAACATATGCAGCAGTTTTATGTAGATCTTCCAAACTTAATGATTCCCATTCTGGACAATGCAAATTAAAGTATGTCCTTATTGGTAGGGAACTACCCTTAATAAATTGTCTTCTTATGTGCTACAAGTTGGGTTCATTTAAGTCTTGGAATCCCAAAATTATTTCTCCAGCTTCTACAAGCCTATCTAAATATGTTTATCTCTTGCCTTAACTTTTCGAATCTCCCCCAGGAATCAGGATGCTTAGCAAAGGATTTCATAGCTTCTACAATATCTTCCCTAGCTCTTCTTAGGTATACTAGGTTTTGATGACTATTTAATTCTAGATCTTCATAATATTGTGGTAAAGATGTTAAGTTTGTGTTCCTATGGGTTTCCTCAATAAATTGTGCTTTCTCTGCTGGTGTAAATAATTCAGAAAGAAGAAGGTCAATGTCTGAAAATGTGTAATATTGTGTAATAAATAGATAATGCGGCTGATAACAGGGGAGCTGGTGGTTCAAGTGAGTCACCTGGGCCTGGGAGTTTGTAACTATAATAGCTGGTGATTTGAGATTGTCAGTGATGTGTAGCCTGAGCTGTGATGCCCAGTCAGTCTCCCTGCTACCTATAGACTCCTTTAAAGTGGAGAGTGAGGGGTCCCTCCCTGATGGAGTGAAAGCAGAATTCAACAGGAAATGAAGCTCACACACTTCCTGGATACAATGGATGCCTGCTCAGAACTTCCTTTAAAGCCAACTGGTTGATATTCTCCCATCTCCTCAGCCCTCTAGCCCAATCTGATGTTATAATAATTATAGAAACTCTCAGTTGCAAGCTATGGGTTTTATTTTAACACGGAAGGGAAAACTGAGGTAAGAGGGGCTGTTGCTAGGGGCGACTGGCAAGTGTTGGCTTGGACCTAGAAGGTAAGGCCAGCCTGAGGGAACCAGCCCTCAGCCAGAGATAGTTTAAAACTGCCCTGATGTTGTTTGGTCCACCAGCTGAACAGATATAGTTGATGAATTGGTTTGAGGGTGTCCCTGTTGCTAGGCTGCCCTAGTCTAAATCCTGCCCATGATCCACAACCCAAACTCCCTTCAACCTCCCTTTCCCCCGGGGTCCCCAAGGGGAAGTCAGGGGTAGCTGGGTGTCTGGGTGAGGTCAAGGAAATCAGAACTCCCAGGGTGGTTCGGCAGGGTTTTTAGAGTCCCAGCTCAAACTGTCAGCTCCTGGGACTAGCACCTGCCAGGCCAGAGTTCCATTCTCCCAACTGACAGGATTGCCTAGGATAATTTTGCAAATGCAAGAGATCTTACATAAATCCTGCATTACAATTGGCACTGCTGGTGCTGTTGCTCCTTCCTCTATTTTCTTTGCTGTGTTTGTATGTGACTCAGCTGTTTGCCTTGCTATTTCTATTTTGTCTCCTATCATGATCCCTTTTCCCCCTTTCAATTGAGCATTCTCTTCAAGTAACTTTCCTATTTCCTTTCTCAATGTCATTATCAATACAGTGCTATCATCCTTGTGTCCTAGCAATTTGTGCACTAAATTCTTTAAGGACCAATAGAAGCAGAGGAATGAGATGATGACTGCAATTGTGGTTGGTATGAAAACAAAGACCTGACCTATTTCTAGTTTCAACCATCGGCAGGAATCATATATTTCTATGATTCCCATTATATAGCCTGGGATCACTACGATCCAGAAATTATAAATCATAGTCAAAAAGTTGTATAGTAATGTAAGGATTCCCATCATGGTACAAATTGTTTTCCCCAATGGTGCATCCATAGTACCAGTTTGAATGTAAAATTTTTATAGTACTGTCTCTTTAAATTTTCTTTGCTTGCTAAGTTTGTCCTCCTTGCTATGCTGTAGATAGGAAGAAAATGGCTGACGGTCTGGTTCAAATAGAGGCTTTTTCCCCCTCAGAATTATTTAGATACTTTACCTAAACTGGTTCTGCCAAAATTATAAGAATAAATAGAGCCAGTACCCAAATGTTTTATGATAGAAGGGAGAGAGAGAGAGAGAGTCTATGAGGGTGAGACTCTCTTCTCCAAATATACACTGCTGAGACTTCGAGGGGGTGTCACCCCAAAACTGGGTGACCTAGATGGTTGTGCCGCCCCACAGGAGTTGGGGATGAGGCTTCCCTTTAAGATGAAGTATTGGTTACTCCAATCCGATTCTGAATGAGGGCGGGGTTCACGCAAGCCTTCCCCAATGTCAGCCAACTTCACAGTGTGTGGTCTGGCTCCAAAATGGGGGCAGCCAGACTAAGCTGTGATTCCCTCCCCCTCGTTGTCTCTCAGGCACTCTGGAACGCTATCTGACTAATGAATGGCTTTTATTAATCACAGTTCAGGGATTGGGGGAAGGGGTGAAGGGCAGAGGGATTTTGGGGAGCCCTCTTCTCTATTTCTATGGGGTCCATCATTCAGGTGGGAATCTTTGGGGTTCCCAATCCTATGTGTCTACCCCCTTGTCCCTTCTTCGGTTTCTATTTCTATTTCTATTTCTACCCTTCTCTATAATTGCAAGTCAAATTGGAAAGGGTCTCTCAGCAAGGTTGGGTAATGGGGGAAGGAACCTAAGAGATCCAAAATGGAGTCCCAAAACACTTAGCTGACTTGTTGGTTGAAGTCTTGATGGTGAGAAGCGATGGGATGCCTTCGACCAGGGAATTGGGGTGTCAATGTCCAAAGAAAGATCCTCAGGAAGCCCTCAAGACTGGATCCGAGCTGAGATGTTCTCCTCCCTTTATCAGTCCTCCACCTGGAAGTTTCTCCTTCTCCTTCCCCTTCCTCCAGAGAATTACCCAGAATTCTCTCTCTGGTCCCAACTGTCAGTAACTGTCACCAACGGCCTTCTTCTGGCTCTTTTTGTACCATCCCCCATCCTTACACAGATGAATTTTTACTATTTTTTCTAGTTCAATAAAATAAGGTTTTTTTGTAATTTAAGTGGGATAGCATTGAAAAAATAGATTAGTTTAGGTAGGATTGTCATTTTAATTATATTGGCTCTGCCTACCCATGAACAATTAATATTTCTCCAATTATTTTAATCTGAATGTATATATAAACTATTTTATAATTGTATTCATGTAGTTTCTGGGTTTATTTTGGCAGATGTATTCCTAGGTGTTTTATTCTATCTACAGTAATTTTAAATGAGTTATCTCTTACTATTTCTTCCTTTAGGACAGTGGTTCCCGAACTTTTTTGGTCTACTGCCCCCTTTCCAGAAAAAATATTACTTAGTCTCCTGGAAATTAATTTTTTTTAATTTTAATAGCAATTAATAGGAAAGATAAATGCACCTGTGGCCATCACTGCTCTCCTGGATCACTACAGCAACCACCAGGGGATGGTGGCGCCCACTTTGGGAATCACTGCTTTAGGATATTGCTGGTGAAACAGAGATGTTGATGTTGTGTGTGAGTTTATTTTATATCCTATTTCTTTGCTAAAATTATTGATAGTTTCATCCAATTTTTAATTGAATTGCTATAATTTTATATACATATACCATATTATATAAATATATCATATTTATATACATATATCAGACAGTTTTATTACCTCTTTGTCCATTTTGATTTTTTCATTTTCATTTTCTTATATTTATAATTATAATTTCACACTTCTTCTGGATTTTCTAGATTTATATTAACTGAAATGGGAAGGTGAAAGTTCCTTGTTTTATAATAGATCATTTTTGTTGTTTAGTCATGTCACTGTGATCCCATTTGAGCCCATTTGTGGTTTGCCATTTCCTTCTTCGAATCATTTTAAAGATGAGGAAACTAAGGCAAAGAAGGTTAAGTGACTTACCCAGGATCATATAACTAGTGTCTGAGGCCAGATTTGAGCTTAGGAAGATGAGTCTTCCTGATTCCAGTAGCTTCCCAGACTAGATCATAATTTATATGAAAAAGTGGACTTTATTTGAAGCTGAGAATCACTATTATGTATAGCTTGCTTTTTAAAAAAAGTATATCATTAATTCAATAATTCAACAAGCATTTATTAAAGGCTTATTATGCACTGGCATGGTACTAAATGCTGGAGATATAAATAGAAGCAAGAAGATAATCCTTTCCCTCAAGCTTACATTCTAAAGTACATAAAAAGATCTAAATAGCAGTGGTGGGAGGGAGAGAGGAAGGTATCCTCATAGCGGCATGGTAGCAAAATTTGGGGAATGAAGGATAATTGTGCTGGTCCCTTCCTCAAAATGGAAGTTTCAGAAGAACTCATCAATGGGAGAAGAGGACTATAAGAACAAAGAAAGCAACTGAGATATGTTGGCAAAGATTCCATGATATACTGATTCCATGTCATTTCCTTGCTGTTAAAATGAATAGTCTGGGGACTTCTGGGTGGCACAGTGGATAGAGTGCCAAGCCTAGAGTCAGGTGGACCTGAATTCAAAACTGACCTCAGACATGTCCCAGCTGTGCAAGCTACTTAACCCAAGTTGCCTAGTCCTTATCACTTTTCTGCCTTAGAATGGACAGGAAGGTAAGAGTTTAAAACAAAATAAAATGAATAGTCTGTACTCACAGAATGAATGAATCAGTTATCAAATGTTTATTAAGCACATTATATATGCCAGGCACTGTGCTAATGACATATAATGAGGGTTAAGAAGGAGATTCACAAAAGAATGAAATTACTTCCTTTAAGGGAGAAGCTCCAGGAGCAGAAGAACTACAGCAATTAGCAGCACGAGGTGAGCAGAGAAAAAGCTGAGTTATAAATAACAACAGCAGGCAGAGAAGTATCAAATGTAAGCTTCAGTGGGGAATGCCAACTGTCAAGTTGGAGTGGAATAGTTGATAGAGTTGAATACTTAGGAATTAGAAATAGCTGGTTGGTGGGAGCCAAAGTCTTGAGAAGTATTATAGCCCTAAGTATATATTATCTAGGGAAAGCTCTCTTTCCCGACAGTGTGTGGAAATATGTGAGAAATTTTGTCCCTTTTTGTATGGTGGAATTTTCCTTTGTTACTTCATGATACAGCACAGCATCCTACCTTCTTAACTCCAGCTTTGCCCTTGGGCTTTCTCCAGTTGGACCATCTATCCAGACCAGACCAGGCCACCTTTCTACTTCTTAGATTCCATTTTTGCCCCATGGGACTTCTTCAGATAACTGTTTGTCACCAACACTTTCTTCTTCCCCACTAGACCCCATTGGTCAACACATTCACCAGTGCATAACATCACCAATTTCTCTGAGACTGGGCTTTGGGGGGGGGGGGGCCTTGAAGAATCTACTCTCCTGCCTCTCTCAATAAACTTCTCTTTAACCACAAATAATCTGTTTGAATTCACTCTTCCATACTTGAACTGTCATATTTTCCCATTCCATTGATTCTGAATCTCCAGCTGCTGGCACATAAATGCTATTCTCCTCCCCAATTGCTGACTCTGTTACTCCTATAGCCCTTAACCTACCCCTGGTCCCCAATGTTTTGCTTCAGCTCTCTCTACCTCTTCTATTCTCTCTATAATGGAAGCAACACTCCTCCTATGCAAGTTGAGTGGTTTGCTCTGTACTGTTTTGGGCAAGTGGGAAGGGGGAAGAGGGGAGGGAGGTGACTCCTGACTGGCTGAAAAGACAGTCATGACACTGCATACCTGAGTGAGTGGAGGAGAGATTTCCTCAGATAGTTGGAGGACTTCAAGATTGGTAGTTGAGAGGAAAAAGCTCAGACTTTCAAATTGGGCAGAAAAATCTTCCTGGAGCTGCACATATCCTGGAAACTGGTCCTTAGCATGTTCCTTCACTGAGCACTTGCAACCTCATAGACTTAGTTACTAAGAGTGAATTTCCCTCCATGAAACAGTTCACTTTCTTTGATTAAGCAGAGGTCTTACCTCATTCCCATTTGAAGAGCTCCTATACCCATATATCTTTTTGAGTTATTCTAATCTGTATAACCGCCCCAATTTCTGTTTACTTTGATAAAGAGGCATAAAAGCTATTCAAGGTGGTCTTTTGTGTAGCCAGCATTTGGTGAGAGGAAACTAAGCTGACTACAATAGTAAGCTAAGTATTACCTGCCCTTTCAGTGTGGGGAAAGCAGTGTTTATCTTGGGCCTTAGAGTATTTTACCCTTAGATGACCAATATTTGAGTTGTGATGGATAGATATAATTCTAATCTCAGCATATCCTATTTCTCCCTAACTATAAGCTCTTTCCCTGCTGCCTACAAACATGTCCATGTCTTTCCTATCTTAAAAAAAAAATCCTTTTTTGATCTGACTTTTCTCATTCTCATTCATATTTTCCTCCCTATGTCTTAATTCCTAGAAAAAAAATGTCTCCATCTCCTTTTCTCTTACTCACTTATAAACCTTCTGAAATCTAGCTTCTGACCTCATCATTTAACAGAAACCACTCAGACCAAAATTACAAGTGATCTCTTAATGGCCAAATCTAATGCCCTTTTCTCAGTCTTCATCCTTTTTGACCTCTCTGTAGCCAATGACATTGCTGATCACCATCTCTTCCTGAAAACTTTCCTCTCGCTAGCGTTAGTGACAGTGTTCTTTCCTCATTCTTCTCCAAACTATCTGATTTCTCCTCATTGTCCTTTGAAGAATCTTCATCCAGATCACACTCACTCAGGCTCTGTCTTTCATCTCCCTTTATGTCATCCTACTTGGTGATCTCATTACAATTTCTCTCATATATATTCTTTTCTCTCCAATCACAGTTATCATCCTAGTACAGACCCTTCTCTCCTCTTGTCTAGACTTTTGAAAAAAATCTTCTAATTATTCTCCTTGTCCCAAGTCCCTCCAGTCCAATTTACCCTCCACTTAGCCATCAAAGTGATTTTCCTAAAATGTAGGCCTGCCCACATAACCTTTGTTCAGTCATTTCAGTCATGTCCATTTAGAGTTTTCTTGGCAAAGATACTAGAGTGGTTTGCCTTTTTTTTTTTTTCAGCTCATTTTACAGATAAAGAAACTTAAGGTTTAAGTGACTTGGGGAAGGGGGGAAGGGCAGTGCATGATGGATTGTTTGGCCGCCCTTTCTGTGCTTCTCCTTCAGCTGTCTCCCTGTCATCTGTGATCAAAGCCTTGAGTCTGGCACAGCTGTGCCAGCGAGGTACTTCCTATGGACTAGTGCCTTGCCTGCCCAGAGATTCCAGGATCTGCTGGAGACTTGGCAGATTAGGTGTGGGAGGGGACCTGGGATCTTCCTTTTCCCTTTCCCCTCCAGCCCAACAGTTCAAGAAGTCAGGCTTTTTTTTTTTTAAAACGTGTACCTTTTAAGTTGGGTTTAACAGGAGGATCCCCCAGTTCTGTTCTGTTGTCAGATTTGGTTTTCTGTCTCCTTGAAGCACTTTGTCCTTGATTGGTGTTAAAGGGTTTACAGAGGTCTGGAGCCTTGCTGCTTCTAAACTGCCATCTTCCCAGAATTCTGTCTGGATGACCGGTTAAGTGACTTGGCCAGGGTCACATATCTAGTAAGTGTCTGAGGCCAGATTTGACCTCAGAAAGATGAATCTTCCTGTCTCTACACCTGGTACTCTATACCCTATGCCACCTCGTTGCCCCTCCATGGAATCAATCCTCAACACATTTTAGTGACTCCATTTTCAAGCACAAATTCTGCTTTAGCATTCAAAGCTCTTCATAACTTGATACATTCCTATCTTTCTGGCTTCTTGTGCCCTTCTTTACTATATTTCAAGAACTCTACAATCTATATACACTGACCTTCTTGCCATTCCTTAAACATAACACACCATCTCTCTCCTCACTCACTGCCTTTTCATTCCCCCTCTCCCAGATCCAGAGTGCTCTTCCTCTTCATCTACTGCTCCTGACTTTCCTGGATCCTTTCTAAGCTCAGCTGAAATCTCCCTTCTACAGTTCTGATCTCCCTCACTGCCTGAACCTTGGTTTGGATATGTCCTTTCATCTACTTAATGTATGTTTTGTGCCTAATTATGTACATTTTCTATTGCTTGCCTTCTCAGTGGGTGAGAGAGGGGCTAGAGAGAGGGGAAGAGTTTGAAACAAAAAAATTAAAAATAAATGTTAAAAATAAATAAATAAATAATTGAAGATGATATTCTTATATATTCTTTCCATTAGTATATGAACTCCTTGGTGGGGGTTGGGGGGCAGGGACAATGTTTTTACTTTTCTTTATATCCCCAGCACTTAACATAATGCCTCAAACACAGAAACACAATAAATGCTTGTTGACTGACTGAAAGAGAGGTAGCCTTGGGAGTTAGGGAGATCTGGGTTTAAGAGCCAATTCTGACACGTATTGGCTAGGCAAGTCATTTATCTTCTCAGGGATAACTATACAGAAGTTCTCATCAGCATTGACTGAGTTTATTCATTAGTTGTATAATTCCTTTCACCAATGAAGTAGCAGTTTAAGTAGAAAAAAATATTATTATTCTGTACTAATAAGATTTCTATTTGATTTATCATTCATAGTCTTTTGGTAGAAAATGCATTGAATGATGATAGAACAGAGTGATGCATGCCACTAAATGCAGACCTTTTGCATTTAGAGGGCAAATAAAGCAATCCAATTTGCAGTGGAGGAATTGAACAATCAAGAAATAAAAAAATAATGCTGGCATTATTTATGAGGCTTTTGTAAAAAATATTTAGGATAATTCAAGGTTGTGTTTATTCTTCTGCAAGAATAATATCTCAGGAGGCAGCTGGGTGGCTCAGTGGATTGAGAGCCAGGCCTAGAGACGGGAGGTCCTAGGTTCAAATCTGGCCTCAGACACTTCCTAGCTATGTGATCCTGGGCAAGTCACTTAACCCCCATTGCCTAGCCCTTACCACTCTTCTGCCTTGGAGCCAATTCACAGTACTGATTCTAAGACGTAAGGTAAGGGTAAAAAAAAAAAAAAAGAATATTACCTCAAAAGGCATAGATCAAAATAGTAATACTACAACAAACCATGATTTTAAGCAATTGAATCCTTACAAGAAGATCTGTATCTGAATTGCCTTACACATTAAATTACAAGTTTTTAATGGAACTACTGTTTTTCTTTGAATTTATCATAGATTAAAAATCAAAGGAAACCAATAGTAAGGAAGAGCAAAAGACTTCACAACAAAAAAATGCAATAAGTCAATCACATTGCATAATGACATGAGAAACAGAACAAGAAGCCAGCTTGGTAGGGTGAAAATAAATATCTTGTTCCAGTCTGCTCTGATACTTAACCAGTTGTGTGAAATGCTGGGTATATTATTTAACTTTTCTGTATACCTTAGCTTCCACTTTTCTGTATACCTTAGCTTCCTTATTTGCCTTTATATGCTTAGCTTCAAGGTTCTAGATCTAGCTCGGCCAGTAACTCATTTGATCAATTTTGACAAATTACTTAACTTCTCTGGGTCTCAGTTTCTTCATGTGTAAAATGAAAGGATTGTCATATGAACTTTCAGAACCCAGACTTTCAACTAAAAATGGAAACAATAGCTTTAGAAAATTAGAAATATGTAAAATAAACCCATAAACCACCCCCTTCTCAAAATCTTTCTATTACTGAAAAAACGTAGTAGGAAGAGATAGAAAAAGAAATCTCATTTCAAATGTAAAGGTTAAAATTAATGGTTGGACAATGATTATGTGAAATTATGTGATTGCCAGTATTTATTATATCTTGAGTCAGAAATGTATTTACAAATATTTACAAATAGAGAGGAAACAATAAAGAAGAGAAATGTGAGGGAGATAGAGAAGTTATCTATCCTGTCAACCTAAATGTTTTGCTCTGGGTCTCTAGGCAGAGATTAATTAGCTCTCAACCAGGAAGGCTGGTAGCAAGCAACCACGGGGCCTCCTCCAACATGGAAGTTAGTCTCTCCAGAAGCTAGGAAAGGGGTCAACCTTTTACTCACTCAACAAAGTAATCCAAGAGTCAGAGTCCAAGTAGAAGCTGAACTCTGAGCCCAGGATCCAAGCTGTAGTCTCCATCGAAGTCCCCTCGAAGACTATCTAAGACTATATCCAGAAGACAATCTCTTCAGACTATCTTCTCAAAGACAATCTGCCCTTAAGGAGTTCGGGTCTTGTTTTTTTATGGTGACTTCTTGTCCCTTCCCCTCTTCATAGGGGCCAATCACAGTTTCCAAATTGTCTAGCACTGCCCAGGGGGTAGTGTCTGTAGGATCCACTTATCATCTTCTGAAGGTTAAGTGCTCATCAAAAAGATTCACAGATTCCCAGCTGGGCTGATTGAATTTCTAAGGATGTGACTTCTCTAAGTACCTTGCTAGCTTCTCATCTAGTACTAAGTAGGGTGTTTAATCTTTTATTTTTATTTTAATCTTTAATTCAATTCAAAAGTAGACAAAGGAGAGTTGGTCCTGTCTTCACAATCTAGTGAGGTACTAAGTAGGAGTACTTAAGTTATTATTAACTCAGGATAGACAATAGAGTAAAGAATTCTCTTTCACACAAATATATAATGTATAAAGTTCATTTACCAGGACCTCTCTCTCCTAAGCCTTGTATTAACATAATTGCAAAATGCTTTTTATGGAAATAAAGGAAGACTTAAATGATTGGTAAAATATTAATTGTTCATGTTTGGGTCATGACAATATAATAAAAATAATTATATTAATCAAATTAATTTATAGATTTGGTGCCATGCCAAGCTCTGAAAGGATTGTTTTGTAGATTCAGAACAAAAAAAGAAGCATGGTTTGAGGATTCTTGAATTGATTTTTATCTTAATGCATAATAGATACTTGAAAAGAGGAAGAGAACATAAAACTGGAATTCCTCAGGTTCATGTATGTTGAAAACAAAACACATGGCTACTTGTTAAAATAATTTTAAGTAAACTGACAATTTTGTGGTTTATTGTTAATCAGTCATATAAGAAATGATCAGTGTTCTTTATGTGTGCATTACATAGAATTTCATTTGTATACATCTTAGATGAAGGAAACTCATTCTTTGAAATGGTTTATTAGAACATTCCATTTCTTATGCTATAATGATATCAATAAGCAACTCTGTGTTTTTTATGAAAACATATTAAAAGCTGACAATGATTTTTTAAGAAATAATTATCTCAATTAGCTAAAATGATAAGAGGACAAAATGACAAAGGTTGGAGGGAATGTGGAAAAATGTGGACACATACTCTTGGTGGAGGTATGAACTGAGCCAGCTATTTTGGAGAGTAATTTAAAATTACAGCCAGAGAATTATAAAACAGTGTCTACCCTAAGACTTAGACCTTCTTCCCAAAGAGATGAGGGAAAAAGGAAAAGAACCAACATGCTCCAAAATAGTCATAGCAGCTCTCTTTGTGGCAGAAAAATAAAGAAATTGTAGAAATGCCCATCAATTGGGGAATGGCTAAACAAATTGTGGTAGAGGATTGTGATGAAATACTACTAAGAAACAATGAGCAGGCCAAAAAAAAACTTGGAAACAACTACATGAAATAATGAACTGAGAAAGGAGTAGAACCAAGAGAACATTATACACAGCTACAGATTTAATACTTGAAAAATAACGTGTGAATGTTACCTTTAGAGAATGAACTGAAAAATGGAAACATAAAAGATATAATTTATATATACATATGTCTCCTGGATGGTGCTCTCTATGATGTGGGGAGGGGAGGCATGGACTAAGACACCTGTAAATTAATTCTATTAATAAAAAATAATAATATAGAGTGGGGTCCAGAACTGTCATTTTCCCAGATTGCCATTTTTTGCAATACGTGTATTTTCTTTCATACTCTAAAGTTTTATTTAACCAAATGAATTCTATTATCATTTTTATTGATTTCAGTAAAGCATACCATTGCCAATTTGACTGGTATAGTATTGAAAGAATAAATTAATTAAAAAAAGAAATAATTGTCTCCTGTATGGTTTCGTCATGATCTTTGCAATTTTATTTCTATAAAATATGCTCTTACTTTTTTTCTGAATTCAACAATGTCCTACTTTAATAATTTTATATAGAAGAACCTGTTGAGAAGAAAAGCCCTCAACAAACCAAATGATCCAGCATAGCAGTGGATCAATGACAGCCAAGTCATAGTGGCTTATCTATTGGCTATGCTAAATTTGGAAATGAATTTGGTATACCAAATGCTTTATAGCAACTACCTTGGGTTTTAGTCCATCAGGAATGTGCTGGCGCCAGGTTCTACTTTCTTATGAGAGTCAGTTGTTAAATTTTCAGTGTAAACATTTATACCTTGGAAATGGATAAATGCTACAAGTCTTAGGCTTGATTGATTGACTGATTGATTTAAAAACCATTACCTTCTGTCTTAGAATCAATGATGTGTATTGGTTCTAAGGCAGAAGAGTGGTAAAGGTTAAGCAATGGGGAATAAGTGATTTGTTGGACTTGATTTATTATTCTGTTGATTAGACTTAAGAAAGTGGCAAAGAAAATGTTAATAATTCAGATAAAACTTTAAAATGTGTAATGTGTACTTTTTTTTTTTCCTGGTGAGCCAATTATTAAACATTTACCAGTGCATCCCTGGAGCCTACTCGCCCCAGGATCTAAGGTAGTATAGTGGAGAGTATATCTCTGAGCATTAGGGGGAATTCTATTCTTGTATCTTATCAGCTGATATCTATTTGCAAAATCTAACTGACTGAGTTCATTGTTGAAGTGATACTAGGATGCTAATTGTTGGTGATTGCTATTAGGGAGAATATACCAGAACTGGAGTTTTGCTGATGGAATTAGGGACTCTTAAGGTCTCTGTGGTGTTCCTTAAAACCTTGAGACTTTGGGAACTTGACTTACTAGTGATATTGAGATTTGGGATAAAGACCCTCAGAACTTATATAGGTTATATTAGATATACTCTTAAAAGGAAAAATAAATAAACCTAAAATAATAGCTTGTCAAAATTGGAAGGAATCTTCCATTTCCTCTTGTCCTATCCCTTTGTAAAACAGAATCCCTCCCATACCATCTATAACAAAGGGACACCCAATTTCTACTTTAAAATTTCCAATAATGTTGAACTCACTATTCCTCTTCTTTGTTTGGACAGTTCTGATTGTTGAGAAGTTTTTCCTTAGAATGAGCTGCAATCTTTCCTCCTCTAATCTTCCACCCAGGGGTCCTTGTTCTGTTTACCAAGGCCAAAGCTGAACAGATCTGATCTCTTTCAAGTGACAAACCTTCAAATGATTGAAGCCATTCATCATGTCTGCCCAGGTTTTCTCATCTCAGAATTAAACATCTTTAGTTCTTTATTTGACCTATGCTAAATGTAATGGTTGAAATTCTCAAGAGGCAGCATTTCTTAATTTTAAATTAATTTATTAATTGACTAGCCAATACATCTTAATCCAGCCAGTTTTCTTTCTGTACTATCCAAAAGTAAAGACCCTCATTTCTTTGGCACAGATCTGTATCTATATCTATATCTATATCTATATCTATATCTATATCTATATCTATATCTATATCTATATCTATATCTATATCTATATCTACGTCTATGTCTATGTCTATATCTATGTCTATGTCTATGTCTATGTCTATGTCTACATCTATGTCTACGTCTACGTCTACGTCTATGTCTACATCTACATCTACATCTATGTCTATATCTATATCACCAGGGGTTTTGAGTGGCGTTTAATGGTGTTGGATTGAAAAAGTACAGAGTCAGAGTATTGAGAACAGCCAGTCTAGTGGTTAGCCCATAGCTGTTCCAATTTGCCATGGAGCCTCAAGTTTAATATATACAGAATTCAAAACTCATCTCACACAAAGAATGCAAAGAATACAAAGAAGCTTTGCAGCTGTGCAGAGGTTACAGAATTAGGCCATGATTATGATTTTACAAAGCACAAAAGAATCACAGTGGCTCAAGGTAAAGATTAGGCTCGGAATAGGACAAGATTTAAGGCTAAGAGCTAGTCTCTTTATTATCAGAAAGTTATTTCTGGGGATAGTAACTATATTTTAAAGATATCCTTATGAATGGTTCTTTAACTTCATTGGGATGAATGCACCTGGCTAGATGAGGGTTTGTCTGACTTTGTCTAATTCTGACCTTGACTGTCTGGGAAAAGTTTCAGAGCCCAGGCAGCTTTTGGCTTAATTTCTGTCTTGGAGAGAAACTGTTAACTCCTTGAGTGCTGGTTTACTAAGAACGTAAAATTTTCCTAGAAAATTAGATTATAATGCTTTCCAATAAGAAACGGTGTGGATCATAAAAGGAATCAAAGAGAGGAGTTTCAGATTTTTATCTTAGATAGCTCATCCTGTCTGGTTCTGACCTGCAGAGTAGAAAAGTCAAAGCATGGCCTTGCCAGACTGCATTGATCTTTTGATGGGGTTCAGATAAAAATATCTATTTGAGACTCTGTTTCTCTCAATTGCTTCCTCAGTTGCTTCCATCACTCATTTCTCTGGCACAGATCTGCATCTATCTCTATCTCTATCTCTGTCTCTATCTCTATCTCTCTATATCTATCTCTATCTCTATCTCTCTATCTCTATCTCTATTATCTATCTGTCTGTCTGTCTATCTATCTATCAATCTATCTTTCTATCCATCTATACTTATATCTATATATCTATATACCTTGTGCAAGATTTCTCTTATAAGATTGTTTTTTTTTTTTAAGTTATTGGGGGCTAGAGAAAATCCATTTTCTCAGTCACATTACCAGACTCTTTCCCTACAAAGAGTTCATAATGTCAATGGCATTAAGTTCAAATTCCACTCAATGTTCTCACTTCTCCTATATATCTGTTACTTACCAGTGTTCCCTTCCATGCTTTATCTACCAATGTTCCCAATGAGTCCCGAAGCTGCACTCTATTCTCCAGGAATTCTATACTGCTTTATACCTTTGTTCATGCTATTGCATATGGTTGGAATGTTCTCTTTCCAACAGATGTTACTCATGCCTGAAAGTCCAACTCTAATCCTATCCCTTTAATGAAACCTTTCTTGACCACAGATCTCTCTAAATGGTCAGAAACCCAACATACTATGAATGTCTTATGGTATTTTCTAATTTCCTCCTGAGTATATTGTCTTACCAATAAAAATGTAACCTCCTTAAAAGCAGACGTGCCTAGGATTTCCGTGGTACGATGTAAAGAGCAGGGTCCCATGAATTAGAGGACAGGGATTTAGATTCTCTTCCTGCCTTCCCTACTTAGATGACCTAACCTCTCTGGGTCTCTGTTCCCTTAGTTCTAAAACGAGTGAGTTGGACTTGAGGTCTCCTCTGATCTATGGTCTCATTCTTACTTTGTGTTCTCTAGACTATATAACAAGGATAGGCATACAATAAGTACTTAAGAGATCCTTGCTGAACCTAATTATGATCTCAGGAAATCATATCCCTTAACAATTGCAAAAGTTCCTAAAACCCATGAAGATATACATGCTAGTCTCAAAAGACGCTAAGAATTGGCCTTGTCTTCCCACTTTACCATTGGGGCTCAGAAGCTTAGAAAGTTAGCTCATGAATTTAAAATACGATGTCATAACCGTGCCTAAGAGAGGCCTTTAAGATTCATTTTGTCAGCATTGGAATAACACAACCAGAAGACCCTCCCTACAAAGAGCTTCCATGTACTGATCACTGAGTTGTTGGATTGACAAACCTGTCAGGAGTGGAAATGCTTAAAAACTTAAATCCCATTAACATGAAACTATTGGTGCCCAAGGGATATTATGCAAGAGCTTCACTGAATATTTCCTTTACTGGAGGAAATATCTACCCCTGGAAAGGATGGGACAATGAGCTGCCCTAGATTCCATTCACAATCCCTGTGATTCTTCATATCAAAAAGTCCATTGGGGCAAGCTAGATGGCTCAGTGGATGGAGAGCTATGCCTGGAGATAGAAGATCCTGAGTTCAAATCTAGACTCAGACACTTCCTAGCTGTGTGACCCTGAGCAAGTCACTTAATCCCAACTGCCTAGCCTTTACCACTTTTCTACCTTGGAAGAGATACTTAATATTGATACGAAGGCAGAAGGTAGAGGTTTAAAAACAAAACAAAACAAAACAATTCTCATATGTCTTCTACACCCTAAACATATATTATACCCCGCCCCTTAAAATGTAAGCACCTTGAGGGCAGGGAATATTTCGGTTATATCTTTGAATCCTCAGCATCTAGCACAATGCTCCTGGCATATAGTGGATGTTTGTTTTTTTAAACCCTTACCTTCCTTCTTAGAATCAAGAAGTATTGGTTTTAAGGCAGAAGAGTCATAAGGGCTAGGCAATGGGGGTTAAGTGACTATCCAGGATCACACAGCTAAGAAGTGTCTAAGGCCATATTTGAAAATAGTTTCTTATTATTATTCTTATTAAATAATTGTTTATTAATTCATTTATTTGATCATTTGTTAAATATGATGGATTTCAGGTCCAAGTTCCTAATAATGGTGGAATATCGGTGTTACCCAAAACAAAGACATTCTTCATTAAAGTTTATTTTTAACCAACTTATTCCATTGAACTGCTGATAAATGTTCATGACTCAATTATACATTTAATTTATTTTATTATTCATTATTAAGCATTTATTTTATTTTTTATAGTTTTGTGCTGCCTTTGTTTTTATACCATAATCACTTCCTCCGACCCTGCTCTTCACCTGTGCACTGAATCTACCTTTGTAATAAATCAAACAATAAATTAATAAGTGTTTATTCCAGATATTGTGCTAGATTCAAGGATATAAATACTGCCTTAAAGGGATTTAGATAAGAACCTTTTAGATGTAGCCTCTTTCTTTGCATCCTAAAAATCTAGTTGTCTGTGTGTATGTGTGTGTGTGTTCTTTTTCCTTCATTCACTTATGCAACAAATATTAGTAAATACCTACTACATGTCAGGTCCTGTACTAGCTCCTGAGGATACAAGGGCCAATCAAAGAAGAGACAGTCTCTGCCCTCAAGAAATTTCCTTTCTATTCCTGAAGAAGGCAATCTTCCATCATCATTAAAAGAAAGTCAATATAGGGATTTTTTCATCAACTCAAAATAGAATTATTTTGATCTTTTTCCAGTGAATTTACTTTTAAAGATCCTATGTAAAGAATCTGAATGGTGCATATCTACCTAAGTAGAATTTCAAAAGCACAGTAGAAAATAAAATCAGTTTTGTATATATATAAAAAAAGAAACTTCCTTTCTATTTCATGCTATTCTTTTTTCATCAGTCCCTCTCTGAATCAGTCTTTAACTGCTAAATGGAAAACTATAGCATTTTTTTCAAAGGATAAAACAAGAAAACAGGTATAAAAGTTCCAGAAAGGATTTTGTTAAATGCTTCTTTAGCAGGAGGGGCAGCTAAATGGTACAAAAGATGGAGTGCCAGGCCTGGAGTCAGGAAGACCTGATTTCAGTTTTGGCCTCAGATACTTACTGGCTATATGGCCCTGAGCAAATCACTCAGCCCTGTTTGCCTCAGTTTCTTCATCTGCAAAATGATTTGAAGAAAGAAGTGGTAAACTACTTCAGTATCTTTGTCAAGAAACCTCCCCCCCCTCCAAAATGGGGTCAGGAAGAGTAGGACACAATTGAACAATAACAAATTTTGACAGGACTATGATTCTTAAATGAAATGCCTTAAGGATGAGATACTTTTAAAAAAGGACGCTGGAAATATTTGTATAATTAAACTATATAAAAATAATTTCCTCAACTTTCTTTCTCCCTCTAAATACAACTTCAAAATTTCAACCTGTCCTTTTTACACAGGTTAATAGTATGATTCAGGAAGAAGGTAAAAACTTTCATGACCACATTTATTTTTACAGAAGCTTGTTTTCATTCTGGTCTTGGGCCTTAGGGTACCAGGTGACTTGCAAAGGGAGGGTGAGTGGTGTCTTTTTTTATGCTAGCACCAGTCTCAGTGTAACCTGCTGTATCTGCTCCAGTCTCTGCTCCAGTTTCCCCCACCTTGTCTCTGGTTCCAGAACCTCTTTCTCCAGATTGTCTTGCAAGAAGGAGCCTGTAGGCAGCTGCTCTGTACTTTTTTGAAATGAGATTGTAGAGGACAGGGTTGATGGATGCACTCAGATAGAAAAGCTGTAGAGCCACAATATTGAAGTACTGGGAGACGTGCATTGTTCTGGAATCTTCAGTGTTGATATAAATGATCCTGCCAATGTGGAAGGGCAACCAGCAAACTATAAATGCCAGAACCACCACCACTGCAAAGAGAAGCAGACATACAAATTAACAAAGGCCCCCACAATGCAATATGCTTCACTTAGTTCTTAAAATTTGTCCAGGGAAAAGACCTACATAAACTGATGCAAAGTGAAGTAAGCAGAACCAGGAGAGCATTAAATCCAGTATCAGCAATATTATATTGTGACCATTTATGAATGACTTAATTATTCCTAGCAATAGCGATCCAAGAAAATCCTCAAGGACTCATAATGAAAAATGCCATCTGCCTCCAGAGAAAGAACTGGAAGCTGAATGCAGACTGAGACATACTATATTTCACTTTATTTCTTCACTTTTCTTTCATTTGTTTGAGTTCTTTTTTCACAAAAGGACTAATATGGAAGGCTGTTTTACACTATTGTACATACAAAATCTATATTAGATTGCTTGCTTCTCAGCATTGGGGAGGGAAGAAAGAGAGGGAGAATGAGAATTTGGCTCAAACCTAAAAGAAAATGAAGGATAAAATTGCTTTTTTTTTTTCCCCATGTAATTGAGTTAACAAAATAAAATATTAGTAAATAAAAAAAAATTTGTTTCAGGGGTAGATATTTGTTTCATGAGTAGCAACAGAATAAACAAGGGAGAAACTTTTGTAGCCCAGTTCTCATCTAGTGTGTAAAACTGACTTTAATACCTAAAAGCTTTAAATGGAGTCACCAACAGTGATGAACTATTAGTGTCATTTTTATGCATGTGATATCCAAATAGGATGCAAGCCACAACAAGTAATCTGGGCAAGCATCCTTCCAAGAAAGACTCTTCTAATATAGTAGAATAGAAGTAATATGTATAGCATATAGTATATATATATATATATATATATATTAGTTATATGAGGATGGCTTTAATCTGAATAATAACAGACATCTTTGAGAACCTTTACACTTTCCCTTGGCCTTTAGAGCAATTTGCCATGTGGATAGACTTGGGTTAGGAGTGGAACTTGACAGAGGCACTAGAATGATTTGGGGCAAAGCAAAACTAGATTAAAAACCATATTATTAACTATTCCATAGTAAGCAGACAGCAATTCTGAAATATTGGGATCATAAAGTTTAAGAACACATTTGAAGTCAATTAACCCCTCCTATTTTGCAGATAAGGAAACTGAGACCCAGAAATGTTAAAGGACTTGTCTAAGGTCACAGCAGGGATGTTAGAGGCAGGATTCAAACTCAGGTCATCGGAATCCAAATTCAGCACATTGCTCCCCACTAAAATACTTCTTGATGCAGAAACCTGATTTTTCATTTATATTCAAATTTAACAAATATGTATTCTGTTGAGTATTGTTAGGTAATTAATTATTAATCACGATTAATAAGACAGGATCCTTAGCTCAAAAGAGCCTACAGTCTAGTGGGATAAGATAAAGAATAGGCAAAAATAGCCACAATACAAAGCAGAATATGATAAATGCATGAGAGATGGAAAAAAAAATAGACAAAATCTGAGGAGAGGAAGGTCTCTTTTAGGGGAGATGTGAGCGGGAAGAAGTGAGAAAGTCTTGCTCTTGGCTTACCCAGAATCAGAGAATGCTTTCTTGGGACCAGAGATGGATAAGACAGAAGTAAAGAGATTCGGCAGGAATAGGCTAGGGAAAGAAGGTTTTTGGGAAGTCTACACTTATTTCCCCCTCAAGACCAGATCGATCAAATAGGATGAAAGTACATGAAGACAGGTTCGTTTCGGGCTTTTTGTTTGGTTGTTTGTTTTGTATTTTTAATCTTTGAACCCCATTTGCACGTAGTAGCCTAGCTCTCAATAAAGGTCTGTGGAGCTGAATTGGGTTAAGAGGACTTGCTCGGTGAGGGAGAAGAGAGTAAAAGAAAAGGGAGAAGATGGGGGGGGGGGGGGGAAGGAAGGAAGAGAGGAAAAAGAAGAGGAAGGAGAGAAAGAAGTTAAAAAGGAAGAAGTAGAACAAGAGAAAGAGATGGAGACTGAGGAAGAAGAAGCGAGCCTCGAGGGGCAAGAGAGGAGGAGTAGGCGGCTTCCCACCTTTCTCTCGATGCCCGCTTCCTCCACTCTCTTCCCTTACCCAGGACCCGCACAGTCTGCCGATGGCCCTTCTCCCGGCCGGTGGCTGCTGGTCCCCGCAGCGGAGCTCCGCTTCTCCACAGCGTCCGCCCGATCAGCCCGTAGAGGACACTAAGGCAGAGCATGGGCACGAAGAAGTAGGCTGTGGTGACCCACAGCATGACGCGCAGGGCGCCCAGACGCTCCGGGTTTGGCCGGCACTCCCGGCTGAACAGCACTGCAGCAGCTGCCGCCGCGGCTGAGCTCCGCGATGGAGCGTCCTGGGCCATCAGCTGGGTAGTCTCCGAAGGTAAGGAGACAGGGGCTGCCGGCCAAGTGCCATTGGAATCCAGCGCCTCGCTCTTCGCTCCTTCGGGAGCCGGGTCCTGCTCGACGCCCACGAGAAAAAAGAAGGGACCGGCTGAGAGCAGCGCCACAGCCCAGAGCGCAGCGATGAGTGCCCGTACTCGGCGGCGAGTGACAAGGACTCGGGCGCGCAGCGGATAGCATATGGCTAGGTAGCGCTCCACGCTCAGGGCGGTGATGTGCAGCAGGCTGGCGTAAGTGCAGCCCTCGCCCAGGTAGAGGGAGAGGCGGCAGAGCAGCTGCCCAAAGACCCAGGGCCGGGAGCGCCACAGGCGGTACAGATCAAAGGGGAGGCCGAGCAGGATGAGCAGGTCGGACACGGCCATGCTGCCCAGGTACAGGTTGGTGGTGGTCCGCATGTCCCGGTAGCGCCGGATGAGCAACACAGTCACCACATTCCCGCTCACCCCGACGGCAAACAATCCCAGGCACACGGCGGTCACAGGCACCAGAGCACCCAGGGGGAAGGGGGAGCAGCGGCTCTCGTCGCAACGCGGCAGGGACCACTGCCGGATCTCCGGGGATAAGCCATCGGGGCTGGCGCTGCTGCTGCTGTTCCAAGAGCCACCCATGTCGTCGTCGTGGGACCCAGCAGGGCGGCTTGGGGAGTGACCGTCTCTGGCCACCCTTAACCAGTGAAGGCAAGGAAAAGCTGGCCGGGGGACCCTAGCGCGTTCTTAAGGGGCTTTATCTTCTGGCTAGAGTACTTTTTCCTCGAGCGAGTGTTTCTTCCTTCTTGCCTCCTCTCTCGGAGGAGTTAGGAGATTGGGGTGAGGTGACGGGGGATGGCAGACGCTTTGGGTGTCCTCCGCTGCACGGGGTCCAGGAACCGTGACTGTTGGTAGAGACCAGAATGAGCCTCTTCTGAACGGACCCTACAGTCTCCACCTCCTTCTACTGCCCACATCGCGCACCTCACCCACTCTGGACACTTAGCCTTGATCTCTCTCCACCTGCAACCTTGAAAGCAGGTTCTTTTGCCTCCTCTCCGGAAGAGGTTTTCCAACCTTAACGAAATTACCTCAATAAACTCAGGGAACAAACATTTGTCAAGAGAAGAGACCAGCCAGTGAAATACAGTGCACTCAGTTTCTGCAGAATATTCTGTCTAAAACAGTGTTAGTTTGGAGCTCACCTCGGTTTATAATCTTACTAGCTGTATAACCTTGGGCAAGTCACTTAACTCAGTTTGTCTCAGTTTCCTCATCTGTCAACTTCTATCCCTGTCATTTCTCTTCTTTCTTGCCTTAAGGAAAGGCGTGTTGGAAACCTGTAATCTTGGGATCTCTGAAAAATGGAAAGAGTGAGCCGTTCTAAGGTCCAGGGACCAGGCAGCCAAGCTTCGGGAGGAAGTGAAGCCCCAAGTGATCGGTTTCACCTACTAGCGAGGGAGTGAATCTTTTAGAGTTAGCTTTGGGGAGAAAACTAGGTAGGTGAATCCTTTGTAGCAAGGGCTTCCAATCTGAGCCCCCTCTCTACAGGGACAGAGGAGATAGTACAGCACAGTGTACTCCATGGGTTGGTGGGGTGGGGATGGAGCAATGTTTGTGCTTCTCTTCATGAATTATCTTCTAAGGAACTCTTACCTCTGTACAGCCCATTTATATTAATTAGTTAAATGTAGCAGAGGCAGCTAGCTGGTGAAACAGATAGAATGCTGGGACTGGAGGCAAGACCTCAGCTTTGGCCTCGCAACTAGACTCCAAACGCTGCTTGCCTCCATTTCCTAATCTATAAAATAAGCTGGAAAAGGAAATGGCAAATCACTCCAGTATCTTTGCCACGAAAACCCCAAATAGGGTCAGGATGAGTTGTCTAACAATACTGAAATCAAATGAACAACAACATAGGAAGTCGGCTTTAGGAGGACTGTATTACACCAAGAACAGCACAGGGATATGAGATCCCCAGGGATAGGCGGTGATCTTAGTTAGAACATACTTTTTTTGTGTGTATATGATTTGAAAATTTTACTAATTAATTAATTTAGAATATTTTTTCCATGGTTCCATGATTCATGTTCTTTCCCTCCCCTCCTCTCTCTCCCTCCTATAGACAAATGAGCAATTCCACTGGATTTTACATGTGTCACTGATCAAGACCTATTTCCATATTATTGATATTTGCACTAGGGTGGTCGTTTAGTGTCCTCATCCCCAGTCATGTCCCCATCGACCCACGTGATCAGGCAGTTGTTTTTCTTCTCTGTTTCTACTCCCACAGTTCTTTCTCTGGATGTGAATAGCAGAACATACTTTTGGATGTTCAAAGATGGTCTGTGAATAGTTTTCAGTTTCAGGAGAAACAGCATACAGGGGAGAGTACTGGACTTGGGTTTAAGTCCCTCCTTTCAAACTTAGGAACCTTTGACAGTGGTCAAGCCTCTTAACTCTGGGTCTCTTGCTTCAGTTTGCTTATTGGTAAAATTGTGATACTAACAGTGCCTACTGCTCAACAGTAGATCAAATGAGACAATATATAGAAAACATTTTGAAATTTTAATTGATATAGAAACGTCACCTATAAAGACTGGGAAATAGAAAGTTCCTCAGTGGAGCTTCGGAAGCTCGTTGTTCAGTTATATCTGACTCTTCATTAACCTATTTGGGGTTTTCTTGGCAAAGATATTAAAGTGGTTTGCAATTTTCTTCTTCAGCTCATTTTACAGATGAGGAAACCAAGGCAAACAGGGTGAAGTGACTTGCCCAGGCATCATACAGCTAGGAAGTGGCCGAGGTCACATTTGAACTCAGGACTTTTTGCCTCCAGCCCCAGCACTCTATAGCACTATATGACTCAACCATGCTCTCTAGTTGGAGGCTTGGGAAATCCTTAAGTCATAAGAAATAGTGTTGGTTGGAATAGTGGCAAAGAATCTTTATAGCTCATTGGTCTAAAAATCTGACTGTCATAATTTGAGTGGATTTACACTGAACTCTGAATTTTTTTTTTTTACTGGATCACATTAGATCTATGATTACATCTGTGAGTAGAACTCCATGTGAAAAATTCCCTCCACTAGTGTAGATTAAAGATTTCTCCAGTCTATAGTCATGGAGAATTGCCTGGGATGCACTGTGAGATTAAGTGACTTGCACAGCCAGATCAGTAGTGGGACTTAACATAGGTTTTTCTGGTTCTACAACCATCTTCCTATCCAGGCTACTTCTTGAACTCTTAAGTACTAGATATAAATCCCTGTTTATTGAGTTCAACAGTTTTAGGGGTTCAATTCTTGGTTGATCCTTTGGAAAACTGAAGACTTGGTCTTCATATTTTGTTAATGTCCATTGATTCTATAGTATTTTCCTGTTTGAAAGGTCTCTTTCCTCACCTAAATTCATCTCATCATTACAATTCCTCCAAGAATACCAGATTCTTACAATTATCTTGGTTCTTCTCACTTTACTTTGCATCAACTCATACAAGTCTTCCAAGAATTCTCTGAAAGCATTCTCTTCAGCATTTCTTATGGCATAATGGTATCACATTATACCCAATCACCATGCTTTATTCAGACATTCCCAGTTGATGGGCATCCTCTGAGTTTGCAGTTTTTTGTTATTACAAAATGAACTGCTATATTTTAACAGGATCTTTCCTTCTTTGATTTCTGCTTTATAATAGGTATTGCTGGGATATGCATAGTTTAGTTAACTTTTGGGTATATTTCCAAATTGCTTTCCAGAATAGCTAGACAAAAGCACAGCTCCATTAGTGTTTCAATGTGCCTGTTTCCCCACAGCCCCTCCACCATTTATTATTTTCTTTCTTTTTGTCAACTTGGCTAATACGATGGGTGGGAGATGGAACCTCTGAGTTACTTTAATTTGCATTTAGGGGCAGCTGGGTAGCTCAGTGGATTGAGAGTCAGGCCTAGAGATGGCAGGTCCTAAGTTCAAGTCTGGCCTCAGATGCTTCCCAGCTGTGTGACCCTGGGCAAGTCACTTGACCCCCATTGCCCACCCTTACCACTCTTCCACCTATGAGCCAATATATAAAAGTTAAGGGTTAAAAAAAATGAAATAAATTTGCATTTAGTTGGGTTTATTGCTTCCTCCCACTCCACTGTCTGCTACAGTGATGGCTGGCTTTTATATGTATCATGAACAAGTCATCAGTGGGAATGTGCTGTTACCAACTTACATTGTCTTTTCAGTGTACTTTAGTTCATCAGCAATTGTGATTCTTATCTTTGGAATAGCAGGAAGAGAAACAAATATTGGAATCTGAAAGAAATACTAGAATTACTTTGAGGAATGAACTTTGAATTTCTATTCTCCATACCTAAACATTCTCATTTATTTTATTTACTAATATTTAATGTTTTTCTCTCAATTACATGAAAAATCAATTTTTAAACCTTCATTTTTAAATAGTTTGAGCCAAATTCTTTCCTTTCTTTCCTCCTTCCCTCTCTTTCTCCCTACCCCCTCCTGAGGCAGTAAGCAGTCTGATATAGATTTTACATATATAATATTAATGTAAAACATCTTTCCATATTGGTCCTTTTGTGAAAGAGGATTGAACCAACAAAAGAAAAATAAAGATATAAAGTGAAATATAGTACTTTTCAGTCTGCATTCAGATTCTGTCAGTTCTTTCTCTGGAAGAAAATGGCATTTTTCATCATGAATCTTTGAGGATTTCTTGGATCATTGTATTACTAGGAATGGCCAAGTCAATCATAAATATTCATCATGTAATATTGTTGCTGTGTGCAATGTTTTCCTGGGTCTGCTCACTCCACTTTGCATCAGTTATTGTAGGTCATTCTGGGCTTTTCATAAATCATCCTTTACATCATTTCTTATAGTACAGTAGTATTCCATTACAATCATACACCACAACTTGTTCAGCCATTCCCCAACTAATGAATATCTCTGTTTCCAATTCTTTGATCACAAAAAGAGCAGCTATACATAATACATAGTAGTAAAACCACAGTTATTTAATGTTTGGTGAACCTAAAAATCCAAACTTTTGGGACAAGAAATCACTATTTGACAAAAACTGCTGGGAAAAGGTATAGCAGAGGCTGGGTATAGACCAATATCTCAAAGCCTATACCAAGATAAGATAAAAACCTGGATACATGATTTAGACATAAAAAATACTACCATCAGCAAATTAGAGGAGCATAGAATAGTATATGTTAAATCTATGAATACTAAGGGAAGAATTTATGACTTCATTAGGTCATAAACAGAGAAAGAAAGCATTTTTTGATATAAAATCAACAACTGTGATGATATTAAACTAAAAAGTTTTTGCACAAACAAAACAAATGCAACCATGATTAGAAGAAAAAGAAGCTGGGGATAATTTTTTACAGCAAGAATCTCTGATAAAGACTTTATTTCTCAAATATATAGACAATTGAATCAAATTGATAAGAAAACAAAACATTCCCCAATTGATAAATAGTCAAAGGGTATGAACAGGCAGTTCTCAGATAAAGAAATCATGGCTATATATAATCACATAAAAAAAATGTTCTAAATCTCTTTTGATTAGAGAAATGCAAATTAAAACAACCCTGAGGTTTGACTAATATGACAGAAAAGGAAAATAATCAATGTTGGAGGGGATGTGGCAAAACTGGGACTCATGTACTGGTGATCAAATTGTGAACTGATCCAACCATTCTATAGAATGATTTGGAACTAGGCCTAAAGAGCTTTAAAGCTGTGCCTACCCTTTGATCCAGCAATATCATTACTAGGTCTATATCCCAAAGAGACAGAAAGCAAAGGGCAAAGGATCTGCTCATTGTAAGCATTCTTTAGGATATAAATTTCTAGAAGTTCAACAGTTGATGCAAATATTCTAGTGAAATTTGCTTCATTTCCCTTCACTCAGGATACGTTGTGGTTAAGGTCTGGAGATGGATCCACTTTTAATCTGTCATCTATTATTTGCTGGGACCTTTGGAAGCTATCTTAATTTCTGCTCTGGACTTTCCTACTGAGGCATAAGGATTTGAGCACTGTCTAGAAAAGGCCTGCTTCATGGGCTAAAGCTCCACCATCTGCCCTTTGACACTCCATCTTTCCTCCGCTCTTCAGCCTCCCTGTTCTCTCCTTTCCAGGCCCAAAAAATCTGGTCTTTCAGCAGTTTCCTTCTTAAATTAGGCCTACTCACTACAACTTGAATGTATTTGTGTGGATTTCCTGGAGTTTTAAAAGAAGGAGGCTTGATCAATTTGCCCTATCATTTCAGAAGTGGTCACTCCTGTTTTGCTACATATGATTTCCTACCTTAAATGAGGCTTTCTGGCGGAATGGCTTATTGTGCCTGATTCACTTTAAATTGACCTTTTTTTCCCCTTGTCACAGGAAAAAGCACTGAGTGTATTACTACTCCCAAATTCAAAGAAATTACATTATAGATTATTCATGTAATTGTATGTTATGATATCTGCATTATTTACTCTTTTAAGAATTAAGATATATAAAAGGTGCATTTTTTTCCTTTATCATGTCAAGAATAGGAGCGCCTTAAAGATGAATTTGGGATGATGTATGCACAATTGGAACTTTGGTTTTTGTGGCATTTTAAATGAAAGGTTAAATATGAACTCCTCTGTTTGGCATTGGAAGTCTTTCATAATCTACCTGGTTCTTATTTTTTGTCTCCTTTTCCATCTCCATTATCTGTGGTCCAATGGTACTGACCTATTCATCATTCCTCATGCTAGCTATTTCACTTGCCCAGAATGCTGATTCCCTTTAACTAACACTTCGAACATCCTTGGCTTCCTTCTAGACTACAGTGGCATGTCCTGTATTGGTCCTTCTGGTGGCTGGGGCTTTCCCCTCTGTATCTATCTCTCAACTTATGTATCTGGTGCATACACACTTCCAGACTTATTTCCTTCCTCATTTGAATGCAGCAAGTGCCCTGAGGGTAGGGATTATCTTCACTTTTTTCTTTGCATCCTCAGTGCTTGGCATAGTGCCTGGTACTCTGTAGGTGTTTATTAAGACAATTCTCATTCTGGAACATTTCTCCACATGCTGGATCCTCATCTCTCATTAGTGAATTTGTCCTCAAAAGAGTGAAGGGCTCCTGTACTGGAGACTTTCCGGCAGAGGCTGAGTGACTTCTTGTTTGGGAATATCATAGAAAGGATTCCCACTCAGGAAAAGGTTGGTCTAGTTTCACAGGTCTCTTCCAGTTTTAAAAAAACATATATTTGTCTCCCTAATCATGTGAATTAACCATTTTCCACATACATTTTCTGAAGTTACAGGATCCAAATTGTCTCCCTTCCTCCTCCCTTCTTTCCCCTTTCCTGGAGATGGTAAGCAATTTGATCTGGGTTATACCTGTTATCATGCAAAATATATTTCCATGCTGTTCATTGTGAGAATGCTCATATAAAACTCAAATACCCAAATAAAAACACAAAACTAGAGTGAAAAACAGCGTGCTTCATCTCCATTCAGACTCTTATCAGTTCTTTCTCTGGAGGTGGATAGCATTCTTTGTCATAAGTCCCTCAGAATTGTCCTGGGTCACTCACTGTATTGTGGATAATAGCTAGTCTAGCAGTTGATCATTCCACAATATTGCTATTATTGTGTATATTATTCTCCTGGTTCTGCCTTTTTCACTCTGTATCCCTTCATGTAGGTCTTTCCAGATCTTTCTGAAATCATCCTGCTCATCATTTCTTACAGCACAATAGTATTCCATCATATAGAATTTGCTCAGACATTCCCCAATTATTGGACCTCCTCTCAATATCCAGGTCTTTGCCACCATAAAAAGGGCTTCTATGAATACTGTTGTATATACTGTTGTTCCTTTGATCTCTTCAGTATGCAGACCCCATATATAGGATCAAAGGGTATGCAGAGTTTTATAGCCCTTTGGGATAGTTCCAAATTGTCCTCCAAAATGGTTGGATCAGTTCACAACTCCACCAACAATGCATTAGTATCCCAATTTTGCCACATCCCCTCCAATATTTATTACTTTCCTTTATTGTTATAGTGTCAATCTGATATGTGTGAGGTGGTACCTCAGAGTTGTTTTAATTTGCATTTCTCTAATTAAGAGAGATTTAGAACATTTTTATATGATTATTGATGGCTTTAATTTCTTCATCTGAAAACTGCTTCCTTTCCTCTGATCAGATGAATTGGAGAATGGCTTGTCTTCTTTTGAATTTGACTTAGTTCTCTATATATTTGAGAAATGAGACCTTTATCAGACAAATGTTATAAAAATTTCCCCCCAGTTTGTTGTTTCCCTACTAATCTTGGCTATGTTGATTTTATTTGTGCAAAAATTATTCATTTTACATCTTGTACATCTCTTTCTCTTCTTTGGTCATAAATCCTTCCCTTCTCCATAGATCTTCCAGGTAAACTATTCTATGTTCCCCTAGTTTACTTATGGTATCCATACTTTATATCTAAATCATTTATCCATTTTGACCTTATCTCAGTATAGTGTGTAAAACATTGATCTATATCTAGTTTCTGTGGTAGTTTTCCAGTTTTCCCAGAAGCTTTTGTAAAATAGTAAGTTTTTATCCCCCAAACTGAGATCTTTGGGTTTATCAAAAACAAGGTCGCTAAGGTCATTTACCCCTAATCTATTCCATTGATCCACCATTCTATTTCTTAGCCAGAATGAAATTGTTTTGATCATAAAAACTGCTTTATAGTACAGTTTGAGATCTGGTACTGCTATGCTATATTTCTTCACATTTTTTTTTCATTAGTTCCCTTAATCTTTTTGATCTTTTGTTCTTCCAGATGAATTTTGTTATCTTTCCTAGTTCTTTAATTATTTGATAGCTTGATTGGCATGGCATGGCACTGAATAAGTAAATTAATTTGGTAGGATTGCCATTTTTATTATATTATCTCATCCTACCCATGAGCAATTAATATTTTTTCAATTGTTTAGACCAGACAGTGTGAATTGCGTAATTGTGTTTCAATTGTGGTTGTCCTGGCAAGTCCATTCCCAAGTATTTTATATTTTCTAGTTATTTTAAATAGAATTTCTCTGTCCTTTGCTGCTGGTCTTTGTTGGTAATATACATAAATGCTGATGGCTTATATAGGTTTATTTTGTTTCCTGCAACTTTCCTAAAGTTATTTCAACTAGTTTTTTAGTGGATTCTCTTAAGTATACCAGCATCTCATCTGGAGTGATAGTTTCCTCATTGCCTACTCTAACTCCTTCAATTTCTTTTTCTTCTCTAAATGCTACTGCTAGTGTCTCTAGTACAATGTTAAATAATAGAGGTGACAATGGGCATCCTTGTTTCACTCTTGATCTTATAGGGAAGGCTTCTAACTTGTCCCCATTGCATATGATACTAGCTGATGGTTTTAAATACATACTGTTTATTATTTTGAGGAAAGGCCCTTCTATACCTATACTTCCAAGTGCTTTCAGTAGGAATGGATGCTGAATTTTGTCAAAGGCTTTTTCAGCATCTATTGAGATTATCATGTGGTTTTTGTTTGTTAGCTTGTTGATATGGTCAATTATGTGGATGGTTTTCCTAATATTAAACCATCTTTGCATTCCTGGTATAAATCCCACCTGGTCATAGTGAATGATCTTTGTGATATACTGCTGTAGTCTCTTTGCTAGTATTTTATTTAAGACTTTTTGCGATGGTCACTTCTAATTCTAAGATTTTGGGATTATAAAAAAGGTTTAACTGTATTAGTCAGAATAACTAACATTTATATAGTGCCTTATTATGTGTCAAGCACCGTGCTAATCACTTTACAATTATACCTCTTTTAATCTTCACAACCCTGTAAGGTTGGTACTATTATTATCCCCATTTTACAGATGAGGAAACCGAGGCAAATAGAAGCCAAGTGACTTGCCCAGGGTCACATAGCTGGTGATGACGGATTTTTATTCAGGTCTTTCTAATGCCAGGTCTGATGCTATACAGTGGATATACAGATATACTGTACCACCTCCCTATCTTCTAAATAATTGTGTGTAGAAATAAGGCACATTTTAGAGGACTACATTTTTATACATTATACATTTACATAAATTTGATCCATCTATAAGTATCATTTGTTACAATTTAATGCATAAGTTTAATAGTATTTTGCTCTTTTCCTTCAAGTTTAGGTGGATTTGGGAGTGGGTGGGTAGGAATAATTTAGATGGCCCATGTCTTTGGTTGACAGATCTGGACTACTAAGTGTAGTTTTGGGTGCCATATTTTAGGAAGTTCTTTAACAAATTGTAGTGCATTTAGAGGAGACAAACTCAGATTGCTGGGAAGATTTAATACCATGCCAATAAGGCAATGGATGGGCCTTTGAGCAATAGGCACAAGTAGCAGAGAGGCAGATTTAGGAAAGCGATAAGCATTTATTAAGTGACTATTATATGTTATGTACTGTGCTAACTACTTTACAAATTCTGCATTTGAGCCTCACTCACCCTGGGATATATAGATATTATCCCCATCATGCAAATGAAAAAACTGAGGCTGAAGAGGTTAAGTGACTTGATCAAAATCATATATTTTGAACTCAGGCCTTCCTAACCCCAAGCTCAGTGCTCTAACTACTGTACCAATTTGACTATCCAATTTAGGCTTGAGATAAGGAAAATTTTCCCAATACTTAAAGCCTCCTCAAATTGCCTTTGGCCGTTTCATTTCACTTTAGTTCAGCTAAAGATTAGATGACCATTGGTTGGGCTTGTTGGGGAGACATCTGACTTTCTCCTTGGTTTCCTTTAAGTCCCAACTAAAATCCCATCATCTACAGGTAATCATTCCCAATCCCTCTTAATTCAGGTGACTTCTGTTATTTTCTAATTACCCTGTAGCTTGTTTATATACATTTGCATCGTGTCTTGCCTGGTTAGACTGCAAGCTCCATGAGGGCAGGGACTGTCTTTTGCCTCTTTTTGTATCCCCAATGCTTAGAATAGTGCCTGGCGAACAGGAGGCATTTAAAGTTTGACTGGTTGGTTACAGGGGCCATTCATCCCAAATTCACTTCTGCCCTCTGCACCTGGAATCAGTCCCTCAACGTTGTCTCTCCTTCACTCCAGCCTCTGATGGAAGTGCCCATTTCCCTCCTTACTTGTCCCCGCCTTGATCCCATCCCTATCCCCTCCTGTCTTTTAAAGCAGTTGGTTCCTACATTCATCCATTTTCTTCATTCTGATGGCCCCTTCTGTGTCACTTACAAATATCCCCAAGTTCTCCCTCTCCTTAAAAACTCTGTCCACTGAGATATCACTCTTTAAAACTGTATTGTGTTCACTTCTCTTATCCCTTTGCAGTGTCTTCTAATCAATCAGCTCTCTACCCTCTCCAAGTTAATGAATTTGCCCCGTTTGTTCTGATCTTCTCTATAGTATTTGGTCCTGGTGACTATCATCTTCTCCTGGATACTCTCTTTTCTGAGATTTCCCAACACTGCTTTCTTGATTCTCCTCCAACTTGTCTGACCACTCCCTGTCCTGGGCTTTCTTTTTCTGTCTCTCCATTCATTCCCTCCTTGACCTCAATAGCTCCTGTGAGTTTGCTCTCGATGCAGAGGACATCCAGATCTAGACATCCAGCCTTAGTCTCTGATGGGCCCATAGTAAGTGCTTTCCTCTGCCTTCCTCACTGTATCGTCCTACCCCCTCCGCCCCTCAGCTCCAGATGTGCAGCTCTGACTTATTGGGCATTTCGACTGAACTTTAGGCAGCTAGGTGGTGCTGTGGATGGGGGCGCTAGTCTGGTAGTCAGGACAACATGAATCTGGATCTTACTAGCTGTCTGATTCTGGACAAATAAATCACTTTAACCTCTTACAGCTTCAGGTTCCTCATCTGTAAAATGGGGGGAAATAGCAGCATTTACCTCATGGAGGTTATTATAAGGATTGAGTGAGATTATATATTTAAATGCTTTGCAAAACTTAAAGTGCCATATAAATGTGAGCTGCTATTACTAGGTCCTAGGGGCAGCTGGATGGCACAGTGGATAAAGCACCAGGGCAGGAAGTCAGGAGGACCTGAGATCAAGTTCAGCTTCAGACGTTAGCTGTGTGATCTTGGGCAAGTCACTTAACCCTGTTTGCTTTGGTTTCCTTGCTTGTAAAATGAGCCAGAGGAGAAAATGGCCAAGCACTCAGGCATCTTTGCTAAGAAAGTCTCAAATGGGGCCACGAAGAGCTGGACATGACTAAACAAGAAGTTGTTAGGTCCTACAATCATCTCAAACTCAACATGTCCAAAAGAATATGTCTTTTCCCCAAAACCATTCTTTTCTGAACTTCCCTGTTCCTGAAGGTATCACAATCTACTCACACCCACAAATTAAATTTCATCTTTGACTTTCCACTCACCCTACATATCCAATCAATCACCAAATATTAAGTCCCTTCACATTTCCCACATTCATCTTTTTCTTTCTAGCTTCATGTCCTCATCACCTGCACTATTTTAGGTCTCCTAACTGGTCTCTCTACCTCGAATTCTTTTCCTCTCCAATCTATCCTCTAAAGTTCCTAAAGTGCAGGTTCTAGCCACCTCCACCTCCTCCAGCCTTCACTCTTTGTCCTCATCTCCCTCCCTCAATCCCTCCCCCCCCAAGAGCTTTGTTCTTTGCCCCAAGGACACTGGGCTCTGATGAGCTTTTGCCTTACATTGCCTTTAATGCTCTAAGCCCTATTCTGGCTACCTCTAGTGATGGTACCACCTCTCCGTCACTTACTAGTTCTTTATGTATTTAAATGTAACCCCTTTTAGAACAAAGACTGTCTTGCTTCTCTTTTGACCAGCAGGGCTTGGCATCTAGCATTTAATCATCTCTCTCTTCTCAGCAATACAGGGATGACAAGTAAGACAAGATCCTTATTGTTGAAGAAATTAGTTAAGGAGATGACTGATACATAATGAGGTAGCAGATTATATATGTCAAGTAAGTCCCTCTATAGAAAGCACTTTTGAAGAAAGCTTCAGAGTAGATGGGCTGTGAAGAAAAGGTTAGAAGTTAGATATGTGAAAATAAAAGGAAAAGACAGTGTAAATAAGGGAGCAAACCACTGAAAGCCTTGAATAGTAAGCTAAGACTTTTGGATAGCTTTTTACTATTTTTTTTGGGTGGGGAGGAGTAGGTAATAAATGTCAAGATGTGGTTATAAAATGATCGGAGCTATGCTGCTGTAAGATTCATCTGGGGGCAGTGTGAAAGATGGGTTGGATGGATATAGGTCAGACTAAAGGCAGAGTAACCAATTTGGAAATGATTCCAAAAGTCAGGAAATGAAGGTCTAGACTTGTGTATTGGCAGTTAAATGGCAAGGAAGATGTAAATCCAAAAGGCATCATAGAGGAAGAATTAATGGATCTTAGTGGCTGACTCAACAAACGGTTAAACATTTGTGTTTAGCACTACTCTACATTATCATCATCATCAGTATCCAACCTGGATGACAAGTGGCAGAATGATAGTACCACGAACAAAAACATGTCAGTTCCAAGGTCAGCCAGCGAGGCAATGAATTTAATGTGCTCTTTTGGACACCCTGATTTTGAGGCAAGAGCAGGACACTGGAAGTGTTTGGTGGAATGTTGGGCTAACTAAAGTTTAAGTATAAAGACATTAGAGACATAATAGATTTTTTCCTTTTTAAAAAAATCCTTACTTTCTATTTTAAAATTGTTACAGAATATCAGTTCTAAGGCAGAAGAGCAGTAAGGGATAGGCAAAGGGGGTTAAGTGACTTACCTGGGGTCACACAGCTAGGAAGCATCTAAGGCCACATTTGAAACCAAGACCTCCTGTTTCCAGACCTGGCTTTCTAGCTACTGAACCACCTATATATTCCTCAGTAATACAGATTTAAGAATTAAGGTAGAGGCCATCCCCCAAATGATAAATTGGCAAAAGATATTAATAGCTAGTTTCTGGATGAAGCAATCAAAGCCATATGTAGGTATATGAAAAAATGTTCTAAATCACTACTGATTAGAGAAATGCAAACCCAAATTCTGAGGCATCATCTCACATCCATCAGATTGGCTAAAATGACAAAAGGGCAAAATGACAAATGTTGATGGGGATGTGGAAAAGTGGAGACACTAATATACTGTTGGTGGAATTGTGAATGAATCCAACCATTTTGGAGAGCAATTTGGAATTGCACCCAGAGAGTTATAAAATTGTGTATGCCCTTAGATCTAGTCATTCCATCACTGGGTCTGTTTCCCAAAGAGATTAGGGAAAAAGGAAAAGAAACTACATGTTCCAAAATATTTATAGCAGCTCTCTTTGTGGTGGCAAAGAACTAGAAATCGAGGGGATGTCTATCAACTGGGAAATGGCTGTTCAAATTGTGGTATATGATTGTGATAGAATACTGCTGTGCCATGAGAAATGATGAGCAGGTTAATTAAAAAAAAACACCTTGAGATAATGAAGAGTGAAATGAGTAGAACCAAGAGAACGGTCTAGTTACAGATTTAATATTTTAAGAATAACTTGATGTTCACCTCCAGAGAATGAACTGAAAAATAGAGCCACAAAAGACATACTCTTTATATATATACATATCGGGTTTCCTGTCAGATACCTGGAAACAAAAAATAAAAATAATTAAGGTAGAGGTGATATATTTCTTCTTATGTATAATCAAGATCAGCTAGGCATTAAAGCTGTGGGTCTTTTTATGGTGGAGCTAAGAAGGAGGTTGATGAAGGAAAGGAAATTTTGGAACATAGAGCATATGGGAGAGAGGCAGGCCTAGGCATGTGGTATATTGGGAACTAGAGGTATCAAGAGGGAGGTTAAAAAAAAAGTCTCTCAAAATTATTTTTCCCCACTTTATAATTCTACTTGTAATTAGTATATATTTTTTTACACATAAAGAAAACAATACGTTTCATGTATGGCACAAACCGAAACCTCAAGGGTAAAGGGTAAAATTAAAAAATTACTTTTTCCCAGTTTCAATCTATTACATCCTATAAATTCCTGGATTATTGGATTATTAGAAGTTACTACTTATACTGTAAGGACTTTTCAGGTCAGTGATTTTCCAGCTGTTGGACAAAATCAGTGTGATATGCCTGAGTTCTGGATTGGAATCAGAGGCCTCCAATTCAACTTTCAGTTCAGCTATTTAATATCTATGGGATCTTTTTAGGGCTTTAATTTCTTCATCTGTAAATGGAGAAGGTGGGACTAAATGATTTCTCTCTAATCTATGATTCTATGATCTCTAAGCACAAGGTAACAAGAGTAGAGATTTAACTTATTTCTTAAAACTGCAAACTCCAATAAAAAATGTAGAAAACTAATAGATGTATATGAATGCAATGAATATTTCCTCAAAAAAGAATGATACAACTTTTATTGTCCACAGATTTTAAAGATACTTTTGCTACATAGTTTATGTATATTTCTATGAGATTTTACTTTTCATTTATATGAAGCTCAACATTATACAATTTTAAAGTGATATGTTTGGTAGTGTATCTATAACATTTTAAAAAGTTTAGAGGTTTTTTTGGAATGTACAGTATATGAGGTAAAATTAAGATTACATTAAAAATTGTTTTCTCCTCTGCAGTAATTTGCAGTGAGGCTCAAATGGCAAATACACTATTAAATGACATTTACTATCAAAAATAGGAGTTCATTTGAGTTTTACTATGAAAAACAAGCCACTGGAACATGACCACAGTGGCAAATCTTTACCATTTTAGACATTCAACCGTATAGAAATCTCTGGGGTATTACACTCAATCTCATTTGATTGGCCAAACATGGCACTTTTAATAAGTTTCTAGAAAATGTTTGCTATCACTGTTTTATGGGAAGATTATCAGTCTATACAGAAGTGTCAAAATTAAAATAAAATGTAAACATACAATACATTATAGTGACAGGTCATTCTTACCTTGGGAAGGCTAAGTTTATCCATTTCTTTTTTGAACAAAAGTTAATGTTATTCAACAGCACAGATCATTGGACGTGAAACAAGTACAATACATGCCCATTCTAATACGGAAATTCTTCAAAGATCTTCAAAGCACAAAACATACATTTCTTTTTTTTTTTCCCAAAGACTGACAGAAGTGCTTAATAATCATTAAAATGCTAAACCCAGCAACTAAGTAATTAGTGATTCACTACCCTAAAAAAAAATCAAATAATAAATTAAGAAGGCAAATTACAAGTGTTTAACAGATAATATAGATAGATGTGATGAGACACACATTTTAGATAGCTTCACTACAAGCTGTATGTTACTGGCAGTCACTGACATCTGAAAAGATGTTCAATGTGATACTTGAAAAATTCAGTCTATCATCCAAGAACTCACAAATGCAAGCGCACAAAACATTAATGAATTTTGCAATTGCAAAGTGCTCTAATGCAACATTAACCACATGCAATCAACAATTTGGTACAGTCTCCAAACAGACATTACATTAAACATTAGTTTTTTCAAGAAAGGAAGCAGCTTGAAGTTTTCTGGTGCAAATTACATTTTGTCTTCAGATCTGGTGCCCCTAAACAAAGAGATAATGTTTGATTTTAAATGCTGATGGTGATGGCAGTAGTTGTAGGGGAAGCAGCAAAACTTATGGTAATCCTACAAACTTTGTACATTAGAGAGCTGGCGTATATATATATATATATATACACACA
>NC_058132.1:119922929-120035610 GCF_016433145.1 Gracilinanus agilis | reverse complement strand
ATATATATACATACACACACACACACACACACATATATATATATATATAGGCATACATTACAGTATGTATATATACACATATGGCACGAATGTATGTGGAGATAAACTCACATACAAACATCCATAAACTGAAACCAAATTAAATAGATGTGAAGTCCTAAAGTGATTCCAGTTACTTTTTAAAAAGTAACTCTCTAAAAAAGTCCTCTCTTTTCCATATTTTCAAGACACTGAAGAGGTACCTTTATGAGTAAACTTGTTTTCAGGCAAGATAAATTACCAGTGCCTCCTTTTAAGTTGTATAAATATCGATTTGCAGTAAAGAACTCCACATTTATCAAATCAGAAGCTTCCTCCTTTCACAAATATTTATCCATCCAGTTTATTGTTTGCTGCCTGAGAAAGTCCCCTCAATTATTCATCATAATCCCACTTCCCAAATAATTAAGACAAATGAGGAGGTAGAAATACAGCGCGAGATTGCTTTCACAGCATCAAACTAATATTTTATGCAGCATGTGTCAGTGTAACTTTTAAATATTTTGATTCATTCTGAATGTTCCACATGGTTATCTTTTGAAGTAGGAACAGATGTATCACTGTTACACTCATGCTGACTGGTCAAAATCTCAATTATATTTTTGCCTTGTATAAAGTTTGTAGTATAAGAAGGCATGTTCAAAAAATACTTGATATTTCTGTGGCTTGCATTCTAATAAAGTGCCAGCCTCTATCTAACAATATAAGCATTTTAAGTGGCAAAAATGGTGTATGCTACAGTCCCAATGCCAGTGCTAAATGCCACTGCTTTTGTAAAAGCAAAATAGAAATATTTGTGGAACATGACAAAATAAACAAAATGGAAGCATTCTAACAGAAAGCTACATTTTCACTTGATTACAAAGTACTGAATGATAAAGGCAATCAGAATGGAGAAAAAAGCAAAGATCACAAGGATGACTGCAGCACACTGCTCATCAGTCATCGTCCTTTGTGGCCTTGTGGTTTCCGCAGTGTCTTTGTTGGTGCTGGTTGGAGGTTCAGTCCTCTGGGAGATGAATATTACGGTGGCACTGTAGGGGCCTACCAAGTCCTGATGGCCTACAGTGTCTTGGCACTGTCGAATGGCACACACACGAAAACGATATTCACAGTTCTGCTGAAGGCCCGAATACCGGAAGTACCAGTCAGAACCTTTGTAAATCTATTAAGAAAGAAATTCTTTGTGAACGTGGGGTATAGAACATGGGAAAATGATTACTAGTTGTTTTTTTTTTTTTTTTAATTCTAAACCCTTAACTTCTGTGTATTGACTTATAGGTGGAAGATTGGTAAGGGTAGGCAATAGGGGCCAAGTGACTTGCCCAGGGTCACACAGCTGGGAAGTGTCTGAGGCTGGATTTGAACCTAGGACCTCCTGTCTCTAGGCCTGGCTCTCAATCCACTGAGCTACCCAGCTGCCCCTAAATAGTTTTTTAATACACTTATAAATGCTACTAAATACCAGCAATATTTTGTCACTTATTTTTCCAATGTAATTTTACTAAAAAGAAAGAACCAGCAAGACACTCCCTCAAGCATTTAACTTGTGGTCTATTGTATTACCTGCACTTAGAAGAGTACAAATGGAGAGAACAATATTTTACATTATACTGGAAAAGTTCTATATAAAATTTTTTGTCAACTATATAATTCTAAGTGAATTTGTGGAGCCCTTCTTACAATGAATCTTTTAATAAAGTGACTAATCCTATCATTGAATTTATTTTATAAGTCTTATTTTTACCTGCTAGGCTTACTTAACTAGATATTCCACCTTTATTTTTAATTGCATGATAAAATGCACAAGAATACCTTTAGGACTGGGGAAAACATAAGCAAAGGCCCAGAAGGAACAAGAATTATGTGCACATTTGAGAATAAAGAACTACATCTGATTCTGTGCAAGAGGCTAGAGAGTTAGGAAGTAGTAAAAGAGGAAGTTTGAAATGTTTGAAGGGGCACAGTTGATAAAAGGGCTATGAATGGCAGGGTGCAGATTTTAATTTGCTGCCATAAATTAAAGGAGTCACATCAGAAGAATGATGCAATGAGAACATTGAAATAATGCTATTTTGGTTAATTATGTAAAGGTTAAAAGTAAGTCTGGAAATAAAGCAACCAGCTAGGAAGCTTTTTATAGGCAAACAGGAATAAAAGCCTAACATGGTGGATAATGGAAATGGAAGGGATTGTTAAGTAGGAAATTATTCCAAGTTTTCAGGCTTGGGAAACCAATAAGATTCCGCTACCACTGAAAATGATGGGGAAGGATGAAGAGGGGAATAACAACAGAAGTTTTTAACATATTTGGTTTCAATTGTTGGTGGAATAGCTAAATACAGCTCTCTTGTAGACAACTATCAATTCAGAATTAGAGAAAATATGCTATGATTGGTTCAAGATGGTTTCTATTTCTTAGACTAACATCCCTCAGTGGTTCTTCCAAGCTTTTTCATCCCTATAAATCTCCCATGGCTTCCCTTCTTCTAACACTGTCAGCTGAGAACCCTATCTTGTATTTTACAGAAGAAATTTCAGTCATTTGCTGTGAGCGTCTTCCTTTTCTCTCATCTTGTCTAGATTGCTTTCTGCCACTATCGATTCCTTCATTCACTTCACACAAAGAGGTGACCTTTCTTGCTCTACATGTACAAGTGATACAATTCCACCCCAACTTCTCCAGCAGATTGCCTCTTCTATTAAACCTACTCTTTCACTTATCAATCTCTCCTTGTCTGCTGGCTGCTTCCCTAATGCCTACAAACATGCCCATGTCTCCTCCATCTTCCAAAAACCCTCACTTGACCTTTCCATTCAGACTAGCTATCATCTTATATCTGTTATTCCTTTAGTAGCTAAATGCCTGGAGAAAAATATTTGTGTTTGATGCTTCAACTTTTTTTTTTTTCCTTACTTTCTGCAGCCTGGCTTCTAAATTCATCATTCAACTGAAATTGCTCGCTCCAAAGTTACCAATGACTAACAGCCAAATCTAATGGTCGTATCTCAAACCCTCTCTGCAGGCTTTGACAACTGTGCTCACCCTCATCTCTAGGTTTGTGACAGAACTCTATCCCCATTCTCCTGCCTGACTTCTCTTTCTTAGTCTCCTTTGCTGGACCTTCATTCAGGTCACCTGTGCTAAAAGTGGATGTCCTGTAGGGTTCTCTCTGCCGTGGGTCCTCTTCTCTATACTATTTCATTTGGTGATCTCATTATCTCCCATGAATTCAATTATCTCTGTTAATGATTTTCAAATTTACTTATCCAGACCTAACCTCTCTCCTAATCTCCAGATTCCTATCTCTAACTGCTTATTGAACATTTCAAATTGGATACCTATATAACTCCATACATCTTAAACTCCACATGTCCCAAACTGAAGTTTTCTTGCCTGCCTGATCACATTATTGGCTTGTATAGAGTTGATACAGTCCATTATCTTCAGGGTTTTTGGATAAACTGTTTATTCATATCTCTCCTATATCTTGTACTTACGAAGACAATATTTTTAACTTGACTGTAAGACTTTTCATTTATCCCTATTAAATTTCTTTTTATTAGATTTAGCCTAATGTTCTGGCTTGTCATGATCTTTATTTTTTTACAGTCTGTCATTTGTGTATTAGCTATCACTTCTAGCTTTATATGGGCTGTAAATTCAATAAATGTGCCATTTATATCTTTATCCAAATAAATGAGAGAAACATCAGACAGTGAAGGGTGGAGCACATGCCCCTGGGCATTCCACTTGAGACTTCCTTTATTCAACCATGAGCAGTCTTTCAGCAAGATCTGACCCCATCTAAAGGTACAGCTTTCTAACTCACTTATCTCCATCTTATCTATGAGAATGAAACTTCACCAAATGCTTACATTTAGTCTCTCGGTGACTCCATGGCATGCCACTTAACCCTCAATTTTCCCATGTGTAAAATGAGCTGGAGAAGGAAATAGTAAACCACTCCAGTGTCTTTGCCAAAAAAACCGCCAATGGGGTTTTGAGGAATTAGACATGATAGAAAAACGAATGAATAACAAACACATTGGTTAAGAAACAGAAAAGAAGGAATGACTTGAAAGACCCTGGAAGACTCCTTGAAAGTTAGCACTTGAATATCTTTGCCAAGAGACTTGAAAGTGACCTTGGATACAAAGCCCAAATAGGGCTTGAGCACTTAACCAAAACCATTCCTCAAGACTAAGCTCCCTTTCTTTCCACATCTTACTTTTTTATACTGCATAAATTCCAACAATTAGACATTCATCAGGGTTAGCAAATCTTTTAAAATAAAAATATCTCTGATGGGATTAAATATTTGTGTGAACCAATTGAATCAACTTCTTTTCTGCTCATACTGCAAAGAAGGAATTTAGATGAGAAGGCTAGGTAGATATGGAAGAAAAGAGGGCCAAGAGAGAGGTACAAATTGGGGGATGCAGAATACTTTGGGAGAGGGAAGGAGAATCTTAAGACTATAACAGTAAGAGACTGAATATTGTGAGATTGAGGAGGGGACAGTAAAGGTGATGTAGAGGTGCTAAGGGCCAAAATGTTGAAGAATTCTGAAATCCTCTTATTTGGGCTTTTTCTTCTTCTTTTGCCTTCTCTTACTAAATTCTGTTCTTATCCCAATTCCATTACCTCTCAGTTCTCTTCCAGGCCATCTCTCTTTCATCAGCCACTCTTTTCTTCCTTTCCCCATCCTATTCCCATTAGTGAACCAGTTCAATGCTACACTGTTTTCTTCTCTTGCGGCCTTGTGTCACTCCTACTATCTACCACTTTTGCTCCTATACATATGGTGCTGGACAAAGGTGAAGAAAAATCACAAAAATTGCTTTGACTGGGCCCATTACAAATTTATGTTACACAAACACAACTAGGTCCTCATTGCTGCGAGGCAATTTTACTGTCATTATTGTTAAGTGATTTTGGTCGTGTCTGACTCTGTTACCCTACTTGGTGTTTTCTTGGCAGATACTGGAGTGGCTTGCCATATTCTTCTCCACCTCATTTTACAGATGAGGAAACTGAGGCAAATAGGGTTAAGTGACTTGCCCTAGAGTCACATAGCAAGTATCAGAGGTCAGATTTAAACTCAGGTCTTCCTGACTCTAGCGGGGGTGCTCTATCCACTGTGCTACCGAGCTGTCCAATCCTACTATACTTCCTTTATCAAATCCTTATCCAATTCTCCCAAGAGAGGCTCCTCCAAACCTCATTCTCTCCTTGAACCTCCTAAGTCCCCCCCCCCCCCCCCTTTTAGTCAAGATTTTTTTCTCAGATTTTACAGAAAAAAAAATAAGGCCATTTATTGTGAAACTCCTTCTCATCTCCTATCACTATCTCTTCCAAAGTTAACGTCTCTACCTGCTCGAATGTTTCCATGCCTTTCCATCTCCTCCAACAGATTGTCACTTACTTCTTCCCATTCCTACTCTATCATTTACTTTCAAATATTCGCTGCATATTGCCTGCTTTCCTAAGCCTTCAAATACTCCCATATCTCTTCCATTCTCAATAATCCTACAGTTGATCCTTCCATCTCCACTAAATTTCATCCTATATTTCTTCTGCCCTTTGTGGCTCAACTCCTTGAAAAAGCTGTCTGTACTCGGAACCTTTATTTTCTCTCCTCAGTCTCTTCTTGTTCTCTTGGTTCCCAGTCTCATCATTTCTTTTTTTTTTTTTTGGTTTTAAACTCTTACCTTCCGTCTTGGGAGTCAATACTGTGTATTGGTTCCAAGGCAGAAGAGTGGTAAGGGCTAGGCAATGGGGGTCAAGTGACTTGCCCAGGGTCACACAGCTGGGAAGTGTCTGAGGCCAGATTTGAACCTAGGACCTCCTATCTCAAGGCCTGGCTCTCAATCCACTGAGCTACCCAGCTGACCCCCCTTCCCCCCAAACCGGTCTCATCATTTCACTGAAACTTCTTTCCTCAAAGTTATCAATGATCACTTAATTGAGAAACACAATGGCCTTTTCTCAATCCTCATTTTCCTTAACTTCTCTGCAGCCTTTGATATTCTTGATTATCCTCTCCTCAATACTTTCTTCCTCCTAGGTTTTCAGCATACAGCACTCATGATTCTCTCTTTTCTATCTCTCTTGCTGGATCTCCTCCAGATTCTCTAACTGTAGGTAACCCTTACAGAGTTCTCTTCAGGACTCCTACTTCTTTTCTTGCTCTATTCTAAATTAAGAGCTCCAATGGATTTAATTACTATTACTATGCTGATGATTCTCAAGTCTATCTTTCCTGCCTATCTTTCATCTGTAGTCCTCCAATCTTGCATTTTCACCTTCCTTACAGACACTTGGATGTCCAGTAGACATCTTTATAAAAAAACTTAAAATAAATTTTTATTTTTTCCAGGTTATACGTTAAAACAAATTTTAATATTTGTTTTCTGATATTTTGTAATCCATGTTCTCTTTCTCCTTCCTATCTTCCTCTCCTTCCCAAGGCAGATAATATGATATTGATTGTATACATATTTTCATATAATGCATATTTCCATGTTTGGATGTTGTGAAAGAAGAGACATACTGCTTATACTAGAGAAAAATTCATGGAGCAAATAAAGCATGTAATAGATATCTTAAACTCACTGTCCAAAACAGAACTCAGTATTTTTCCTCTCTCCTCATATATATATATAGGACAAAACCTCCAGTCTCTCAGGTTCACAGTCTAGTTTTTAACTATTTGGTCCTCACTATCTCTTAACACCCCACACCTCTCCATCCAATCCACTGCCAAGGCCTATCAATTTCACCTTTCCAATGGAATATGCCCCTTTTTCCTCCTCTGCTACCACTAGTACAGACTCTCCTCACCTTGCACCTGTATTATTATTTTTTTAAATCCTGTTTTAGTAACAACTCTTAAACAGAAGAGCAAGGTCTAGGCAAATAGTGTTAAGTGACTTGCCCAAGGTCACACAGCTAGGAAGTGACTGAGGCTAGATTCAAACCCAGGTCAACCTGACTCCAGGTCTTATCAAATCTACTCTATTTTATCTTTTCCTGCTCTATTCACTGTGCCTGCATTATTGCAATTGCAGCTAGTGGATCTGCCTGCCTTAAGTCTCTCCTCATTCTAATCCATCCTCTCTATGTAGCCACTGAAGTGATTTTCCTAAGGTGCAGGTCTGACTGTAACACCATTTCTCCTACACCCTACTGCCCACTCAATAGACTCCGGTGGCTCCCTATCACCTCCAGAATCAAATGTGAAATACTTGGGCTCTCAAAGCCCTTCAGAACCTAGCCCCTCCTACCTTTCCAGTTTTCTGACACTTTATTTCTCATCCTCTTCATTCCAGGGACAGTGGGCTCCTTGTGGTTCCACAAAAAAAAAGACACTCCATTCCTTGGGTCTGGGCATTTTCTCTGATGTACCCCATGCCTAGAATGCTCTCCACCCTCAACTCTGTCTACTAGAGTTCCTCAAAGTCCCAAATAAAATCCCATCTTCTATAGGAAGCCTGTCCTAACCCTTCTTAATTCTAATGTCTTTCCTCTTTTACTTATTTCCCATTTATCCTGTATATAGCTTGTTTGTACATATTTGTTTGCTCATTGGCTTCTCTAAGTTAGATTGTTAATTCCTTGAGGGCACGGTCTGTTCTTTCCTTCTCTAGCTCCAGTACTTAGCATAATGCCCAGCACATATAAAGCACTTTACAAATGTTTACTGACTCACAAAATTCTGTCTAGGACTGGCTCTATGTCAGCAAATTGGGAAGAAATTTTTTTCTTCCTCCTAAAGTAAATGGCTCTTTGCTCTTACAACATAGATTTAGTTCTATTATTAATGGAATTCTAGTATACTGTGAGATAAGTATATTTATCTGCAGGCTACCTTGAACCTAAATACCACTTAAACTTTTCCTATGAAAAAAAAATTAGATTAACAAATTAACACTTGAGGGGATCATAATCTCAATGGCTTAGTGGACTATAGGTGTGGAAACTCCTACTATTTTGCAAATATGATGCAATTCAAAAGTCTCAGAGTTACCTGGAGCACTGAGAAATTATGTAATAGATTCAGGATCATCCATCTAGTATGTGTCACAAAAAGATGATTCAAACTAAGATGCTTCACACTAAATTTGTCTCCCTGATGCTCAATGAATGAACCTTTGAAACATGGATTCTTTAAAAGTTGAAGAATATATGTATAGAATTAGGTATTTTATAAGCATCTCTGAAACTTTAAAAGTTCTAGGGAAATTGGTATTTCAAAGGCAGTCTGTCAAAATTCAAGGGAAGCAAAAATGATCAGGCTAACTTAAAAAAAAGGTTAATTAGTAGTAGCAAATGATGAACTCTACATGGTGAGTGAAAAAAAGTATTAAAGATCCATACTCTTCTTCTTAAGGGGTCTTTATTTAATTTAAAATGATAATAAAATAACATTTTCATCAATATTAATTTTGCTTCCTCTTTGGAAGGAAACACACTTATCTGTGAAATACAGTTTAAACCTAATTATCATGTCAATTTGCAGATAGCTTAATAAGGATGCTAAATTTAATATCTATGTAGGGTAAAATTGAGGCCTTTTGTAATTTGAACTAATATATTTACAGTTCCATGTATCATACAATCATATTATACAAAAATAGAATTATAATTTAGACAGGAATAGTCAAGTTAAATAATATATGAAAGAGAAATATGGCTCAAATTTTGATGGAGAGGTGGGGAGAAAGAAATTGTAGCATAGACTAAGGCATGATGAAATTCAATTTTACATCAAAACAATTGATGTATTTTTTATTTTAAAAGTTTACTGCTGGTTATTTTTGTTTTAACCCTCAGTCATTTCCCCCTTTGCTGTCCTCTACACCTTGTCACATGAGAATAGTTAAGAAAATTCATGATAATATATTATACCACATTCCACATCCACAGTTCCTCTGCCCACTTTTCAATTGAGAGTAGAGGTACTGAGAAATTCATATGCAATTGTCAGGGTATCAATGTTCAAATATGTCTAAAATATAATAGAGTTAGAAGAATGGATTTAGGAGCTTGTTTTGGGTAATGAAGATCTCTTACAGATATTTTTTATGATTCAAATATTCTTCTAGTTACATAATAGATCCTCTCTCAGTAACAAATTCATACTGCACCTGTGGTTAAAAACCACACATCTCAATTTAATACATATCTCAATTAAATTTCAGGGGAATCTTTCACTTCTATTTCCAACTTTTCTAAACTTATTTAAAATATCGTGCTGGATGTAACTTTAAGTCAGGCATATTTCACACAAGTGGATGGAGTGCTAGCTTAGCTGAGAACTGTTAAAACTATTAAGATCATGAATTTTAGTCAACTTACTCTCTATGGTTTATCTTATTGCAATCTAAGTAGGTGGAAGGAAGATTTCTCATATTTACAAAATCCCGACTCCTTACATATTACTGAAAAACCTGACTAACTTCAATCAAATACTGTAAAATATAATTAAACAAAATACCTGTTTGAAGTCCGAGTCTTTTCCCACCATAACTTGAAGACTGTAAATAATTGGGTCACCTTTCATTGGCTGTAAAACCTCCCATGTGATTTCACAGGTGTGATCATTTATTTTGTCTATTCTTGGGGCTAAAGGAAACAAACAATACTCTAAGTATACATGGTTTTTAGCAGCAGCATATAATCAGAGAGCTAATTACTAAATTAGTAAAATTTCAAAAAATTTGATAAGACTTAAATATACATTTATATCTCTCCTCAGTGTTTTAGCTATGTGTTTTCACTCTGTTCCCTCTCCCCTTTTGCTACCTATCTAGGACTAACGAACACCTAGTCCCCAAACTCTGCCCTCAAGGTTGGCACAGGACAGAATCTGAATAGGAAAAGAGGTAAGGAAGAAAAAAAATTGAACTAGGAATGCTTCTTTCTCATTCATCACTGGAAATTCTATTTACATTCCCCTAATGGATTCTGCTTCCCACAGACCTACACACCTCTGTTACTGAACTCATAGGGATAACCTCAAACGGTTTTCCTCTTAAATCCATCTAAGTCAGGCCTAACACTGAAGGTAGGAATAATTCCTACATGTATTATTTTATGCCAACTGCTCTTCTGACGCCCATATAACCTCTTTGCCCTCTTCTGTGTCTAGGTTTTTGCTTGCCTGACTGCATAAGCCTGCAATGTCCTTCTTTTCTGCTTTTTGCTAGCTAGAATGCTAGTTAGAAAGAAGTATACCTTGATTACCTCCATTGGGAAAAGCCTTCTCTCATCTCATGTAGTACTTTGTTTAGTAATTAGCAAATGCATTTATCATGCAATATTGTGTATCATCATATATATTTTTTATTATATATTATTTTTTATTTCTTTTCTGGATTCTAAGCCCATGTGGGCAAAGTTATCTAAAATCTCTATCCCTATGAGGGCCTAACACAAAGCATCATATATAAGGAATATACTTAATAAAATATTTACTGAATGAATGTGTAACTTTAGGATATATGTGTCTAAGTGAATTCAATTTAGTAAATATTTACTGGGCAACTGGGAGTATTAAGTTGGAACTTTTTCATGGGTCACAAACAAAATCTACCCTGGTCTAATTGATCAAGTTCCTTACTCAAAAGTGGCTTATGATATAGGCAAAAACATAGCAGTCACTTTCAGAATTGAGTACGCAGACAAAAACCTTGTTTTTGAAAAGGTCTGCATACTGGTCTCTAATACTTTTCATGTTACTATATTCGTAAAATGATCTTGTGAAACATCTCCATGAATTAAGAGGTCATTTACTGCCTAAACAGAAAGTTAAATGCAAGCATATAACCCAGAAGAGCGTGCTGTGGGATTCTCTTATGCTGTGCTCAAACAAATAACAGCCATCATATAAATTACTAATTTGGACAAGAAAAGCATATATATATATATACATACACACACACACACACACACACACATATATACACACACATATATATTATATACATTATATATATAATTGGGGGAATATATTCCCCCAATTAACCAAGAGTTAAAACATGCTGGATAACACTTTTTCCCCTGTTATTAGACTCTCTGCTGTTTAATATAAGCCAAAGGATTAAAGGGAAGTGACAGGTAAATCATCATTGTGTGTTAAGAATTGGAAACATGGTTACAGTCTCAACTTTTTCACAAACCAACCTGCTTGTCCATTCAGGATAGCTTTCCCAATTCAAATTTTTCTTATAAAATGAAGCACAGTTTTTACATTTTGTACAATGAAAAATAAAATTACAGTTTTTTAGATACATATTAAAGTACCTGATAAGGCTTCTGGAATACAGATCTATTGGTCTAATTTTTTTATATTAGTGCTACAGTTGGATATACTTAATTTTGATAAATTCATTTTCTAAAAAAAAATAGCATTAGAAAAGGCTTACTTACCTTTCAAGGCTGCTGGCACAGATTTTGGAGTAGTGAAAGTGTATTTCTGAGAAAGGGGACCTTCCCCAGCTTCATTGCAAGCTTGAATACAGAATTTATAGGATGTTGACTCACTGAGTCTTTGTACTTTATATGTATGACATGGTCCTCTGTACAAGGATATAAACCTAATATGGAAATAAACTAATTAAATGGGTTACAAATAGATATTCTCTTGTTTAAAAACTTATAAATCAGGCAAAGAAATAAGACAATACTATGGAAATGTAATAATGAAGTATAAATGTTACAGATTTTAATGGCATGGTTAAGGTGTTTAAAGAGTAAAAATAAAAAAAAAGAAAGAATCTTAGTGTTACTATAACATATCAGCAAACTAATAGTAAGAATCTCCTTATCACCACCACCACCACCACAACCATCTTCTATTTAGAGTGGTTACTATGACTGCTAGTGACACCACAAAATACAACACATCATCCCTGCTATTAATGAGCTAAAACAGGGCCAGAGAGACAGGCCATACAAAAAAATGTAAAACAACAATAAAATAATAGACTAAGTTTCAAGAGAGTGGCAGCAATATGGTTTTAGGTGGTGCTGAGATTTTCTAAGGTATTACCATCTCTATGCAGAGTGAAGCTGTAGTTTACAGGAGTTGAGAGGAAATGGGTAAACTAGGATGGTGTGGGTAGGCTTAGTGGAAGAGGGATTTGAAGGAATCCAATGAAGATCCTGAAGTTGTTAAGTATGATGGCAGGGGATGATCTGAAGAGAATGGTTATGAGCCATGTACTAATTCCCTTGAGAAAGGAGAGATCACAGAAAATATAGATTGTAATGAACCAGAAAGGAGGAGAATCAGCTTAGTGATGGTAGCAGAGGAAGTCTGAGAAGAGGAGGGAATCAAGGGTTAAGATGAAAGGATTAGGCTTATAAGAGGACCACCTCTTTCCCTCTAATAAGAGAGAAGAAAGAAAGGATGAGTAAATATAAAAGAATCATGTAGTGAGACTTATAAGCATATATTGACAGGATTCCTGATCTATTAAAGCTGAAAACCTAAAAAAATATATACAAAATATAAGCCAAAATGCAATATTATAAGGAAATTACATATATGTATAAACACACATAGAACATGTCTAATGATGTTTTGATTTAAAATAAATTGTTCCTTTCAGCTTCTTTCTTTTTTTCCCTCGTGAAAAAAATTGTTAATATCTGCAGGAGACTCAATGACTAAACAAAAGTCTAGAAAAAAATCAATTCTTAGGCCAATAATCTATTCTAAAATATAATTTGAAGATGGTTTTAGAATGGGTAAGATTGCTTAGTGGTTAGAAGAAAGAAAAAGTGCTAAAATGAAATTTTTGTGGTTCAATAAAGGAAGGTGGATAAGTAGTTACAAAATAGCCTATTTTCATTTTATACCTCATGAGTTTTCCAGAGACAAATTATATAAGTTTTTTATACCAATGAAAAGGGAGGAAATTTACAGTAAATTTTTTCTCATTTACTAGAAAAGTACATTTTTAATTAGAAGAGAGGGATTAGGCATGCAAATGTGATTTTACTGATGCAGAGAACTTCCTCTACTAAAGTAAGCTGGCACTTTCTCTGCAAATTATTATCTTTGGGAGCTCTCCAAGGCAGCAACAAGTTACAAAACTGGTCTAAAATAGGACCTGAACTCAGGTCTTTCTGCTAGGTGGTCTTTGCTATTTTTAAAAGAATTATTTAAAACAGATTTCAGGGAATTTGTAAAACAGACCAAAGGATATACATAAGACTAACTCTTACCTTCCATTCTTATCTTCCATGAGAAGGTGGTACTGAATGGAATCTGTAGGTAATGTCTTTGTGGCTCCTTCCCCCCACTTTAGCTTGAGGTTCTGGTGATTGTAGGCTGCACATTCCAGACGAGGAGGGTCAGGAGGGAGGGGCTTAGTTTTTAATTTTATTGTATGGCTGAAAGGACCAGCTCCAAGGCTATTCAAGGCTTGAATTCGTATTCTAAGAATCACAGGCATAAAATGATACTGATAAATTTTAGCTTATAATGGATTGCTGTATTAAAATTTTTACCAGCCTACCAAGCATAGATAAAGAAAAAAAATCAAACGGTTACACTAGTGTTTAAAAAGCCCCAAACTGTTTCCTATTTATTTTCTTGGAAATTATGGAAAAGGTAAGTTATCAACATGAAATGAGGTGCAGACATAAGATCAAAGGATTTAAAGTTGGAAAGGACCTTAAGAACTATAATTTCCTTATTTTAAAGATGAAGAAGCCGAGGCTAACTGTTTTTCCTAAGTTTGGAAAACTAGAAATCTGTTGCGAGCTCTTTTACTTAGGAGGTGTTTACGCTTTCATTTTTATTAACAGAAATTAAGTAGTATGTCTTTTTTTCTTTAGTGGATCTAGGTGTTTTCTTAATATTAACTGCAAGGAATTCAATAATAAAAAGTATGGGATGTGAAATAAGACCATTTATAATATGTGGTTATAATTAAAAACATTTTATTCAGCAATCTCACAAATTGAGTATATTTTATAATTTGGGGTTGAAGGGACAATTTCCAGTATGATTTTCATGAAACAGTAAAACTCACTGTGCTTAGGATTTTCTTTTTAAATAAAAAGTTAATTCTCTGATTGTTCTCTGCCAATGTGTTGTAAGGTATAGTGAAAGAGTGCCGGACTTGGGAATGAAGACAGACCTTAATTTAAATGCTGCTTACAACACTGATTAACGCTGTGATTTAAAAGCAAGTCTCTGGTTCTCAGATTTATTTGTAATTAATAATAATAATTAAAAGTACCTAGACCTTACAGGGCCAGTGTAAAAATCAAACAAGATAATGTGTTTAAAGTACTTTGTACATACTGAAGCACTATGTAAACATCAGGTATCATTATCAGAGGGCTGAGTCTGATATTGGTCAAATATAGAGTGACAAAGATGGACAGTAACATTTTTTATTGGTGTTATATGTCCAAGTGTCATTCTGATCACATTCTAAAAAGAAGTATTTGGGGTAGAGGAAGCTGTCAGGAATTGGCCATCTCATATTAAAGTGATTTTTGTACAAAAATAATTTCAGCATAAGAAGAAATTATATAATTAGGGAATATCAGTGTCAAATAAGGTCAGAAAAATTATTTAGTCCACTTAACTTATTTTATAGCTAAAGAAATCAAGGCCCAGAGACAAAGCGATTTAGCCAGCAAGAAGGGTACAATGGAAAGCCATATTAGATTTGGAATCAGAGGACTTTGGTTCAAATCCCAGTTCTGCCATGTATTGTGTGACTGGGCTTTAAATTTAAATTTTCTGGGCTTTGGTTTCCTTAACTGTAAAACAAAGAGGTTAGAGAAACTGTAGCTACTATTTTTATGAATGACTATTGGCCTGTTCCACCTCTAATTCTATGATCCAATGTCATAGAGAAAGTTAAATTGAAATATTTTGATGAGAATTAACTTATGTGGGTGATAAAATGGAGCTAGAAATTGACAGGTAATTAATATATTTCATTTATTAAAAAAGCAACTATCTACCAAAACGTGAAAATTCTTCCCAGAAATGTTATTTTAAAAAAGCCATTAAAATGAAAATATTCCACAACTGCCATTCACAACTCTGCTAATGTTGTCACATACAAAGTCTTCTGCTGATAATGGCTAATAAAACTGTTTGACACAGTATCATCTGTTCTTGTTTTCTTTTCCTTCCATTATGCCTGTGTTTTCCTCTTTTTTATTGTCTTCTTCCAGGCTTTTCAACTAGTCATTACGACTGATTTAAAGCTACCTTTTTAAAAAGAGCTCATTTCAAATGAAGAAATATTTATTAAGTAGTTAGTATGGATATACAAAAAGCACTGCTGACCAAAACTAATGCATAAAGCAAAAAAGCAAATCTTCAGATTTGTGAAAATTATAAAAATATGTTCACTTATGAAACATTTAAAATCTATAGTTTGAGAAAGGAATGAAAAATTTAAGAACACAAAGTCATAATATTAGAAAAATGTATTTTTATATATAGACATATATAAAAGGTCTAGGTAATTTAGGCTAAATCACTATATATATTTTTATATAGCGATACACACATATGCACATATATGCTGGGAGAAACTATCTGTAAGGTTAAATTAGTTGTGTGTGTGTATAAACATGTTGCTAATACTGTGAACTTATGTTCTTAAATTTTGGAATAGAAATTACTTGCTCAAACCTAAAAATTCATTATAGATTTTAAGTGATTTATTATACATGTTATACATACTAATTTGTTATGTAGTTAATTTGAAAACAAAACTAAAATTCATGATGAGTCTGCTTAAGAAATGAGAACTTTCTCTAACTCATTCAGCTGTGTTATATCAGTAAGATTCCTAATACAATATTGCCCGTGTACCTGTATGTTGTATCTGGTTGCAAATTGTCTATAACATAGCTTGAAATCCTTCCCACTGTCACAGGCTGTTTCTCTCCAAAGTCAATGCTATAGGATAGGATTTCTGAACCATGGTCACAAGGTTTTTCCCATTTTATTGCAAGGCATGTAGAAGGTGAATAATCTGGACTTTCAACTTCATCTTCACTTATTTCTTGAAGACAAGCCACGACTGCAGGTACCGATGCTGGAGTCATACATACTACTACTTCACTGAAAGGGCCTGGTCCTGCAACACTCACAGCCTGAAAATGAACAAAGAAATGAGCATGGAAGTACTACTGAAATGCAGAGATTTTGTGATAGGACATCAGTTAAGTGATCCTCTTTACCTGAACCCTGCAATAATACATGGTTGCTGGTAAAAGTCCTTTTAATTCATAACTGAGACCAGGTCCACAGTAACATATTTGCATACATCCTTCAACTCCTCCCCATTCCAAACGATATTCAGTGACATCTGCTCCATTACTAACTGGAACCTTTGAAACAGGAAACAGATTAACATTTAAATTCCCTCTTAAAGTCCGAATCTTGACTATGTTTTGCTGAAAATGTCTTTCCATGAGCACAACAAAAAAGTTGTTTTTAAAGTTCTGTAAATAGTAAAGAAAATGAAAGCCATCCATTTTATAGTCTTATGATTGAGATCTTTTGAATTTGAGGAGTCAAAAAGTGCAATAAATTTATCTTGAAATTCAATATCATTACTCTTAAAAGTGTTGGAAAGCATGTTTTGTATTGATGCAACACATTCTTTAATTTTAAAAAATAACTTAAAATGAAACCACGTAAAACCCTTTGTTGAATTTCAAAGTTTAATAATGTTTATTAGTATAAAATAATTACTAAGCAATAGGGGATAAACATAATAGGAATGATGTAGCCAATATATTATGAACATGCGATTTGAACATTAAGTTCATCACTGGTCAAGGTACAATAAGCACTACGGTAAGTATCCTTGAAAAATTCAAAAGCATATAATATGTAATATTTTTTATACTGAAATTATTAATAAAGGGGCAATGAAGTGTAAGTTAAATTAGAATTTAGTCTAAAAAGACTAGAAGTAGTTAAAATCAATAGTACTATTTTATACAAGATATTTGTGCAGTATGGAAAAGTAAAAATGCAATTTTATACATATACAATAGTCCTAAATTAAAGCATAATAATACCTCCCAATACACTTGTGCACAGGTTGCAGATCTACATGTCACTTGAGGGGGTTTGCACTGATCTGGTGGTCCTGGTGCTGTAGTTATTTCACATTTTTCTGAAAATTGTCCAAACTTTAAAAACAAAAAACAAAAACTGATAACTGCAAGAGTTTCAATTTTTTTTTCCAAGTACCTGTTTGTTTGCCCAGCACTGTATTACATAATTACATATTTACAAACATGCAAGACTCTTATTGTTCAGAAAAGTTTATAAGAATTGATGGGTATTATTCCCAATGGTAAGGGATACACGAGGAAGGGTCAATGACATGATTATTGTTGATTTCCTGATTTTATCAATGTCTCCAGTAACTCAACTTCCTTCCAGATTTCATCAACTCTAAAATTCATATCTCCTTAGTAACCCTTTGCTTTCAGACACTTTCCTATAATCAGAAAGGACAGACATCAGAGAACCCCTCCAAAGGCCTCTATTTAAAGAGAGATCCCTGGGCTGTCATCTTATAATATCTCACTGACTTCAGATCTTCAGTCATGCTCCCCTCTCCTTTTGATCTTCTCTTCCAACTTTTAAAGTTCCTTTTGTATGTTGTCTTCTTCCATTAGACTGTGAGTTCCTTGAGAGCAGGGGCAGTTGCATAGTGACTGGCTTATAGCAGATGCCCAATAATGCTTACTGACTATTGACTAGAGGAGGGGATGCTATATAAGAAGTTTTATTATAATGGCTCTTTAATATTACATAACTACTTGATAGTCATGCAGTATTAAAAAGGTTTAAAATGAGAATTACCCAGAGAAGGTGTTCTTAACTTTTTGTGTGTGATGTAACCTTTTGGCAGTCTGGTAAGGATGTATGGACTCCTCATAACTGTTTCTAATTGAATAAAATATTTCAAGTTATAATGGAAACATATTATACTTTAAACAAAGTTACTAATGTATTTTTATTTATTTTTATTTTATTTTTTAGAAAAATTTTCCATGGTTACATGACTAACATATTTTTAAAAAACATGGACTCCAGGTTAAGATCTAGAGAAAGCCTTCGTTCAGCTGAAAATGCTTTCCCCATCCTTCAGTCCTGAATAAGACTATAAGAATACTTAAAAGTGTCACTTTATACAAGGAAACTGAGGTCCAGAAAGGTTAAGTCACTTGTCTATTGTCACAATGCCAATAACTGTTTGTGGTGGAATTCGAAACCAGGTTTCCTTGACTTGGAAGCCAAGGACTCTATAGACATTAAGCTAGTGTGGATATTATATGTCCAGAAATATCCACAAACATACATATGAATTTAAATATAAGTTTACTGGCCATCTCATCCATAAAAGGAAAATACAAAATGGTCCTTGGTGCACTTGTGTAGTGAGGTTCCTCTGACAATTACTTCATGCAACAGGGAGGCCTAGGTTTATGAAAGTGGTTTATAATTGATAGTCAGTGCAGAGCATTAATGGCAACAAAATTTCTTAGAAATCATTAAGTTCTCCAGGGGCTTTTCTGCTTGTGCATAATGTTCTTATTTATATTATGCCTGAGAATACGGCTACCAAAATCACTCAATAGTGTTTTATATAAATAATATAGGAAAAAACAAGTAGAAAAAGAATGTCTATTCTCCAGGGTGATTTGCAGCTAGATAGGTAATCCATTTAACTGATCCATTAGCATTTAAATTTCAGAGACATTCCATACAGACATTAATTTGGGCCAAGATTTGAAGCCAAGGCAGCAAGCATATTAGAGTTAATAATGCATTACTTTAAATGATACCAAGGTTTTCCATGAAGCAACAACAAAAAATCTTTTTAATAGGAATATTCTTCTAGTAATGCTATGTAGCAGGGGTTGGCAAACTATGGCCTGAGGGCCTATTATGGCCCACTGGTTAGTGAGCTAAGAATGGTTTTTATAGTTTTAAATATAATAAATCTTTATTTAAAAAATATAAAAACCATTCTAAGTTTGTAGGCCATATCTGTCAACTTCTGCTATATGGCATTGAGTCCCAAACTCTAAGAAGAATCTCAAAATTGAGCAAGACTCAAAGTGTTATAGCATAAATAGGTTGTAGCACATTACCAAGAATAATTTGCATGAAGAAAGGGACATACAAGAAATTATCTGGGTGATTCACAAAGAAAAAAATAAGCCAATTTAGTAGAAAGAATAAGGGCTAATGGATAGCCTACATGCTATAATGGTACCCACACAAGGTTAAAAGACCAGAGGAAGGTTCCCCACTATACTACATGGAACGATTAAAAAGTACTTCCAGGAGGCCATGGATAATAGCCACGTGGGGTGAAAATGTGCAGACAGACTATCATCCACACCACTAAAAGGGATTCTTATATTGATGAGATAATAGAAATTGAAGTACTGAGGAAGTATTGCTTACAATATCACTTTTTAAATTTCTAACAGCAATAATAATGAATTTATATATCTCTTCAAGATTTGTTCTGCCAAAAATGACAAATATTGGTGAGGAAGGAGTTGTGAACTGATCCAACATTCTGGAAAGCAACTTGGACCTATGCACAAAGGGCTATAAAACTGTGCATATACCATATATCCCTTTGACCAGAAATACCACTATTATGTCGTATCCTAAAGAGATTTAAAAAAAAGGAAAAGAAAAAAAAGCACCTCTGTGCTTTATTTATATTTATTGATATTGATATTTATAGTAGCTCTTTTTGTGATGAAAAAGAATTGGAGATTGAGAGGATACCCATTAACTGGTGATGGCTGAACAAGTTGTGATATATGACTGTGACAGAATACTATTGTCCTATAATGATGAGCTGGATGTTTCAGAAAAAAAAAAAAAAACCCTGGAAAGACATACATGAACTAATACAAAATGAGTAGAACCAGACTTCAGAATATCAACAGCAAAACTATATGATGGATCAACTGTGAATGACTTAGCTATTCTCAGCAATACTCAAAATAATTCTGAAAAACTTACAATAAAAATGCTATCTGTCTACAGAGAAAGAACTGATGAATTCTGAATGCAGATTGGAGGATATTTAAAAAAAAACAAAACACTTTTTTTTGGATGGTGGTTGGTGTTTTCTTTCACAACATGACTAATGGAAACATGTATTGCATGACTGCATGTTTATAACCTATAACAAATTGCTTATCTTCGCAACAGGGGAGGGACCTTGGAAATCAAAATTTTATAAAATGAATGCCAAAAATCATTTTTACATGTAATTGGAAAAAATTATTTTAAAGAGGAAGAAAAAAAGGATTTGTCTTGCCTCTTGACATATATTGGCTAGGTGACCCTTTTAGTGCTCTAGGCCAACCGTCAAATATCCACTTGAACCAAATAAAAATGTAAATAGGAAATGCTTAACAAAATTTTAAAAAATACCGTATAAATGTTAATTTGCAGCCTGCAGGGATCTGTTCTATTTGAGTTTCACACTACACTCTAGGCAACTATCTAATAAATTTCCTATACAAATGAATCTATAGGTCTCTGTTGTTTTTCCTTAAGTTTTAAAAAGTATTTTCCTTACAAAGACCTTATGAAGTAGGTAGTGCAAGTATTATTATCCTTATTTTAAGGATAATGAAGCTGATATATGAATGTTATATGACTTGCCTAGGTCCGTTCAAAAAGTAGGAGTCAAAAGTCAGAAGTACTTGAACCTAGGTCAGACTCTTAACTCTAGCACACTGCTTCACTAAACTTTAAGAGTTGAAACTGAAATGACAAGAGAAATTGCCCAAGAGTCAATGTGATATGTTACAAATATAAAGCCTAGAAGTTTAAATCAGTTTCAAAATACCATTCTCTTAAGGAACTTAAACATCCCTCCTTGCAAGCCAAGTAACTACTTTTTTTTAACCCTTAACTTCTGTGTATTGGTTCCAAGGCAGAAGAGTGGTAAGGGTGGGCAATGGGGGTCAAGTGACTTGCCCAGGGTCACACAGCTGGGAAGTATCTGAGGCCGGGTTTGAACCTAGGACCTCCCGTCTCTAGGCCTGACTCTCAATCCACTGAGCTACCCAGCTGCCCCTCCAAGTAACTATTAATAAGATTTGAATTCCTACCCCAATTTTGTTAGCTGCACGTAGTCTAAAATTATATGTCTTTCCAGGAAGAAGGTTGCTCACTGTGCATTCTACTTCAGAACCCTGGTAAATTTCTCTGGGTTCATCTGTTTCTGTAGGAGACATTTCCACACTATAAGAGATAATAGGTGCTCCGCCATCAACCTGAGGTGGTCCTAAGGAAAGGTGGAAAAATTAATACAGTTTAAAATACTGAGCACATTTAAATGCCTATTTATATATTATATTGCTAAAGTGGAAATTACCCCATCGTAGTTGGATTTCTTTTGCTTTGGGTCTACCCTGTAATCTGGGAGGGAAGCATGGACCAGGAAGCACAGCAGGAGTCTGTACCAGGAGTGGTTCAGATACCTGTCAAAAAACAGAATAATAATTTTTAATTAAAAAACAAAAACAAAAAAACCCAACCATATAATACCAAGGTTGTCTCATTAAAGAACTATCAGCTGAGAATACATGAATATAATCCAGAACTGAATAAACTACCAAGGCTCAATTTTTTTTTTAAAACAGCTGATTAACTTTTATTTGGGGAAAAAAACATTTGGAGATAATTTTGAGAAAATGGTGTTACTATTTTTTTTTTCTTGCTTTAGAGGCCCACAGTTTCACCTAAAACTATCAGTACTTATAAATTTAGTTTTCAGTCTGCATGGTCTGTTTCACATGTTATTATTCCAAATCCACTTTCAAAATGTGTAATAATCTATTTGACACCCACTTCATCTGTATATTTCATATGATATGAGGCTAGAGTGAGACATTTGGGTGCTTTATTCAGGTCAACTGAATTTGGACCATCATATCCAATAGGAACTGAATCTGTTTTCCAAAATAGCACTTTCAAGAAGTTAATTCATATAGTTCAGAAAAGTCACCCTATATTTGATTGGCTTCATCTTGGTAAATTCCAGGGTCAGTCATCCTCAGACAGCTGCGTTTCTCATTACCAGTGTTCAAAGTCATTGTTTCCCTCTTGGATGAACTTGTCTGTCATTACACCAAGCACTTTGGTCTTTGCTATTTTTTAGGTTTTCCAACCTACTCTTAACTATACTATAATCCCTAGATCATTAATCATTCCTTTATTCATGGAAACTTAGTTTAAAAAAAAAAATGGACCCCTGGAAATAATGTAAGTTTGTAGGTGAAGTTAAGCCAATGACTTTTAAGTTCTAACATGTGTAGGACTACCAGCCATGTACTAACAAATTTTAAGTACAATTTAAAAAATTTTCTAATTCATCCTGAAAAAAACTCCATACCTATAGTGATCATAGTTCATAGTCTTTGTTGTTGACCTAATATAAATCCAAATACTTTGCTAATTATGGATAAATGCTTATTTTATTTTCAGTTTTGGTCAAATTAGACTACAATAAACTTTTTTTTTAACCTAATAGATCTGTTTAAAAAGGTTTTTCCTTCCTCCTTCCACGTGAAAATAAAACTATACAGTCAAGAGCCTTTAGAGCAGTGATGGGCAAACTACGGCTGGTAGGCCAGATACAGCCCCCTGAAATGTTCTATCCAGCCTAATCTGATGAATACAATGAGTAGGATACAATACATTGAAACTCTGAAAGAGTTGCCTTAGAAACAGACTGACAGATGAGCATTTCCTTTCCTTTGGCCTCTCCTCTTTAAAAAGTTTGCCCATCACTGCTTTAGAGTATTTGCCCAATTCGTAATAGTAATATTTAAAAATAAAGACTTATTCAATAAAATTTTCATAAGTTAGTAAAATATTTTTTTAAACCACATTGGATTCTATTATTATGACATGGGATAGAACATTGTCCTGGAGTAGGGAAGGCATTAGGTTCAAGTCTCACCTCTGACATGTACTGGCTGTGTGATCTAGGATAAGTCACTTAAGCTCTTAAAATGGCAAATCTCTAAGGTTTAAAATAATTTTTTGTTGATTTGTATCATAAGATGGAATTCTGATCATAAGGTTCTCACACTGAGGAAAATACAGATCTTGGACATCATTCTCATTCCCTTCTTTCCATAAATAAAAAAAAATATGGAAGAAGGCATAGTTACAAATGCTCTTGGAATTAATCTTTGGTTAGAAAAAAAAATTTTGTTCAGAAACTCAATTTAAAAATATTTCCTCCTGAAGTTTAAGTATGTATTTAAATAATGGGTATAAGAAAATGATTTTCAACCATAAAATTGACTTCTGCAACCAAAAAGAATTGTTTTTAAATAAAGGTAATTTCTGACACTGCCAATGTAGTTATTTCTGTGTAGCAACCTCCTTAAATGAAACTTTTTATTTTTTATTTTTTATTTTTTTTATTTTAAACCCTTAACTTCTGTGTATTGACTTATAGGTGGAAGATTGGTAAGGGTGGGCAATGGGGGTCAAGTGACTTGCCCAGGGTCACACTGCTGGGAAGTGTCTGAGGCTGGACCTGAACCCAGGACCTCCTGTCTCCAGGCCTGGCTCTCAAGCCACTGAGCTACCCAGCTGCCCCCCTTAAATGAAACTTTTAAGAAATTCTCAACCATAAAATTGACATATGCAACAAATGAAACTTTGTTTAAAAATAATTCTGACACTGCCAATGGAGTGACATGCTTATGTATGTAGCAGCTTTCTGAAATGAATCTTTTAAGATGTTCAGATTTCTTCCTGGCCATCTCTATACAAAAATTCCTTGCATCCTGGTTATCATCCCTATCTGCCCCCTCCCCTCAATCCTCTTTCCAGCTCATAACAGGAATAGTTTTGATTGTGTCCAAGTCTTAGCATATAGAAAGCACTTAATATTTCCTCTTTCTACTAAATTTATTTTTCTGAAATAAATATCCATTTATTAAGCATATAATGCAAGAAGACATACTCACTAGTTAGGAACTCATTCAATTAACATGTTATATCTGCTAGGGCAAACGTAAAGATAATTTAAATGAATAATAAATGTTGGAATTAATAATTCAAATAAATGGTCTACGATCTTTGGTGCCTGATAATATGGTAGGAGGAATGACACACAAACATACAATACAAATATTAAATATAAGGCATTCTGTTTCTCTATTCAATAAAATTTTACCAAGTAACTACATTGGGGAAGACAAAAATATGTCAATTAATCCTTTCCATTAAAGAGATACAGAGTAAAAATCCATAAGCAGTGCCCCTCAGAGTACTGCTCACATAGCTAAGTGAAATATAGCATTACCGGACTCTGTCCTCCATCACTAACACAATATACACGAAGGCGATAGAAGCAGCCAGGAGTCAGGCGATCACAGAGATGTTCCCGAGCAGTGCCACTGTATATCACATCCCATTTGTTTCCTGTTAAGAATTGATGCACAATCAATTAGGGACTAATGCTTGACATTTTGGTATCATGGACACAGCAGGTATCCTCACTTCATTAAAACGAGCATTTGTGTAATTTGTCAGAACAATTCTAAGCCTATTTAGAGTTTCCTGGAAATGATCTAATTTTCTCTATTTACAGTTTCCAAGACAAATTTGTGAGATCTGCTGATGCACAATATCTGTTACTTTGTATAGCCTCTGGCAAAGACAGATGATTTGCTTTTAATTAAGCATTTTAAATGTGTTTACTGATCCAGTAATAACATTATAGATAAATAAATAGAAGAGAAGCCAATAATGTGAGTTCAGCCTATTTAAAAGACAAACTTGCTTTTACACATAGGCAGTCACTCAATAACATCTTTTGTTGCTGTGGTACTTCCTCCACCAAGAAAGTCTGTAAAGAGCCAGATTAAAAAAAATATCTCAGAAGATGGTCTTCAAGAGTTACCATGGCTAAGAAGAAGTTTATCACCCTGCTGCCAGCCTGGGTAATAAGTCTTTCTGATCTTAGCCAGCCTGAGTCTCAGACAAGAGATGTACAGTATTAGGAATGTTTCCAGGTTAGAACGAGCTACCATCACCTCCTGGAGATGAGGAGGCACTTTCAGAAACAATGAATGATTGGAAAGTACTATTATTGCCAAAGGGCAAAATGGAGAACTTGCAAAAGCATTTGTGTTCTTGGGAATGCTTCTTCTATAATTGCTTAAAATTATATTTTATCTACCCTCCCACTAATTCCCCTTTCTCTTCCTCTTTCTCTATATTTCCCTGTTCAGTGAAATGTATTTCTATGTGTATTCTTCTTTTCACTAGTTCAAATGATAGTGAACTTCAAGTTTCTGCCCCCAGATATTTGCTTGAGAACTTCATCATGTGAGATAATTTCCCTTAACCATTTATCTCTACCTTTTCCCCTTTTCCTCCTACCTCCACAATGTAGTCCCCTTCCCCTCCCTTTCCATTTTTCTTTCTTTTTTTAAATCCTTACCTCCCATCTTAGAATCACTATTATATATGGTTCCAAGGCAGAAGAGCGATAAGGGCTAGGCAATAGGAGTTAAGTAACTTGCCCAGGTTCACACAGCTACAAAGTATCTAAGGCAAGATTTGAACCCAGGACCTCCTGTCTCTAGGCCTGGCTCTCAATTCACTGAGCCACCCAGCTGCCCCCTCCATTCTTTTTTTAAAAGATCATCAAGACACAACAGAACCAAATTTGTCTTGTCTAATTAAGACTCCCTCTATGAACCTTGATTATGATATCGGTTGAGAAGGGGCATATGCTATCATCTCCCCATATTTGAATATATGCAATTTATCTTTGTTTAGTCCTTTATCATTGTTCATTTGTTTTTACCTTTTTATGTTTCTCTTCATTCCTGTGTTTGAATTTCAGTTTCTCTGTAGCTCTGGTCTTTTCATCAGGCATGTTTTGGAAGTCCTCTGTTTCATTAAAGATTCATTTCCTACCTGTACCATCATATTGTTTTGCTGGGTAATTAATTCTTGGATACGTCTATATCCTTTGCCTTCTAGAATATGGTATTCCAAGCTTTGATCCTCTTTAGAATGATGCTAAATTGTTTGTGATCCTGATTGTGGTTCTTCAGTATGTACAAATTCTTTCTTTTTGGCTCTTTATGGTATTTTTTTCTTTGACTTGGAAACTCTGGATTTTGGCCATCATGTTTCTGTTTTCATTTTTGGGGATTCTTTCACAATAACAAGTAACAAGTGGATTACTTATATTTCCACTTTATCCTCTAGTTCTAAGAGAATTGGGCAGTTTTAAGATTTTTTGAAGTGATTTCTAGACTTTTGTTATGGTGTTCAGTAGTGCAATGATTCTTAAGTTTTTTCCTTTAATCTTTTTTTTTTACAGGTCATTTCTGCTAAGAGACACCTTTAATTTTCTTCTATTTTTTTTTTCAGTGTTCTGACTTTGTTTTAATACTGTTTGTTGGCTCATATCATAGAAGTCACTGACTTCTATCTGATCTATTACTATTTTCAGGGTTTTTTTTTTTTTTTTTTTTTTTTTTTTGCTTAGGCAAAGTTTTGAACCTCCTATGCCAAGCTGTTAATACCCTTTCCATTTTTTCTTCTATAGTTCTAATTTCTTTACATTTTTTCCTCTCTGGCATTCTTACTTTATTAACAAAACCATTTTAAAAACTTTTTTCAACTTTTGCTTCATCTCTTCCAGGAATTCTAATTTAATTTTTGTTCAAGTTATGCTCTTCTTTGAGGCTTTGCTCATAGAATTTTTTAAGTCATTCTTTTTTTTTTCTTTCTGGGTTTGTGTCTAGGGTTTCCTTGTCACTGCATCTCTTTATGGTAGTATTCTGTTTTTGTCTGCTCATTCTTCCAGCCTACTTCCTAAATTCAGACTTGATTTTAGGACCAAGTCCTATGCACTTCTGGAGAGAAAGTCTGGCCTGTTCCTGTTGTAGTTTTCTTAGAGTAATGAGTGCTGTTACATGATCTCATGGCCAGTTTAGACTCACTATCTGTAAGCTTTCAGTGCTACCAAAATGGTCTGATATAGGGCAAAGTCTGATTGTTATTCCTCTGGTCTGAGCTCTGCAAACCAGTCTGATCAAAGTTCCTTGACTTCCTCTTATCCTGTGTTTCATTGTGTGCCCTAGAAAAAGCTCAGAAATCAGTATCAACCCTACCTAGAGTGGACTTAGATAAGAGATATGTCTTCCTGTCTAGGGTCCTTTCTTCCCTCCTCCCTGTCTTAGGGGTCCATCTTTGACTATTTGTTCCCAATGTTGTTCCCCCACCTTTACTTAATTGCCTGTTCTTGAACTTAAGAAATAAAATACCAATGTAACATTTGGGAACAGGAAAAAAAAAACCCCAGAGATTTTGCAAATCAAAGATCTGAGTTTGTAGAATAACCTGCTGCTGGACCAAGTCCGTATCAATTAGTTGGAAAGCTTTGTTGCTTCAGAGTGCAGAATGCAGGCTTCTTGTTGGCCTGTGAATCTTGTCCTTTGTGGGTAGATCTAAAGCCTAGAACAAAAATCCTGCTCTGAACCTGGGGTCTGAGTCACAAGTTTGCTTTTGAAAACTTGCTTCTCTCTAGGTATTTTGCCTAGGGCTTGCGATCAAGAGATGGGGGTGATGAGGGTGGGGGTGAAGAGGGCAGGTCCCTCTATCAGTCTACTCTGCATATGTGATCCAGAACTGAGTAGTGGACAAGGAACCTGCCAGTTTTGCACTGTCCCCATGATTATGAATGTGAAACCCTTGTACCAATTTATAGCCTCTCCTAGTGTGCTCCATATACAGTGTGCTCTGCAGCCCTCTCTCTCCTCAGTGTCCATAAATTTCTCCATCTATCTCCTTATATAGACCTGGTCTGGAAAAATGACATGTTACTTTTTCTTGAATTTCCTCATTAGGATTAGGTCTGATTTCAGATGTTTGGAGGAATTTCAGGGGAAGGGGAAAACTTCTAGCTGCACTGCTTCCTGATGTTCTACCATCTTGACTCTTATTTGCCTGCTTTTTAAATTTTTTTCTCCATCTTAAATGTCTATCTTATTCTTTTAAATTTTTGGTCCTTTATGAGAGACATGACTCCATTACACTATGACTTCCCCTATCACCCTTTTCAGCATGGAGTATATGTTCTCTTGTTACCTTTTGACTCATTGATTGTGGTGTGAAAGCTGGAATATATTTTACATTATCATTTCCAAACTCCTCTTTGACTCCTTTCACTGAGCAATTTCACTTCTTTGTGAATTATGCTATGTAAATTTATCAGTCATGAACCTAGTAGTTGTTATATACCACTGGGACATCTCATTACTCCTTTAATGAGTTCAGTGCTTGGCCCATTGTTTTTCCCTCATCCTTATGGCAGGACATGACTTTAGTATTAGGGGGTCTTCAACATATTCATTGGCACTGCCTAACTTTTCAGTTCTTCAATCTACTCAATACCTTACTTACTATTTTCCTCTACTTTAGCTATGCACTGTGTACATAGCTACACTCCTGACCCAGCAATCATCCAAGTTTGCTGTTTTTATGTTTATGAACCCTGAAATTTCTCTAATTGATCACAATCTTTATAACCCCCTAGACCTCTAGGCAATCACCTTTGCCCTAGCTATAGTCTCTTCTCTTCCCCATCTTAGTCTCATGGTGAATCAATTCAACTTTACAGACCCTTGTTATATTACCAAAAACACTTTACCCAGGTCCCAACTTTGCATTATTCCCAACATTTACCTTCTTCATGTGCTGATTAGGGCCAGAGAAAAATTGGAAATCAGGCTGACTGGGCCTAAATGAAGTAGGGCAAAATATTCCTCTCTATTCTGATTTACCATTCCACCCTTCTCAGTGGCTATTCTGAACTTTTTTGGTTCTCCTTAAGCCTCCTATGGCATCTCTCCCTCTACTCTCTGAGATTGCATACTTTGAGAAAAAAAATCATTTGCTAATACTTCTTCATTTCACATTATTTATCATTCTCTCCATTATCTACTCTTAGACTTTAAAGAGGTAACCCTTCTTGCGAAGGCAAATCCTTCTACATGAAACCCTGATTCCACTGACTCTGGATTTTTCTAGTAAATGGCCCCCAGAATCTCCTATATCCAATTTCTCCTTATCTACTGAGTCCTCTTTTTACCCATGTCTCATTCTTAAAAAGCTCATCTGATTTGAAACTAGCTATAATTCTCTCTCTCTCTCGTTTGTGGCTCAAGTCCTCAAGAAAGTACTCAACAATGGGTGCCTCCATTTTCTCTCCTTTTGCTATCTTCAAAACCTTTTGGAATCTGGCTTCTAACATCATTCAACTGAAACTGCTCTCTCTCAACTGTTACCAATTATCTCTTTTGCCAAATCTAATAGTACTTTCTTAATCTTTACCCATCATGACTTTTCTGCAGTAGTTGATAATATTTTCCTCCTGGATACCCTTTCTTTTCTAGGTTTTTGTTAACATTGTTTTTTCTTGGCTCTTCTATCTGCTTTTTCTCAATCTCCTTTCCTAGTTCTCCATCCATGTCTTGCACACTAACTGTGGGTGTCTCCAAGGGTCTGTCATATGCTTTTTTACTATGCTAGTGATCTCTTCAACTTCTATGGCTTCAACCACCATCTCTATGAAGATGATTACTAGTTCTGGCTCTAGTCTGTTGAATTATAGTCATATCCAACTGCCTTTTTAGATATCCTGAAATGGCTAATACCATAGATATTTCAAACTTAATATGTCTAAACCTGAACTAATAATCTTTCTCCGCACATACCACTCTGCCCAACTTCCCTAATTGAAAGAACCACCATCCCTCTAGTCATCTAGACTATAAGCTTGATAATATCCTTGACTCCTTAAGTCTTATTTGTTCAACATATTTAATCTGTTGCTTTTACTTTTGCATTTCTTGCATATGTCCCCTTCTTTCTACTCATGCAGTCGCTACTCTAGTCCAGGTGATAAGGCCCTAGATGCCTGTAATAGCTTTCTAATACATGTTCAGACCTCAAATGTCTCCTCAATTCATTATGCTTTATGTGTGGTTTATTTAAATTTTATTGTGTCATACTCCTATTCAATGTTCTATAGTAACTCTATTCTCTTTAGAATCAAATAAAAAGTTCTGCATTTAAAGGCCCTTCATATCCTAAGTCTTTCCATACTTAGGTCCCCTTTATATGCTCAAGATTCTGCTAGAGTGGCTTATTTGTAGTGCCTTGAATATGAATCTATTTTCATGACTTTACATTGGCTATATCTTCTACTTTCCTGGGCTTTCTTAAAAGATTCAGCTCAAATCCCACTTCCTGCAAGATGATTTTACTGGTCTCATAAGCAACTAACCCCTTTCCTTTTTGGAATGTTTTCAACTACTCTGCATATATTTTGTATGTATTAGTTATTTATATACTGTCTCCTATATCAGAGTATAAGCTTAACCCCCTCCCCCCCCAATACCTTCCATCTCAGAATCAGTACTATGTATTGGTTCCAATGCAGAAGAGTGGTAAGGGTAGGCAATGGGGATTAAGTGACTTGCCCAGAGCCACACAGCTGGGAAGTGTCTGAGGCCAGATTTGAAACCAGGACTTCCTGCTTAGGTCCTTAGCATAGACCTTGGTACATGGTAAGTGCATAATAAAATGCTTGTTGACTGACTTAATTAATATAGTTCTTACCATTTGAGCCTTCTGACATTTCTACAACATACTTATTTATAGATGCTCCTCCGTTGTCTTTTGGTGGATCTGTTAAAAAACAAAATAATAAAAATTGGTATTCAGCAAAGAATAACAAAGAGCAAAATATTTCACTTGATAAAATTTATTTTACTAATTAAAAAATAGCATAAACTTAGCCTGGCCTGGCTAAATCACTTTATATAAAGATCTCTAAAGAATTTGTATTAATATGAAAAGGAAAATCTCTTACCCCAAGTTATTTTAAAATTCTGTGAATGGATCTTTCCTTTAACTGAAGGCTTTAAAGGTACTCCAGGTTTATCTGGGCAAGTAGTAAATTCTACTATCTCACTGGGATTGCTTTTACCTTCTGAATTATAAGCAATAACCTATGACAAAAAACATACAAAAGTAATATATAAATCCAGCACAGGCATATTCTTTTAACATGGAGACTGTTAACAAGACATTGTTGGATAATTCCTTCTAGTATTCTGACCCTGACATGTGCATAAACAGTGAGGGTCAACAGGAACACTTGTAGGTGATAGGATGGTAGTTGTTCTTGTAATAATGGTTTACTTGTTTAATTTAGAAACCTTTTTCCTCAATAAATCTTTAGTCTCTCCAAATAGCATTCAAACTAAAGAGTTCAAAATTATTCTCCTTAGTAGCCTTAACAATCAAAAAGTAAACGTGAGTTTAATTTACTACCCTGCCTAAGACCTACAAATAAGTTTTTAGTGTTAAGAAAATCTAAAATAATAACAGATAATTTAAATGAAGTTCCTCTTAATTTTGCTTTTAAGTCAACAAACCCCATTTCTGGTTATCTCTTCTCAGAGCAAAATTCCTTCTTCAGGCAATAGCCATAAAGAGTAATAGGGGATAGGGATAGTGACTAGACCTGTAATTTCATTAACACAGAAAACTCCATGTTGTTTGCAATTTGTTAAAAAATATGTAAATTATGCATGTGTAATAATATAAACATCTGTTTTGAGTTCCTTTTGGATTTATTTTGATACTTTTTTCTCTTGACTTTGTGGCTTATTTTTTTTAATGTATGTATTATTCTTATTCTCTTTTCATCTCTTCACATAGTTCATTTTATTGATAATATTTGTCATTTCTAATAACATATTACAATCCATTACATTCAAATATCACATTTCAAATATTCAGCCACTTCTCCCATTATTGTTTTTGTTTTTTTGTCATTACAAACAACGCTTCCACAAACATTTTCACACAAACACTGCTTTTTACACTCTCAATAGTGCCCTTAGGGCCTAATTATAATAATAGGATCCCTAGGTCAATAAGCACAAACAGTTTAACAGTTCTTAATATATGGTTCCATCTTATTTTCTTTTAAAAAAAAATCCACATTGGGGGCAGCTAGGGAGTTAAGTGGATTGAGAGTCGGGTCTAGAGATGGGAGGTGTTGGGTTCAAATCTGACCTCAGACACTTCCTAGCTATGTGACCCTTTGCAAGTCACTTCACCCCCATTGCCTAGCCCTTGCCACTCTTCTGCCTTGGAACCAATACATAGTGTTGATTCTAAGACGTTAGGTAAGGGTTTATAAAAAATTCACAGCTGCTCTGTGTAATATTAGGCCTATTTCTCCAAATTCCTATTAGCATTTAATTTGATCACTTTAACCCATTTGCTATATATTTAGCCAGATTGGTCCTTAGCAGCAGACACAATCTGTTGCCAGGGTCATAGTTTTTCCAAAACCAAGTCTTTCCAGCTTGTTCATATTCAATGTTCCAGTACCACAAACTCTCAGGATTGTAGAATTACCTCCATAGAATGTTAAAGTAAGACTTCTACAGAATATTTATGCTCTCTAAACCATTGTTGTCCCATCAGAAACAATGTTTGGATAATGTGTATGCTCAGGTTTAGATCTATTACTAACCTCATAAAGGTATGTGGGGGCTCTTCAGATACCTCTCATATTCAATTTATCTAAGCCTCTATTCATCTTCTTAACTTCTTTATTATTTATATTTTGGTTAAACTTTTTGAGTCCTGAGAGGGCTTATTAATCTTAATAACAATGCTGAACAAGAAACATTCCTTGAATACTTATCATAGATAAAGCACCTTGTTATGTATTATGAGGAAATGGCTGTAAGAGATAGGAATGCTTCAAGAAGTAACCTAATCTAATTGGCTATTCAAGCTATTAAGTATCAAAAAATAACTAATAGGCAGTTTTTGGTGTCAAATGAGTGGCACAGACAATCTGTAGGAAGAACTTAGAAAAAGCAGAGATCAAGACTTTATAAGGGGACAGTTGGGTAGCTCAGTGGATTGAGAGTCAGGACTAGAGATGGGAAGTCCTGAGTTCAGATCCAGCCTCAGACACTTTCCAGCTGTGTGACCCTGGACAGGTCACTTGACCCCTATTGCCCACCTAGGAGCCAATACACAGAAGTTAAGGGTTTTAAAAAAAAAGACTTTATAGAAGAGTTAAAAAGGAATAAGTTGTGTTTACCACATATCATTATGGATTATTCTTAGTCTGGATTGACTGAAATAGAAGATTCAAGTAAGAGTCTAGGGATGTGATAAAGCTGGAAGGGTAGATCAGGACAGAAAGGAGAATGGAGAATAATAGAAAAGGACCTATTATTATTAGTTTTTTTAATTTTTTAAATATCCAGAAGAACAAGTTTAAACTTTGTTTAAAATTAAACTTTTTAAGAGATTGGACCAGTTTTTCAATCCTAGGGGAGGGAGTAGAAAAGAAAGGGGAAAGCCCACTTAATTAGTAAAGCAGGTCATAAAGAGAAGATCTGTGCTTCGAGAGGAATGAATTAGGATGAGAAGATTCCTCTAGATTATAAAGACTCTATGATCCACTAAAATCATAATTTTGATGCTTTAATAAGATTAAAAATAGAATTATTTGTCTTTCCTATCAAATCAAGTCATTCTTTAGGCAAACTGTATTGAACCTATGAGATGGTCTTAGCTCTATTGTTGTTGTTGGTTTATTAGTTTATGTAGGTTTGGGACTTCTTTGATGTATTTACACCATTTTTTACTTACCAACTGTTTATGTTTGAAAACTGAAAGAGCTCAGTTAAAAAACCTAACTAATGGCTTTGTTTTCTTCAATCATGCCTCTGGCTTACAATACTTGAAAATGTATTTCTATTTTTAACTTGCATACCTACACGATGAATACTAATCTACTCAGGGACAATCTATAAAGCTTAAATTATGAATAAAATATAACTACAAGAAATGGAGTTGACAAGAGACAAAAAGATTTGCTATAAAGCTCATTTATGCTTATATTAGTAAATGTGATAGTGTTTCAGCAAATGACTACAGAAATAGGTAATGGATTTTTAAACTAGAAATGTTAAATGTTAAAGAATGAACTTTTACTTGGTAAAAAGAGAAAATTACATATTTCAAGATGTTAAAAACAAATATTATTTTAAAAACATTAAAACTTATATCCACAAATCTGTGTCCCAAAATGATCACACTTATCTATACAGGGGTTAAGTCTTTTAATTAAGACAAATGACCTCTACTACCATATTAACAGGGATGTGATTTATTGCTTACAAGTTGCTAATATCAGATAAGCTATTATTAAATTGAATTATGAAAGAATAATTAAAATAACCACAAATGTATGACACTGTGCCAGGCACCACAGCTATGAAATTAATCAGAATTCTCATTCACTGTTTAATGTATAAGATACACAATATTGCTCTACACCAAAATAAACAAAGATAATCAATAGTTTCTTATCTAGTCATGGGGAACTGAGAGGTTACACACCCAAATTAAATCCAAAGGGTAAACCCTAAACCTCATGTTTACTTTTTATTTTAAAATCCTACTAAGATTCTTATCCCCACTATTAAAATGATGATGATTTATCAACGGTATCAATGATGGAAAAAATTACCAGACTGTCTACAGTAAAAGCTAGAAAGATGAAAAACAAAGGGCTTGTACAATTGACAGCATGGAACAATCAGCTCCCAAATGATCAAATTTGAAAGTAAAACAAACATTTTAAAAGCATGCAATGTCAACCAGGAGTGCTCTAATCTTTTCTCTCAGAAAGGACATCTGCTATGTATTATCTTTTGAAGAGGAAAAAGAAAACTGCTAGCTGCATAGTAACTGCCAGACAGTTGCATTCTACTGAATTGTAAAATTAGTAAAACAAAAGCCTTGCTAGTCCATGATACTATTATAATGTAATCATTAGGCATCAGCCCTGAAGTGTCTTTTGGAGAAGCCCATCTGTGAGAATAGGGTGCCAGTAAAGCATGAAATAAGAATTTAAGGTGATTCTAATAGAAAATGTTTCAGATTAGCTGTTTTACACAGCTAAGAGTGAAAGAACAGTACGTGATATACATGAAAATATTACTAATATTAACCATATTAATGGATATTATTGAATAATAACTAATATTGTGTTAAATATTAAGTACAAAAGTTAAAATTTAAAATAAAAATTATTTAATTGAAATAAATTTTTAAAAAATGGAAAAAAAGAAAAAAATCTTACTTTAAGGCTTTTGTAAATCTTACCTTAAACTTGTACTTTGTACTGCGTCTAAGATTTTTCACTGTGTAGGCAAGATCCTCTCCATCATATTTAGGCTTGAAACCATATCCCTGTTAAAAGATAAAGTTAACATACATACACATATACACACATTGCTTTTTAATAGTGGAAAGAGGGAGAATGGAAAATAATAGAAAAGGACCTATTATTATTAGTTTTTTTTTTATCTTTTAAATATCCAGAAGTACAAGTTTAAACTTTGTTTAAAATTAAACTTTTTAACAGATTGGACTAGTTTTTCAATCCTAGGGGAGGGAGTAGAAAAGACAGGGGAAAGCCCACTTAATTAGTAAAGCAGGTCATAAAGAGAAGATCTGTGCTTCGAGAGGAATGAATTAGGATGAGAAGAATAAGAGCCAAATAGAAACTTATATTAACTGAGATAGTTCTTAAAATCTAATTGGTGTTACCTGGAAGGATCTTTTAGAGTGTGCATTTAAAAAAGTGACATTTTTTTTTCTAAATACCTACCATCACTACTGCTACAAAGTCCTATTTTGGTGTGAAAGGGAATTTGTGCTCTCAAAAGTTCTTCCCAATTGAGAGTAAACTCTAGAAGATTCTTTCAATCTAGAAAGGAATTGAGTATGGTCTCCATGACAGACTTAGTTTCTTGCCCCAAAACTAACTTAGCTAAATATACAGATAATCATCAACAGTATCTGGCCACTAGGTAAGGAATTCTTTGGCCACAGCAACCAATGAGAGGAAGAAAAACACAAAAGAGTCCTCAATTCTACAGCCTGTTTCTACTTCTGCAAATGTCATGGTAGAATGATGAGGGAAGGGCGAGAGGAAAGAGAAAAAAAGAGGTGGTTTAAGAATTGCAGTTTTTAAGCTATCTATAAACATAAATTTAACTATGGGCACTCAATGTAAGATTATATTCCAATGACAAAAATGACATTTTTGAAACAAGTGAATCACATAAATATTGATATCCTCATGGTTTACTCCAGACAGCAGTTTACATTTTCTTTTAGGCCCAACAAAGGAACTGGTAGGATCAGTTTTATCATGTGCCCACAGTTTTATCATGTGCCCATTCTTTTAATGGAATGTTGGGTCATCTTATACTTCGGTACTTATGATGCAAAATAAAGTTCAGTGAAAGTAAAATTATAGATTGTGTGTCAATGTCTGCTACAGAGGATGAAGAGGGAGTAAAATTCTATACAGAATTGGGTAAGATCATTCACACCAAGCTAACATATACTTAGATACTTGGTTAACAGTTGTAAAAGTGGGTAAAGGATGGTTAAAAGATGTTGGAACACATGGTTTAGAGCTTATAGCTTACTCAGGTAAGAATCAGAGGAGCATCACAAACACTTACGTACCAATATTTGTTGAAGAGAACTGAAAATTACAAAAGTTCTACAAAGTCAATAAAAGCTTCTAAACTTATTCAAGAAATACCTTAATAAGTAATGATGTCAATAATGGCTCAGGATTTAGAAATCAAGGAGGTCGAAGTTTTATAGATTAAATAAAAGCTTCATATCTACAAACACAAATACTTTCAAGGACAATTTGGAGGCATTAAAGCTGGCAAGCACTTAATCATTAAAAAAATGAAACCAACAGTATTTTAGAAACAAGTTACTGATGTGAGCCATTCCAAGTTAGCTGACTAAACGCATTAATGGAAACATCAAAATCAACTTTAAAAAGGAAAAAGATGAAAAGATATCATTCATGTGATTTAAACAGCTCCAATGTGACTCATCTGCATAAGCCCCTGATGCCTCAAATCAGGAAATGGATAAAGAAACAGATACAACACAGACTATCACCATTTCTTACAAAACCACAATCTTAGTCAACAAAAAGTCCTTGCTAAAAGGAGAAATATGATAGGTAAGGGAACAGTGTCAAACAAGATTCAATCATTATTAACATCAAATCAGGTATAAAACAAGGAGTCACACTATTGCCAAAGGTGTTTACTAGTATCATATATGGTGGCAAGTGTAAAGGATAAATAAAGTATTACCTACTGATGGTATGGTCCTCTAGATATTTCTTTTCTTTTCTTTTTTTTTTTTTTTGGATGACATTATGCTGATTGTATACATCTCAAGCTCTAAAAACACTAGAGGTTCCCAAGTGGGATTTAGAACCACTCAAAAAAAACATTTGAAACAATCGATACAAAAATTCAAGTGGATAAATAACATCATATTATGATATACACAGTTTGATGGTCAGCTCATCTCCTGTTCCCATCACTGTAAAACAAAAGTAAGATACAGATGCACGAAACCTCAAACCACATAAATGTCAATGGGATTTGTGGCTGGGCTGAAGAAATGGCTAAGAAATAAATTTAATTTTTTTAAAATTATGCACCAGATCTAGCTGTTTAGTGTCCAAGTCAAATGTACTGTATTTAGATACTACTGTGTGCTAAAAAATAAAAGTAATTTCAAATATTTAAAAACATATAGTAACACTTACTGATGTCTCTTCTTCCATCTCTAAAATATATGAGATTCCTTCATCTGATGGTGTTCCTGAGGGCTTACTCCACTGTAAGGACAACCAAGTAACTCCAGCTTTAACAAGTGTGGGACTTGCTGGCATGGAAGGTGCACTGCCTGATGTGTGATATAAGACTTCTTCACTAAAGCCACTATTATAAACAAAAAAATATTCATATTGAATGGAAGGAACTTGAAACATTTTTATGTAGCTTAAGGATTAATGATGATGACAGATGAGTATAGTAGTAATAATACCTTAGATTTGAAAGTAATCATCTGCTAAATGTAAACATTAATAATATCCTTTTATTCATGCTTTTCATAACGCATCATTTTATCTTCCAGCTCTGTCTTTGTGCTGGCTGTATTCAATATATGGAATGCACTGCCCCCTCCCCCTTTTTTTTGCCTTTTATTTCCTTTAAGATTCAACCCAATCACCACCTTCTATGCAAAGCCCATTTTGTGTCCTCCCAAGTGCTATCCCAACAACCCTGGTTATTTTAAATCTGGAAAAAAATATAAAAAATATTCATCACTTTCACAGCTCCAACTAAGTAAAATATTTTAAAGATATAACCTTTGGAGTAGTTGTAGACCTATATGATACTGACGTCACCTAATAATTTTAGAGAATTTTCCTATTTTCAGGGTACATTCAAGTAATTCCATCTATATAATTTCTGAAAAATAAATTATCAGGGCAGATGGGTAGCTCAGTGGAGTGAGAGTCAGGCCTAGAGACGGGAGGTCCTAGGTTCAAACCAGGCCTCAGCCACTTCCCAGCTGGGTGACCCTGGGCAAGTCACTTGACCCCCATTGCCCACCCTTACCAAACTTCCACCTATGAGACAATACACCGAAGTACAAGGGTTAAAAAAAAAAATAAAAATAAATTATCAATCATTGAAGTGAAGTCGTGAGTCAACTATGAACCATTTCTACTAATCAGAGGCAAATTAGATAATCTATTTAGGTGTCTAAAATTTATTTTAGTGTTACTTTGGGACCTCCATTTGTTTTATTCTTTTTAAAAAAATCCTTACCTTCTGTCTTAGTATCAATAAGTATATTGGTTCCTAGGCAGAAGAGCAGGAAGGGCTGGGGAATGGGGGCTAAATGCCTTGTCCAGGGTCACACAGCTAGGCAGGGTATAAGGCCAGATTTCACCTCATGACCTCTCATCTCTAGGCCTAGGCCTGGTTTTCAATTCACTGAGCTACCTAGCTGCCCTCCCCCTACCAAGTTTATTTTATTTCTAATGCCTCACTAGGAATGGAAGCAACCTCTTGGTCCTTAAAGCCATGTTAAATAAGGGCAAGCATTACCAGGTTCTTGGTCTAGATAGGAGGGCCTCAAATACTGGCCTGGCAACAAATGAGTAGCCTATTTAAATCTGGAAAGACTCATCATAAGAGGGTTGGTGATACATCACAACTTTGGGGCTAGTTGGGGAGTGGGGATTGGGAAGAGAACTTTATTAAGTATAAGTACTTTGTTGCCAAAATATGTTTTTGTTTACTCAAGCAAGAGCCATTTTGTCATTACTGGAAGTTTGGAAGCAGGATTTGCTCCAGATAATTTGCACTGTGGAAAACGGAAAGGTAATATTCTATATTAGTTTACAGACTCACCTTGTACCCTTGTCATTTTTGGCTGCTAGTCTAAATTTGCAACCCATTGCTGGTGATAATTTAGTAATCCTAAATTGCTTCTGTTGGCCAAAGTAACACTGGCAAAATTCTCCATTTCCTTTCCCCTAAAATGAAGGGAGTGAATTTTATATTTTGCACATTATTACAAAAATACAAATCAACAATATTAATGAAAGCTTACTGGGTAGTTAGTAAGACACTACAAATCAAATGTGTTTTTAATAAAAGATACATACAAGTCTCACAGGAAAGCAAACAGTTACTTGAAAAGTTCATTATCTGATAGGTCTAAAGTAATGAAGACTTGTATATATTACTTTGAGGGGAAATCAAGGCATCTAGTCATAAGCTAAAGTTCTTTAGGAGAATATAAACCAATAAGTTTAGTAAAATAAGCTCTACATTTGTAGTAATAGAAAGACTTTAACTAAATATATGAAGAAACCTTGTGGGAGAAAATTCTTCCTAGTTAAGAAGAAATAATAGAGGAAATTTTGATGCTAAGAAAACTGTTCTAGTTAATGAAAAGAAACTATTACCCTATCTAATCATTACACATGTCATTGCTAAGCTGGCAAAGGAGCACTGAGGTTTGTTGCATAAATTTTAAAAATATTTTAACTGATTTAAGTCCAACACCATGAAAAGAAAAATAATGACAAGCTTCTCCTCTTATCTACTAGATTTAGATAAATATCAATTATATGGCTTTCAATCATCTATCAGAGGCTTATGTTTTAATTTTTAAATGGATGTATTTTTCTATTAAGAGATAATCAGTATAAATTTTTTTGAAGTCAGACTATATAGCCCCTTATAAAGAAATGCAAAAATACATTCAAAACCATGCAAATAAAAGAAAGCAGAATGAAAAGAACAGAAAATACTTTGATAAAAGAGAGCGAAAAAGGCAGAAACAAGCATATGTGTGTACACACTCACCTAGGTCTAACTAGATATAGTAGAATTTTGCAGTTCAGTTGTTACTGGTACCTTAGATACCAAAAATGGTAGTGAAGTCATTATAAGAAGACTATCCTTGACTTAAACCAATAAACTTAGTTTCATTATGTCAATGAAATACTATTACAAAAAAGCCTAAATTTTTACTAGCAAGCAAAATGACATATTCAGATTTATAAGGAGAAAATTTTTGTGCTTCTATAGACACAAAGTGAAGGGAAAAGGTAGTAAAACACATGTTATATGTAAAGAAAGGGCTATGCCTAGCTGGCCATGGTTTCCACTTCAGTGTAGAGCCTTCTCACTAGGGAGATGAGCAGTTTAAGCTTTGCAAAGGAAGCTGGAGGCAGTGAGCCTGAGCTTTGTCAAATGAAGTGACCTAATTAAGAATGGGAAACAGAAGAGTTGCAGGGGTCTAGGATATGGCTGGTTATTACTACTGTGAAAGTGAAAATTAAAACTGCTTAAATGAGCTGATGTACTTGAGAAAATCCACTCTGCAGCCCCATTCTCACCTCTATAGCTTTAATCAAGGCTCTTTGCCTTCAGATCTACCATCCTTTGTATTTGGTAGCTTCTAGACAATGCTTTTGCTGCTGCTACTTCTAGACTCTTTTTGCCAAGGTAGGATTAAAGCTGCTGCTGCTGCTTCTTCTTCTTTTTTTTTTTTTTAAACAAGGCCAAGAAGGGCTGTACTGCAAGAGAAGTGTGCCAGCTACAATGGAAGGGTGGCTTTAGAAAATGTAGTAGTACAGAGGGAGTTGCAAATTTTAAGCAGTCATGGTTTTATGCACCAAAACTGCATAAAAAGTCCAATAAATTCTCCAAATGGTACAAATTACTTTGAAAAGTAAACTGGAATAATATGAACATAGGACTTCATGTTATGATATTATTCACTGGATGCCTAAGTTTACAATATACTGTGCTTTAAAAACATGGAATCTCATTATTTACTTTAGTCTGAGGAAATAAAATATTACTAGCATCAACTTACCTCATCCCATTCTAAAAGGTAATTTTGGATTTTAGAACCATTGTCACAAGGTGCCTAAAATAGAGAATAATTAAAAATCAGAACCTTAACAAAAATGTATTGTGATATACTAATATAAAGAATTTGTCAGAGCCATGTGTTGTGACCTTTACTGACAGAAAATGTACAGAAAACAAAGAAGTACAAGATCTTTTAGATACTTTTTTAAGAAGAGCCAGGCAGGCAGCATAACGTTTAGATTATTGGACTTGAGAGTTAGGACTTATAGAATCTACCTTGGATATGTATTAGTTGTGTGACCCTGGGCAAGTTCTTTAAACATTCTCAGCCACCATCTCCTCATCTGTAAAATGTGGTTAACAATTACATTTACCTCCTAGGATTATTATGAGGATCAAGTGAGATAATACATGTCTGTGCTAGACAAACCTTAAAGTACTATTTAAAAGTTTACTATTATTAAGAAAACAAGGTTTGGAAGCAAAGGCATAGAGGTGGGAGGTATAATGTTGTATATAGGAAATAGAAAGTGAGTAAGTTTGGCTATAGTATATTATGTATAAGAGAATAATGTATAGTCAATCTAGGAAAATAGGCTAAAGTGAGATTATGAAAGGTTTTAAATGGCAAGAGAATTTTTATTTTATCCTAAGGTCAATGATAAACTATAGATTTTTTTTAGCTTTTTTATAGAATTAACAAGGATAGAACTGTACCTTAGGAATAAATATCAATTATGTGGTTGTGTGGCATATAGATTGTAGAAAAAATACACACGATTCAGGGAGACCAATCAGGATCTATTGAACCCAAAAATATATAACAGCTCTTTTTGTGTTGGCAAAGAAGTGAAAATCAAGGGGATGCTAATCAAGTTGTGGGAGATGATTATAAAGGAGTATTATTATGCTATAAGAAATGACAAGCAGGATGACTTCAGGAAAACCTAGACTTACATGAACTGATGCAAAGTGAAGTGAGTATAACCAGGAGGACATAGTGCTTAGCAACAACAATATTGTGTGATGATCAACTGTGAATATGATCCAAGACAACTTCAAAGAACTCATGATGGAAAATGCTTTCTACCTCCAGAGAGAGAACTGATGAACTCTGAGTACAGACTAATTTTTTTTTTTTTTTTTTTTTTTTTTTTATCCTGGGACTCCATTCTAGGAGCATAGGGCCACAACCAGTAGGCAATGGGTCACACAGTCGCTCAGGGTCGCCCAGCTGGGAAGTGTCTGAGCCCAGATTTGAACTTAGGACCTTTCGTCTCTAGGCCTGGCTCTCAATCCACTGAGCTAGCCCAGCTGCCCCTACTTTAGGTTGCAGTTTCTTTAGCAGATGTAGTTTTTACAGGGTGGGGTTGCTAGCCCCACGCCCAACCCTCCTCCTTTTTCATCCGGGCTAGGGACCGTCCTTGGCCCAGGAGTGGTAAGGGTACAGACTAAATAGTACATGTTTTTTTACTTTGGCTTTTTTTTTTTTTTTGGGGGTATGTGTGTTTTATTTTGACATAATGCTAACACAGAAATGTTTTGCATGACTCCTCATGAATAATGCATATACCAAATTTGCCTTCTCAGTGGGCAGGAGAGAGTGCAAGGCTGGAGAGAATTTGGAACTCAAAATAAAATGAGTGCTAAAAATTTAAAATAAAAATAACAAAAACAAAAAGCTCCAGTAATACAATCTAGTATTTTACAGCACTAAAACCTGACTTGCTTTCATTTATTATTAAATCCTCACAAGCTTGGTTATCTAACTTCCTAGACCCAGTCAGATTATAAGCAGCAAACTCACTGGTGTAGATAAAATGAAAGCAGCCCAGGAGTGACAGCTGCATGCCTCTCAGAAGATGAGCCAGGAAAACTAAAAAGCAGACATTAAACTGTGATCTTCATTATAGTGCAATTCAATAATAACTGCTTATTATAATGAAAGTTGTTATCATAAATACATTGAAGCATGCTAAGTAGTCTTTGTTGAAAGAGATGTGTGTGTGGGCAGCTGGGTGGCTCAATGGTTTGAGAGCCATGCCTAGAGATGGGAGGTCCTAGGTTAAAAATTGGCCTCAGATACGTCCAGCTGTGTGACCCTGGGGAAGTCACTTAACCCCCATTGCCTAGCCATTACCGCTCTTCTATCTTGGAACCAATACACAGTATTGATTCTAAGGTGGAAGGTAAGGGTAAAAAAAAAAAAAAGGATGTGTGTGTAGCTATAACTCAATACTTCATTTTTTAGACATCACTGAGTTTATTCATATATAATATGCATGTACTTCATACCTATTCTTATTTCTTAAAAATCAATTTTAATGGAAACCTTTCTAATACAGATTTGTGGCTGAGGATTTTGAACAAAATTGAACTTATTCCTGGTGCCTGAGGTATAGCATTAGGAACTGCTAATGACTATAACAGGTTGCTAGGCTTTAGTGATGAAAAATATTGTGGTGTGGTAGAAAGTAAGGAACCAACAAAATCAGATGAGACCTGGGTTTGAATCCACCTCTTTACCTTTGGGCTGAAAAGCACTTTACCCTTTTCTGATTCTCAGCTTCCTCATCTATAAAATGCAGTTAATGATAATTTTAGCCCCTCTTTCATAGGGTTGCTGACAGAATCAACTGAGGTTAATCAGTGGAAAGCATTTTGAAAATCTTATACTATATAAATGTTGGCTATCACTTTTTTGTTTTTTTAATTTTGTTTTTAAATCTTCCCCCATGGTTACATGATTCTTGTTGTCTCCCTTCCTTCTTTCCTCCCTCCCTCCTGGAGGTGACAAGCAATTCTACTGGGTTACACATACATTATTACTCAAAACCTATTTCCATATTATTCATTTTTGTAATAGAGTAATCTTTTAAAACCAAAACCCTAAATCATATACCCATATAAACAAGTGATAAATCATGTGGTTTTTTTTTCTGCATTTCTACTTGCACAGTTCTTTCGCTAGCCATGGATAGTATTCTTTCTCCTAAGTCCTTCAGAATTGTCCTGGAGTATTGCTTTGCTTTTAGTAGCAAAGTCAATCACATTGGATTGTCCCACAATGCTTCAGTTATTGTGTATAAGGTTCTCCTCCTGGTTCTGCTTATTTCACTCTGCATCAGTTCATGTAGGTCTTTCCAGATCTTATAGAAGTCCAATGATTCATCATTCCTTATAACACAATAGTATTCCATCACTATCATATACCACAAATTGTTTAGTCATTCCCCAATCCAGGGACATTCCCTTATTTTCCAATTTCTTTGGCTATCACTTTATGCCATCTGGGGTTACCAAAATATGTTAGTTTTTATAATAAATGGTTTAAAACTGCTATCCATTTTTGAATTTGTGTTTGTCTTTTACAATTTTTCTATCTCCTCTCCTTTGTCAGACATTGATAATGCTGACTTCTAGCAGCTGCTGTACAAGCTAGATCATCTAATTTGTTGCTTTTTTATCCTTGATGAGTTAGGCAATCAGATAAAGAAGCTCCCTGAAAAGGCATCTAAAATAAAAATAGTTTAAAGACTTAGTGGAACCTGGGGGGACTCTCCTATGGTTTGGAATTTACTGGAGTTATGAAAACTGTTTTGGCTGCTCAGAGATCTGTTGGGCTTATTTTCAGATTGGCTGCAGTTTCTGGATAAATGACTGCTTCCTGTAATGTAGCTTATAAAGTTTAGGGAAAAAAACTTCCTTATTGTGAGCTTTTGTAAAATTGATGTTATAATGTACATGATAAATCTTCCAAATCAAAGAATATTCAATTTGGAATGGGATTTTAAAGATCACCTAATTCAATCAATCATTATACAAATGGATAAAGTAAGGCCCAGAAAGGCTTTGAAGGACCTGGACTACAACTCAGGATCCTGACTTTCTTCTTTCTACAACATACTGCCTGCCTCTAGACATAATTTTAGTTTTTCTTTAATTGGAAAATTCCATGAACTAAACTATACTATACTATATGATAATATGATACTCTCTGATCATGCTGGTCAAATATAATATTAAAAAGAGTGAGACTAGCAAATTAATTCCATCACACGCCCACACCCACCCAACCCCCTTCTTTCCTCCACCCCCCTCCATGTTTCCCAATCTCATAGAAATACCTCACCAATTTATCAGTACCCTCAGGGGAAAGAGGAATGCCCATTACCTCTAAGCAAATATGGATAACTTGAGAATTTTAAGTTAACGAATGCATTAATTCACTGTACAATCTTAGTGCTAGTTTCCTTTTCTGTAACCTGGGAATAGTACATGTACTATTTGCCTCAGGGCAGATATTTATCAGTCAAATGAGCTAAATTTATAGAATGCATATAAATAATAAAACATGACACAACAAATGAAAACTATAATAATTAACTAGACCTCTCAGAAACATGTCAAATAAATCAGGCCATAAACACAATCAAACACCTTTAAGACACTCTTGCAGGAACTTTAATATATGGGTGACAATGTTTTTGAAATATACAGAGAGGACAGTGATCAAAGACTTCTTTGGATAGCCAGATTAATGCTATGATTAACTTAGAAATTAATATTTTCTTAATTAGAAATGCCAAAAATTTAAAAAGCAATAAAAACAAATGATCTATAACTTGTGGCTTCCATCTAGGGCATGCAGGCAGCACATAGCATGGCACTGTAGAAATAGTGCTGAATTTCAAATCAGAGGGCCTAAGTTCAAATCCTAGTTTCCTTATGTACTACCTGTGCAATTTTGGGGAAGTCACTAAGCCTCTCTTGGATTCAATTTTCTCATCTATAAAACAAAGTGGTTGGACTGAATGGTTTCTGAAATCATTCCCAGCTCTAGATCTATGATTCTGTGAGGTCATGGCTGAAAAAATAACTTGCAACTAAACCAAAGAAATATTGTTCTTTGGTTTTTATAAACTAAACAGTTTTCACAGATTATAGAAAAGATTTTTATTCTTTTTTTCTGCCTAATTTTCATATGTGTATTGTGTAGACAACTGCTGGTAATGCCTTAGTTTCACACTCATATGCATTTAACAAAAGCATGAGAAACACCATATTGAAAAATGAGGAATAGTAATATGTATACATATATGTATCACTAACTAGAAAAATATGATATCTTTATATTTTGACTCTTCAACAAACAATTAGAATTCAGTTCTTTGAATGAAATCACTCAATTTTTCTGTCTAAAAAAACTTTTTTAGAATGTCCTTACCTTCCATTGCAATGTGAGTGAGTTTTTGGTTCGGTTGGCAATTCTTGGTGGATTGGGTATATCTGGTTCACAGCTCAGAGTGGTAAAACTTTCAGCTTCTGAAGGGTTTCCCTTTATGGAATGACACTCTGCTTGTATTCTAAAATAGTAAAATAAATAATTTACCTAGAAGAGTCCTTTGATTCTTTTCCTAACAATATTCCCCTTAACATACTTAAAAGACATTTGTTGAAGAGTTAAGTTTTATACAAATGTCAGGAGATAACAATCCTTTTCCATAATTATTAAATTTTGAGTAAAACGGGGCAGATTCCATGTTGACTGGTGTGTCCTATAAATTGCTTATTTGCACATTATTAGAATACTAAAGTTAAAAAGATCTTTTTCAATGAAAATACAATAGTTTTCAACTTTTCTACTAACAGAAGATATAAAAGCCTATGTTCCATTTCAGTCACATTTTCACACCAAAATGAAAATTTAAAATGTGGCTCCTTTTTGGGAGTTTTTTTCAAAATGTTATTTGCTGCATTAGAAGAAAATAATTAATTAGAGTGACTCACTTTGCATGATAATCTGTTGCTGGCTTGAGGTCCTTTACAGTGACACTTGTTTCTTCTCCACTGGAAAAAAATGAACATCGCTTTAATACTTTGGGGCATAGCCTTACAATTATATTTTAGTTTTTAAAAAAATACCCATATAGAAAAATATCCTTCTGAGTCTAATACATATAATTAAATCTGCATGACTTACTTAGAATTTAGATAATTAAGATGAGTTGTGATGAAATTTACTTATGTACTCCAAAGATAGTGTTTCACATGCAGATTCACTATGTAGAGTAGAACAAGTTTATGTTTGGCTTGTTCAAGAAAGGCTACTTTTAAGCAATTAGATACAAATGCATTAGTGACAAGTAACATTCATTATGACAAATATAGCTAAACATGCAAAGTTTTCAGAATGTTCCAAAATTCAGACTTTCTCTATTTCAAATTAGTATACTTCTTTTCATAAGAAATACAATAATGGAACTTGTGGTCTAATGGAAAGAACATTGGAAATGAGGTCAGAGGAACTGAGTTCAAAACTTTGTCTTCTACTCTGTGTCCTTAGAGAAGTTCATTTCTATGGAACCAGTTTCTTCACTTGTAAGATAAGGTCAACATGACTTCCAAGGTCTTTTCCAGACCTAAGTTCTATAAGTCTATGAATGACTAAATAAGGAAAACTTCTCAATGACAATGTCTTTTCCTTTCTAACTCAGTGATTTCTCTACTGTGGTTTGTATCAAAACATTTCTAATGTGAGTATGGAAATGCCATATTATGGTACAACAATGATTAAGGGGAGGGTGGCTGGATATTTAGACTATTAGAGGTATAGGAAACTCCCTCTACCAATATGGATCACAGTCATAAGAGATGACTGACTGCTAATTCCAGGGTTTATAACCAGTAAGTGTCAGAGGTGAAACATAAAACCCAGGCCTTCATGATTTTATGCCTGGCTTTGTAATTAATTCCTATGCCACATAGCCTCTCAACTGGAATCTCTAGGACCTATTTTTAATTTACATTCTTAGTCTCATTTTCTTCCCTTTCATCTTACTCAGTTTTGTCCTCCCCCGCCTTCTGTGTTCTTCCTTTATGCTGTTGCCATCTAATTGTGACAGAAGCCAATGTAGGCAGAGAAGCAACTTCTATATTCGAACAAGCACAAAACAGATCCAAATAAAACTAGGTTCACAGAAACAAAACCATTTAAAGAAATGTCAATCACAAAAAATAAAGACTATCAAGAGTAGAATCCTAAAAATACCCTAGAAGGACTAACAGTGGAACAACCTCCACTTAAAGCTTAAAGTTCTTTCTGCATTGCAGATACAGGTAAGAATTGACTGTCCTCTTGTATATCTAAATAGGAGACATTAGTAACAGAACAGTAAGAATTTTTATTTTACATGAAAAGAGCTGGTATAAATTATTGTCTGCCTTTAAAAAATGTCAGCTAACAAGAAAGTGCCACTATAGAGTGGAAAATGGGTATTTTATAAGATTGTTCCAGGGGACTGATGCTTTACTAAGTTTCACTCTTCTTCTTTATCCAGCTATCATTAAGGAGCCGGTCTAGAAAACTTATTTCCCTCTGATGTAGGACCAGTTATTGAGTTCTTCTTTTTTTTTTTTTTATTTTTAGAAAAAATTTCCATGGTTACATGATTGATGTTATTCTCCCCCTACCCCCCACCCGCAGTCGATGCACATTTCCACTGGTTTTTACATGTGTCATTGATCAAGACCTATTTCCATATTATTGATAATTGCGCTGGGGTGGTCGTTTAGAGTCTACATCCCAAATCATATCCGCATCAACCCATGTCAGTTATTCAGTTCTTAATGTCTCTCTATGTGCTTCTAATGCAACATATAATTAACTACTGAAAGATCTGTTTCAAATAGCAGAGACTGACTAGTAATTGAACAAAGTTTATGAATTATCCATAACAATCTCCCTACAATGAGGAACACCAACTATAACTAGGGCCAGCTGATATGCAATACACATTAAAATTTGGCACTTAGAATTACAATATGTTTTCCAAATTTGATCATAAGTGTAATACTCAGATGAAATAAAAGAACTGTATTTATAGATAAATGTAGATCATCAGACTTAAAATCAAATGCCCCCTCCCCCGAGATGAAGCTAATGGAGGAAAAATCTCAAAAGCATTCCATACCTTGAGAGCTCTCTATTTACCTGTGGTTACATCAATGCAAAGAGTGTGGTAAATTTTTTGTAACTTAGAACTTTAGAAAAGTTTTTTTCGGCACAAGTTAAGTGACTTACCCATGATCATACAGAAAGTGTCAAAGGCAAGACTTGAAGCCAGATGTTCCCGATTCCAAAGTCTTTACCATAATGCCATGTGGCCTATCTAACCAATTTATGGTTAGAAATTAGTTTATATAAGTGGAGGAAAAAGAATAAAAATGAAAAATACCTACGCATAAACACTTTTGTATTTTCCCTCCTTTCCAGTATTTGAAACCAGAATTTCATAACCATATAGCTCTGGAACATTATTTTCCTCAGTTTCCCCATTAATGCTGCTGGAAGGAGGTGACCATGTAAGTATTACTGTTCTTGCTTGGATGTCGGATACCTGTAAAAATATAACATTTAAAAATTCTTTAAAACAGAGATATAGAGGTTGAAGTATGACTCTATTAGGGTGCTGTGAAAAATTACAAAAGAAGTTGAGGATAGCCATGATTCCCTACTCTAGTACACCCACACACATACAAAATCTTGTAATTTAATAGGAAGACACAATTAGACATAAGAAACACAAGCAAACAATATATATGATTATATATCTTTGTAAATAAAGATGCATATTTAGACAAAATAGTTCATTTGGAGAAATATGCCTATTTTCAGATGGGCATGAATAGTGGTGAAAGGGAGAAGGGAGCCTGCCAAATCTGGGAACATTTAGGGCTATTCAAAGTTACTAAGACCGCTGGTGCCATGGAATTAAGTAGATCTTTCTCTCCCCTTCCCAAATTACAAATTTTTCTGTTTTTCAAAATCCTCAAATTCAGAACATAACTATCTATATTTTGTTTATTCTGCTTAGGAGAAAGACTCAAATTGGGATTGCTGATATAGGAAATAGAGAGTGAGGAGTAAATTTGAGAAATATTCAAGAGAACTGACAGAACATGTTAATGGTATGGATTTAGAGCTTATATATTTTAAAGAGGGAGGGATGGGGGAGGGAGAAAGAGAGAAATGGACAATAACTTTATAGTTATTAGTCTGAAAAAACTAGAACAACAGGGATTCTGGCAACTACAAAAGGTAGAGAAGTATGAAGTTGTTGGGAAGAATGAATTAGGGATATATGAAGTTATAAAACAAAATTTTAGGTAGGTTTAATTTTCTGTGTGGGTAAAATATTTGCATGACATTTGTAACTTATTCTGATGGTGAAAAAATATGGGACTGTTACCTTACAGGAGAAAGAAAAAACCTGGCCACTTATTCCAATCATTTAAATTGAACAAGTGTGTTATTTAGGGCTATGTACAAAGAACTCATTAGAAAAAATGCCCTGAAATACACTGGGGCCTTTTTCTCTAAGAATAGTTCAAACTTTACCTTTAGCATGGCATAAAATATTTGTTACAAAAATAAGGGCAAGTATTAATGATTCTTATAAGAGGAGCACAAATTTAGAGACAGATGGGCCCTGAGAGATTTTCTCATTTCATCCTCTTATTTTATGGATAAGGAAATTGAGACCCAGTATCTTCAAGATAGTAAGTGGCAGTTCAAGAAAATCTAATAACTATTGTAGCTGCCCCAGAAGACCATTCTTATTAGTTATAGATACTTGCAACTGTTTTGTATATATTGTAGGATTGAAATTAATGTCCAATACTCCAAGTGTTATATTTTATAAAGTTTATTAATAATCACTACAAGTAAAGGAATAAAAAGGTAATTAACAAAATAAGACCATGTGACCAAGCTCTCTCTGCCTGTTTAAAAGCCCCGCTCTAGCAGTTTGCAATCCAGAAGAGTGCGAGAGGAGGGGCTACACAAAATTTATATCCTCCCTACATCAGCATGTAATGTAAGGAGAGTGGGATGCTGGGAATAGTAGTTCAAGGGTACAGAAATTAGTTACACAATATGAGATTGGTACGATTATGTAAGTAAACATTTGAACACAAATGCTGTTAAAGTCTTTGGATTCCTTTCCAAGTAAATATACAGAAATAGATCTAATTTTGTTCCACTACACATAGCCTTCTCCAACTGCAGGCTTAGAATTTTTTCTCTTTATATTTACTCTTTTTCTATTTCCATTCACTTTTAATGCTCCCCAAATGAAATTTTGTCAATAGAGACTTTTCTTATTTGTTTTGGGCACAAAATGAAAGGGTTAAATTTATATGTGTGCAAATTTTTTTAATCACATGAATTTTGGCTTACTGTGAATCAGAAGACATTTTTCTCACATATCTGTGGATCTGATAGCTTTTTTTAGGTGAGCAATAATGAGTTTACTTTGTAATAAGGAAATAAAATAGTACTTTGCATTTCTAAGAAAAACTTGTTAAACTGGCTTTTAATGGTTATAGCACCCATATCTATAAAGATATAGCCACTATAAAATATTTGAAAGCTACCACTTACATATACATGAAAATGTTTTTAAAATACTTAATTTGCATATTTATTAGCTAAGTAATCAATGTTCTTTTTTTCTAAAGCTTTCTTCATGTTTATTTACTTAGATTCTTGAAAATGTGACCTGCAGGATAAAACTGGATACCACTTAATGTTTATTAGAACCCATCCTCTCTCCTCTAATATTGCTATCATTTTCATTCAGGCCATCTATCTCATGTGTATACTATTAAAATGGCCTGCTGGTGGGTCAACCAGTCACAAATCTGTCCTCGCTCCAATCTATCCTCCATTCAGCTGCAAAAATGATTTTCCTAAAGCAAGTATAACTAAATTACCTCCCTACTCAATAAACTCCAGTGGCTCTCTGTCATGTCTAGGGTCAAATATGAAATACTCAGGCATTCAAAGTTCTTCATAAAGTAGCACCTCTATCCTAACCTTCTGAAATCTCTACTGTACTCTTTGATTTAGTAATACTGGCCTTCTGGAAGTTTCTCAAACAAGATCCTCCACTTCTGGCTTTTGGGTACTTTCTCTGGCTATCCTCTACTCTAAGCCTAGAACACTTGTCCCAACTCATCTGACTCTTAGCTTCCTTCAATCTCCAAGCTAGAATCCCTCCTTATGAAAGAAGCCTTTGACACTCTTTCTTAAGATTAGTACCTTTCCTCAATTTATCCTGGGGAATGAGACTAATTTATGAAGGATTCTGAATGACAAGAGTATTTCATATCTAATCCTTTAAGTGACAGAGAGCCACTAGCATACAGAGCTTTTTGTATGTATTTGCTTGCATATTGTCTCTCTTATTAGATTTTTTAATTCCTCAAGAACAGGAAATATCTTTTGTCTTTCTTTGTATCTTCAGTGCTTAGCACAGTGTCTGTAGTACTATTAAGTAGTACTATTGAGTAGGAACTTAAATGCTTACATGTAATTGTAATGTTTACATTTCAACTAGTCTAGAATTAATTCTAAGGTAACAGTTTCTGAATTTCTTTAATAGTACTATCTTATAGAGTAACTCATGTCTTAATAGCCTTAAAAAACATGTCTTTTGTCTTATAATCAATATAGTATATTGATTTCAAAGCAGAAGAGGGTAAGGGCTAGGCAATTGGAATTAAGTGGCTTGCCCAGGACCACACAGCTAGGCAGTGTTGGTGGCCATTTTTGAACCTAAGACCTCTTCTCTCTAGGCCTGGCCCTCAAGCCACTGTGCCATTTAGCTGCCCTACTCTTAATAGCTATTTAAAAAAGTAATATCTGAATAAAATTACCATGAATCAATCAATCTATCTATCTATCTATCTATCTATCTATCTATCTATCTATCTATCTATCTATCTATCTATCTATCCATCCTATGCATAACAATCATTATCAGTCTGTATGTATAAAAAGGTAAGATCTTCAAATATGAAGAATATATCTCAGGTACTTACCACTGGTTTGGTAATGCTAGAAAGAAGTGCTTCAAGTGCTTTTGTTTCTTCATCCTTTTCTTTAAAAAAGGAAATAAAAATTTATAATAGTTTAAAGAAAATATATGGATACAAATGTGACTTTTTAAGATTTCAACTGATACTCAAAATTTATAAATTCAAATTATTTCTCCTGAATTTCCACTTGCTAGCATTCTTTTGCTATGGTTATATCTCTTCTAAAGTTATTTCTGAAGCAGTAAATAAACTTGAAAACTTTAAAGTCATTCATTTTTTACTATCAAAAAGTAAAAAATTATCTCTCAAGAATAAAAAGTGAAAATATTGGCAATCAAAATTATACTAGTGAAATGTTATGTAACATGGCTTAATGAAGACTGCATGTGTGAAGTCTAAGTCCCTAATTTATCTGAGAAGCTAGTGGGAGGCTACTTGCATGACATGTTTAACCACAGGGATGATGACTTGGATGTCTGACTTCATTTGTATAATAAACTCCCTCTCTACCTACTAAATAGGTAGGCATCTTTTCTGCATCTTAATTCTTAGAGAGCTGCTCAGAGCTCTTGTGAGTTGTTCAGGGATTATAAAGCAAGCATGTGTCAGAGACAGGACTTGAATATAAGTCATTACTACCTTGGACGTAATGGATAGAATGCCTAGAGTCAGGAAGACCTAGGTTCAAGTTCTGCTTCTAACTCATGTTCATTATGTGGCCATGAAAGAGCCTTAACCATTTCTTTCCTAAAGAGATAAGTATAATTCATTTCACTATAATTAAGAGGAGCCACTGAAATTTCTGGAAACTAAACTGATATGATGGATAACTCAGTGACTCTTTGTAGTTCCTCAGAAGAATACAAAATCAGCAATGTCAGAACTAATGAAGAAAAACATTATGATGGTTTTAAGCCACAGAATGTTTATGGTTATTTATGTGAGAGATTCTGGAGTTTTATGGTGGGAAAAAAAATCAAATTTAAGCCAAAGCATGAGACTGAGGAGGTGGAAAGATAAGAAAAGCTGGTTTATTTTTACTTCCCTTTCCTTGTCCCAAATTACTTAGTTATTTGCACATATGATACAAATTAGAACATGAAATGTTAATTTTCCAAACTCATTTAAGGATAAAATAATTGATAAAATGCTTTACTATAATGATGAATGCTAAAAGCCATCATGTAAATTGTCTTGTAGTTGCATTTAAAATACATTTCTATATATTCAAGTCTTTCACCCATTCTGAATTTATCTTGGTGTAGGATGTGAAATGTTGATATAAACTTAATCTCTCCCATATTGTTTTCCAATTTTCCCAGCAGTTTTTGTCAAATAGTGGATTTTTGTCCCCAAAATTGGGCTCTTTGGGCTTATCATACACTGTTTTGCTGACGTCACTTACCCCGAGTCTATTCCACTGATCCTCCCTTCTGTCTTTTAGCCAATACCATATTGTTTTTATGACCGCTGCTTTATAGTATGGTTTAATATCTGGTACTGCTAGGCCACCTTCCTTTACATTTTTTTTATTATTTCCCTTGATATTCTTGATCTTTTGTTATTCCAGATGAACTTTGTTATAGTTTTTTCTAATTTAGTAAAAAAGTTTTTTGGTAGTTTGATAGGTATGGCGCTAAATAAGTAAATTAATTTGGGTAGAATGGTCATTTTTATTATGTTAGCTCATCCTACCCATGAGCAATCAATGTTTTCCCAATTGTTTAGATCTAGTTTTAATTGTTTGGAAAGTGTTTTGTAGTTGTGTTTGTATAATTCCTGTGTTTGTTTTGGTAGATAGATTCCTAAGTATTTTATATTATCTAGGGTGATTTTAAATGGTGTTTCTCTTTCTACCTCTTGCTGCTCTAATGTGTTGGAAATATATAGAAATGCTGATGATTTATGTGCATTTATTTTGTATCCTGCAACTCTGCTAAAGTTGTTGATTATTTCTACTAGCTTTTTAGTTGATTCTCTAGGACTTTTTAAGTAGACCATCATATCATCTGCAAAGAGTGATAGCTTAGTCTCCTCATTGCCTATTTTAATACCTTCAATTTCTTTTTCTTCTCTAATTGCTACTGCTAGTGTTTCTAGTACAATGTTAAATAATAGAGGTGATAATGGGCATCCTTGTTTCACACCTGATCTTAGTGGAAAGGCTTCTAATTTATCCCCATTGCATATGATGTTTGTTGATGGTTTAAAATATATACTGTTTATTATTTTTAGGAAAGAACCTCCTATTCCTATACTTTCTAGTGTTTCAGCAGGAATGGGTGTTGTATTTTGTCAAAGGCTTTTTCAGCATCTATTGAAATAATCATGTGGTTTTTGTTGGTTTGCTTGTTGATATGGTCAATTATGTGGATGATTTTCCTAATGTTGAACCATCCTTGCATTCCTGGTATAAATCCCACCTGATCATGATGGATAACCCTCTTGATCACTTGCTGGAGTCTTTTTGCTAGTATTCTATTTAAGATTTTTGCATCTATGTTCATTAAGGAGATTGGTCTGTAATTTTCTCTGTTTTTGATCTACCTGGTTTTGGAATCAGTACCATATTTGTGTCATAAAAGGAATTTGGTAGGACTCCTTCTTTGCTTATTATATCAAATAATTAGTGTAGTATTGGGATTAATTGTTCTTTGAATGTTTGATAGAATTCACTTGTGAATCCATCAGGCTCTGGGGATTTTTTCTTAGGATGGCTTGTTCAATTTCTTTTTCTGATATTGGATTATTTAAGTATTTTATTTCTTCTGCTGTTAATCTAGACAATTTGTATTTTTGTAAATATTCATCCATGGCAACTAGATTGCTATATTTATTGCCATATATTTGGGCAAAATAGTTTTTAATGAGTGCCTTAATTTCCTCTTCATTAGAGGTGAGGTCTCCCTTTTCATCTTTGGTACTGTTAATTTGGTTTTCTTTTCTTTTTTTTATTATATTTGCCAGTATTTTGTCTATTTTATCTGTTTTTTCAAAATACCAGCTTCTAGTCTTATTTATTATTAATTCAATAGTTCTTTTACTTTCGATTTTATTAATTTCTCCTTTGATTTTTAGTATTTCTAATTTAGTTTTCATCTGAGGATTTTTAATTTGTTCATTTTCTAGTTTTTTAAGTTGCACGCCTAATTCATTAATCTCTGCCCTCCCTAATTTGTTAATATATGTACTCAGTGATATAAATTTTCCCCTTAGAACTGCTTTGGCTGCATCCCATAGGTTTGGGTAAGATGTCTCATCATTGTCATTGTCTTCAATGAAATTACTGTTTCTATGATTTGTTCTTTCACTAAATTATTTTGGAGAATCATATTATTTAATTTCCAATTATTTTTTGGTTTGCCTCTCCATGTATTCTTACTAATAACTATTTTTACTGCATTATGATCTGAGGTTACATTTATTATTTCTGCTTTTTTGCATTTGTTTGCCACGAAAGACTTGAATATAAAGAAAGAAACTGTAAGTAAATTAAGTGAACACAGAAAAGTATACTTGTCAGACCTCTGGGAAAGGAAAGATTTTAAAACCAAGCAAGAGTTAGAAAAAATTACAAAATGTAAAATAAATGATTTTGATTATATTAAATTAAAAAGGTTTTGTACAAACAAAAACAATGCAACCAAAATCAGAAGGGAAACTGGGAAAAAAATCTTTTACTCAAATATACAAGGAACTAAATCAATTGTATAAAAAAATCAAGCCATTCCCCAATTGATAAATGGACAAGGGACATGAATAGGCAATTTTCAGATAAAGAAATCAAAACTATCAATAAGCACATGAGAAAGCGTTCTAAATCTCTAATAATTAGAGAAATGCAAAACAAAACAACTCTGAGGCATCACCTCACACCTAGCAGATTGGCTAAAATGATAGCGGTGAGAGTAATGAATGTTGGAGGGGATGTGGCAAAATTGGGACATTAATGCACTGCTGGTGGAGTTGTGAACTGATCCAAGCATTCTCGATGGCAATTTGGAATTATGCCCAAAGAGCAATAAAAGAATGCCTGCCCTTTGATCTAGCCATAGCATTGCTAGGTTTGTACTCCAAAGAGATCATAGATAAACAGACTTGTACAAAAATATTTATAGCTGCGCTCTTTGTGGTGGCAAAAAAATGGAAAGCGAGGGTATGTCCTTCATTAGGGGTATGTCTGAAGAAATTGTGGTATGTGTTGGTGATGGAATACTATTGTGCTCAAAGGAATAATAAACTGGAAAAATTCCATGTGAACTGGAAAGACCTCCAGGAACTGATGCAGAGTGAAAGGAGCAGAGCCAGAAGAACGTTGTACACAGAGACTGATACACTGTGGTAAAATCGAATGTAATGGACTTCTGTACTAGCAGCAATGCAGTGACCCAGGACAATTCTGAGGGATTTATGGAAAAGAAGGATACGCACATTCAGAGGAAGAACTACAGGAGAGGAAACACAGAAGAAAAACAACTAGTTGAACACTTGGGTTAATGAGGACATGATTGGGGATGTAGACCCAAAAGGACCACACCAATGCAACTATCAATAATATGTAAATAAGTTTTGATTGATGACACATGTTAAAACCAGTGGAAATGTGTGTTAGCTATGGGGGCAGGGGGAGAGTTTGAGAGGGTGAAGGGGAAAGTAAAAACATTAATCATGTAACCATGGAAAATTTTTCTAAAAATAAATAAAATAAGATAAAATAAAATACATTTGTATAAGAATTATAAAAAGGGTAGTAGTTTCTATTTCTAAATTATCATGGTCAAACAGAATTACATGCCTGAATGTTCACATGATACTCTTCTGGGTGCTATGTAAGATAAAAGTGACACAGTCCCAATTTACATAACTGAAAACATGTGTGTATATCCTAAAGAGATTCAAGAAAAAGGTAAAGGATTTACATGTAGAGGATAAATAGAAATCCTTTACCCTTTTCTTTCCTATTTTTCCATATAAAATTATGAGAGAGTAGTTTTAGAAAAAACACGACAAGACCTATTTGAAAAGACGCAAAATGAAGTGAAAAAACCCAGGAGAACACTGTGCCCAATAACAGCAATGTTTAACAGTGAACGGCTATGAAGAACTTAGCTACCTATTCAGTCCAATGATGCAAGACAATTCCAAAGGCTTCATGATGAAAAAATGCTTTCTACCTCTAGAGAGAGAATTGGTGATCTCTGAGGGAAAATTGAGTATAATTTTCACACTTTATTTTTCTTGCCTTTGGGGGGAATGGCTAATGTGGGATATATGTTTTGCATGATTTCACAAATGTAATTGACATCATATTGCTTGCCTTGGTAGTGCATGGGGAAAGCGGAAGAAGAGAAGGAATTTGGAATTCAAATTTTAAAAAAGAAATTAAAAAAAATACATGTCAATGTAGGACAAAACTGGAACAGCTTGTATTCTATTTGGATCGTAATTTATAGTATGCAAAGGGTATATAATATGAATTACTTAGAGATAGTTGTACATAATATTGTGGAGGATTTAAAAAGAGGACATATTTTATTCCTTAGGTAACAGGGAGTTATAAAAATTCTTATATGCCATGTTTCGCATGACTTTTATAGATAATTTTTGCTATTGATTTTGGGGTTGATTCAACAAAATACCACCTCAATTAAATTTTAACTTTCAACATCTTAAAGACAGAAATATATTTTGTTATTCCATATAAATGCTAGTTCTTATTTTGAAAACAAAATTACTGAAGTTTGTCTTATTTCATCCTTATGTCTTCTGCATCAAATAATTTCCTGCATTTTGCAAGTAATTAGTAAATATCTCAAAAAGAATCAAACGTTAGGAAGAAGAATATCTAGATTATTTAGAAAAAGAACTTTACAAGTCACAAAATAGTCAAGACCAGAAGCTTATAAACAAATAACCAAAATAAAGGGGTCAAAAATCCTTGAGTTCAGAGCATATATAAAGAGCTTTAGTTTACTCTTTTACTACTTATACAATATAAAGTAATATGCATGGATTAGTGCTCAGAATTTCCTTCAAAGGGAATAAAAAGTAGAGTAGTGGGTATGGGAAGAAAGCCATTATCTTCCTCCTACTTGTTTGGGGAAGGTGACATAAGAAGAACTTAGGGAGGAAAAATAAAGGGGAGGGAGGGAACAGATTAAGTTTGGAAGAAAATATTTCTCCAAGTGTATTAGCAGTAGAACATACCAAAGAATAGTGAGGAATGAAAATGGATATAAACGAGTTGGTCAGAAGATTATTATGGGCAGAAAAAAGAATAGTCAGGAGAAAGATAAAAAATGAAATCAAGATTAATGGTGTAAAAGGATTTTGAATTAAGAGAATACGGAATTTTGATTACTCCTATCTGTGATTTTTCACTCAGAAATTTCTTCTGGATAGGCAGAAAAGGCCTTTTGAGGGAGACCATGTGAAGCTTTCCTACTTATACCATAGTCAAATAAGATGATATTAAGCATTTTCAAAACTCTGATGTACTGAGTTTCTAACCTGTCAATTTACTTTGCTATTGTACATTGTTAAAATGAGGATCAATAGGGAAAAATAACAGGTTAAATAAAAAAAAGGATGGAAAAAGATTTAATAGCAATAGGAAAATAATGAGATATTTAAATTACCTTCTATTTCTGTGTCCATTTGTGAGACAACTTTCCCTTTTCCCGCTTTATTCTTTGCTGATCCTGTGTTTAAGCCACTCACATTATGTCCTTTTATAAGTCCATTATGTTCATTTGTGGGAGAAGGACATTTGTGAGGTGATGATGGTGGGCTACTCAATTTATCTTTTTGTGATCCCTGTCGATCTTTTAATTTCTTCTGTAAACGCTCATAAGTTTTACTAGATCTTTCGTCTCTAAAGTTAGATCTACCATGTGTAGAAAGTGAATCTAGAAACAATAAAAAAATTAGATAACATTAAAAATGCTTATGAAAGAATGAAAAGTCACAAAATTTTATTAGATGCCCCAAAGATATGTGAATAAAAGTCATATCACAAAATGTAATTATAAATAAAATGTCTAAGACCTATTATTAGAGATAAAAATCAAAAGGATTCACAAATGATTGGTTGTAGAAGGAGAGAAAGAGGAAAGAAATATGATTTTGAAAGTTCAAGTCCGCATATCTGAGTGTATGGGTTCAATTACAAAAAAGGTGGCAGAGTTTAAATTGAGAGTTCAGTGTTGGATGTGTGAGGTGACAGTGGGAAAAACAGGTAAAAATACCTCACAAACAAAACAGTGGGTCTGGAATTATGAGGAGAGGTAACAAACAAGCAGAGATTTTAATTTGGTGGTTACAACACAGAGGTGTTAAATGGAAACGGAAGTGGGCGTAGCAAAATAGTATGAAGAGAGCAAAGTCTCGGTGGGGGGGTCCCCATATTTAGGGTCTGAGAGTGGGAAGGGGATCTAGCATCTGAGATAGAGGAGTAATCTGAGAAGGAGAATAAGAAATTTTTAGAGTACATTATCTGGGAACTCAAAGGAGGTTGTCAGTATCAAATAAAATGCAGAGGTTAAGAAGGACTAGAAAAGGCACTGGATTTGGCAAAAAAGAAATCATGAAGGGCATTCTTCAACTGTTTCAAAAGAGTGATTGTGTAAGAAGTCAGATTTCAAAGGACAGAAGGCTTTGGTTAAAAAGCAAGTGGAGATGACAAATACTGATCCCCCAACCCGAGAAGTTTGGTTGTAAAGAGGAGATGAGACAAGAGGACATGGGTAAAGATAAACGGAATTTCTTTTTGGCTAAAGAAGACTATACAAGAACATAATATTTTAAAATGTGTTCATCTTTTTCATCTTTCTAAGTACCACTGTAGTGTAACAATATGAAAGAAACTCCATAGAATATAAGCTCCTTGAGGACAGGGACAATATCAATTTTAAGTGCTTAAATACTTAATGAATTAGAATTAAACTTGAGTGTTTTTTTCAATAGTTCTTCATAAAGAAATTTTACTTCTTTATATGAAGTAGAGATGACTAGCCTGGTAGTCCTCAAATGTAATCCTCTATTTTTCATGAAGAAAATAGGTGACCAAGATTACACAGACAGTGGCAAAAATGGGATATGAAACCTGGTCCTTTGAATCCAAATATGCCTTATTAACTACCTTTCATCTGTATTAGTCACATCTTCATACCTCCTTGAGTGAAGTATTTTTATGAGCATCCTCACAGTGCTGAGCTCAAAGTAATAGTCATAATGAAAATAATTATGATAGTTGATAGCACTTTCAGGCTTACAAAGTGTTTTATATGTCATATTCAATATATATACACCTATTGATGGATTGTATTGGTAACTATGTAACAAAATAATTTCCAATTGTAGATAATGAAGAAATGGCACGAGTATTCATCAGTGAGAGGGTACTTTTAAAAGGAGTTTTTGTTAACTTTCAAGTTTATACTTACCTAGATCTCCATATACCTGGGAAGGATGATACTGTGGTATATACTGTGTTGCCATATCTCCAGTTCCTGATACTGGTGAGTATATATGACGTGGTGGAGGAGGCATCATAGCTGGAAGAGGAATGAAGCCAGGAAGAGGAGGATGGGGTGGTCTGTGTATCACTGCATGACCACCAGGATGAAACTCTGGTGCCTGGGGAACCACAACCACCCTTCGAACACCATTGTCTTCAATAACCTATAAGTCCCAGGGAAAGAAAAGGGATTAGCATTCGGTTAAAATTTATTCCTCAAGACCTGAATATGTGCTTTGAAAGTGTGTTATGGTAGAAAATAAGAATTTGAAAAGCTAAAGATTAAAGAAAAATGTCCACAGTATGGTCATAAAAATTATTAAATACTTGCTTCATGTGGCAATGATTCCAAGATTCATTCATCAACAAATATTAATTAAGAGCAAGGCACTATAATAGGAACTAAGGATACAAAGACAAAAATGAGGCAGTTCCTACTGTACAGGAACTTATATATTTACAATTTTTAACTTTTAAGTAACACATATAAGGATGCTTCTAGAAAACAGAGTTTGGGGCTGGGGAGATGTAATAAAAAAGGCTTCACCCGGGAGATGGTTTTTAAGAGGAGCTTTAAAAGAAATTAGGGATTCTAGGAGATAGGAAAGCAGAGTATTTTAGTTGTGATCTATAAGACATGGAATGTTATATGTGAAGAACAGAATAATAGGACAGCTTAACTAGAAAGTAGAATGTGAGATCCACTTGAAAAGCTAGGTTGGAATCAAACTTGAAGAGTTTTAAATAACAGTTTTTATTTGATGCTAGTAGTAACAGAAGTCATGGGAACAGTTATGTAAATAGCTGGGCAACTTGGTCAGATATATGCCATGGGCTTAGGAAAAGAAGATTTAAAAAAATCATAAAATTATTAAAAAGATAAAAAAATCTCATAGTTTAAGAATCTATAAGTTTAAAAAAATCAGCTCATGAAGGAAAAGATGATATTGAGATAAAAATTCTATGTCATACACAAACATGATTACAAGGAGAAAGATGAGCCAATTACCTAAAGTGATGGCTAGAGCTGTACAAGGAGCTCATTCAATAATCAATCCTAAATAAGTTTAAAGTACATGTAGGAGTCACAGACTCAAACATTGATATGCTTCATAAAAGAGATGGAATATGGTAAACATTTTTAAAGGCGGTATTCTTGGCCAATTATGTTTTCCTCAAGATTTTTTCCTGCAAATTTCTTCACTAAATAAAATCATAATCACAGCATGGTACTCAACCAAAATTTTCTTGAATCTAAATTTGGAGGTAAATTTTTTCAGAAGCAAAAACTTCCTGGAGACTTTCACTATGCCTTGCCGTAACAGGAGTAGCATAACAAAAATACAGCTTCCTTCCTAGGAATTCATTTATCCTATATGAAGTATAAACATGATCAAGGAACAGAAAGTTGCTTCTTGCTAACAGATAAGATAAGATCAAATTGCAGAGTGTACACACAATAAAAGGCTATGAGTGCAGAGGGTAAACGTAGTGTTTACAGGCAAAGTCCACTAAGGTGGTTTTTGTAAGAATGATAGTTTGGTAGCTAAACAAGATTTAATGAGTGTGACACACACACACACACATTCAGAATATTAGAGGAGTCCAACGGAAATAGTAATATTCAGAGTAGTACTTTTTGTGGTAGTAAAGAACGATTTTCAAAGTGGGTGTCTATTCATATAGGAATGGATATAAAACTTAGAATATTAATATAATGTAATGGTAATATGCAGTCATTTATTAAGCACTTACTATTTACCAGATACTGCACTAAGTACATGCTATATAGTAGAAACTGATGAATGTGAGGAATTCAGAGAAACATGGGAGTTCTATGCATTAAGGGAGGGAGACTGAAATAAACCACAAAGACAAATACTGTAAATGAGAATATAACTAAAAGGAAGCCAAACTCTGAGAATTTGGAAAAACAACAATCATGGTCCTGGAGAATAGATAATGAAACAAATATGTTTCTTTCCCAAAAGGAGGTGGAATACTAACTTTTTTTCCTCTGTTGAGGAGATGGTGGGAGCTCCATAAATGATTGTGACAGAAAAATAAAAGGCTTCAAACAAAGCTTTTTGTTTTTTATGTGATCAAACTTATACTACTCAAAAGATCCAGAAAGAATGACTATGTTTTTGCTTGACCTTGAATTTTATAGTTTTCCTCAATAATCACCTCACTTGGTGCCTCCAACCTTTCACTTTCAAGACTGATTCAAATCAGTCACAAGGAAGAAGGGGAAAAAAACCACACAATATAATCAGGCTACAAGTAATAATTTAAAATTTATTATTATTTTTTTAAACCCTTACCTTCTGCCTTTTCTAAGGCAGAAGAAGAGCAGTAACGGCTAGGCAGTAGGAGAGATAAGTGACTTGCCCAGGGTCACCCAGCTAAGAAGTATCTTGAGACCACATTGAACTCAGGATCTCTGGGAGACCTGGCTCTCAATCCACTGAGTCACCCAGCTGCCCTCTACAAGTAATTTTTAAGTACCTATTATATGCCAGATATTGTATTAGGTGTTAGGGATATAAAGATAAAAAACTAAACAGTAGATATCTTTGAAGAACTTACTACTTTCTAATGGAAAAGTTAGTGATTCTTGAGTTTTATTTTCTTGGATTTTAAGAGGTATAAGTGAGTAGGAAGTGGTTTTTAGGCATGAAGGGCAGATTCAAATGCAAAAAAACAGGAGATAGAATCTAGCAGACTTATTTGACTATAATCTATAATGCATGCTAGGGCATGATTTGAATGAAATCTGGAAAGATAAAATACATTTATTTGATACTTGAGACAAGAACTTTTTTATAGGCATCACTCTGGCACTCTAGAGGAAGGATTGGAAAGGGGAAAGACTGGAATCAGGAAGACTAATTAGAAGGCTGTTGTAAATAGGCTAGAAATGCTGAAGGTCAGAATTAGGGTCACAGGTGGAAGTGGAGATAAAGGGATGGACAGAATAAATGTAGAATCTTAAATCTTTTTCACTTGTATTCCAGGCTCAAACAATGAGCTAGCTTTTCTCTGGGCCAACAACACTCCTAGTTATCACCTTAATCCTACTTTTTCCAGTTTCCTCTAGAGGCTTGTCATTTTAAATCACTCCTACTCTTACCAATTTTCAAACTCTCATTTTATTTCCTACTAATACATCGAAACCCCATTCATCCTGAAAAAAAAGGGGGACAAAATATTCCCCTATATTTAGCTTTAGCATCCCTTCAAACTATTATCTTCTGTATTTCTTCTCCCTCTCAGAGTCAAGTTAGATGACTTACTACTTGTTGAGTTTTTGGTTAAGGTTTGGACTAGAACATCTCAGAGGTCCCTTCCAACTGGGACTATATAATCTTTCCATAGCTTTAAAATCTAGATATAAGAGGACAAGTTTTAAAATGATAATTTCATTTTATTATCTTATTTTTAATTAATGTTTTATTGATGCCTTTTGTGCTCCATAGACATTTCTTGATGTATTGTCAGGAAAACTAATGGACAGTGAAATCTTTGCATTTGTGGTCCTACCACATCTTCAAAGAGAAAGGGGGATGGTTTTCCCCTCTCTTCTTTGGGGTGCCAAGAGTGGTAATTAGAATTACATAATCTTCATTTTAGGTTTTTTTTTTGAAGATATATGATTATAATCACTGTGACAGTAGTTTTCCCCCCTTGTTTCTTTTTACTTCTCTTATCATTTCTCACCAATTCACACAAGCCTATCTATTCTCATTTTTTGGAATTGCATTTTTGGAATCGGAATAGGGCAATAATATTTCATTATATTTACATAGTAAAACTTGTTCAACCAATTATTGGGCACTCATTAAAAAATTTTTTTTGCTACTACAAAAAATGCTGCTGTAAAATTTTTGATATATATAAGGCTTCTTTCGTCTCTTTGTCCTCTTTGAGCTATATCAGTAGTGGGGTCTCTGAGGCAAAGGATATAAACATTTTAATTACTATTATTACATAATTCCAAACTGTCTTCCAGAATAGTTGGACCAATTAAGAGCTCCACCAGGAGAGTACTAATGTTTAAAAAAAAATGGTGTTATCAGTATACCTGTCTTCCTGAAGCCTGACCACGACCACCACAACAAATTGACTATTTCTATTTTTTGTTACTGTTGCCAAATTGCTGGGAACAAGGAGAAACTATTTGCATTTCTTTTGCTATTAGTAATTTGGGGCAATCTTCAAAAATACAGAATCTTATGGTTAGAAAAACAAATGAGTGTGAAAGTTTTGAGCCTTTTTTAAAACAACTTAAAATTTTCTCATTATAATTACAATGAAATTATAATTACAACAAAAATATAATAAAAATAATCAAAATGTGTTTGCTTTATTAAAGAAACAATACTTTGAAACTAATACAAACTTTTTGGTGGGAAGAACAGATCAGTTAGAGTTAAAAATAATAGGATTATTGCTTTATAACAAAAATGAATAATATGGAAATAGGTACCAAGTGATAACATTTGTACAACCCAGTGGAATTGCTTGTCGGCTCTGGGAAGGGGGAAGGAAGAGAGGAGGGAAAGAAAATAAATCATGGAAACATGGAAAAATATTTTTAAAAAAATAGGACTAAGTTACTTAAAATTTCAGTCAGAAATATTCTTGGCAACCACATTTTAGCTCTTTGATAACAAAATAGAGTAATTTATGAAAAAACCTTAATGCTTTAAAATATTGCTAAATGATTTATCACATAAGTGACCATTTTAAGCATATTCAGTTTTCCCCTACAATACATTAAATAAATAAAAATAAGAATCATCCAATATGAAGAAATACTGAAATGGCCTAAGAAAGGCTAAAGATCCTTCTTCCCTACATGGTTTAGTAACTGAATTGCATGGAGACAATGGAGAACAAATGAACATTGGATGTGAATTTTGTTCAATTATTAAGGATTATAACACAATATTTGAAATTCACATTTATCTTCTTCCCAAACTTTAAAATCAAAAAACACATTTAAAAACATATACATTTATAACAACTGGACACAATGGGTTAAGTTTTATAAAATAGTGTAAATGAATGAATGGAATCCAAAATTATAGATTCAGAGTTGGAAGGAATCTTAGGGGTCAAGTAATCTAAAATAAGGTCCAAGGACAGTAAGTGACATTTCCAAGTGTCATGTATGTAGGTAATAGGAGGCATGATTTATTACATGAATATCTTTTTCAATAATCCCAAAGTTAAAGCAAAGTTCACATAATGTCCATACCTGTGGGGCATATCCAGGAGGCACATAAATAGGAGGCACTGAACCATTTGGGGACATCATTGGAACCTGAGCAGGACCTAAATGGGTTACAAAAATATTTCAACATTATATGTATACACACACATATATTATTTTAACTGAAGGCTTTAACAATTTGAAATACATTTTGAACATTAGCTATATCAAAACATGCAAAAAAACATTTCTAATTTGAAGTACTACTAAAATTGCCACAAAGAGATTCAAGTAATTCTTATGTAAAACTCATACAGAAGTAACTCTGGAAAGTGATTACCTACTGACTTTTTCCTCTGGAGGAAACTTTACCTTAACTGTTTATGAAAAATATGTGTGGTATGTAATATGAGTCAGATGACAAAAGTAAATAAATATTAGAAAAAACGGAAGTAGAATGAAACAGAAAAAAGTAACAGGTTTGTGTTTGTCAGGCCCCAAGAGCCTCTCTATACCCCAAGGTATGTCCTATAAAGGAATTTCTTTCTGAAGGTTCCAAAAAAAAGGATAGATTAATGGCTGTATTTTTTGCTCAACTTCTTTTATACTAAGTCTTACCTGGAGATATACTAAAGAAAAACGATAGAGGCAAATAATTTTTTTTTAATTAACAATTTTATGCTGATTTATTCTGACATACTTTCTTAAGTATAATACTTCTTACGTATAATTTCCTGGGTTTTCTCAAGAAATAAATCAGTTAACTTTTCACTTTGCTAAGTTTTAACTGATTACTTTTGCCTTTAAATTTACTTGAATGTTTTTTCATTCTGAACTTAAAATTTAGATCAAAGAGCATTTTCAAATACAAAGCTGAACAGAAAAAGAGGACTGTGGATGAAAAAACAAATCACTATCAGATAAGGATTGCTTTTTCCTTTCAAGAATACTAATAGATTTAAAATGTAACTTCCAAACTGTTCTGCTTGCCCATGTTTTCTTCTGGCCTTTCTTTTCTGTTCTCCTCTGTGCGTGTTAAAAAAAAATGCTTCAATGAATGACCTTCTCTCTCCCTTTCTTTTTTCTTTCAGTCAACTATATTGCTACCTTCTCCTTTTCCTTCCTGTCAGCTGAGGGGGAAAAACTCCAACTCTTTAAAACTTATTTTGCATCCAAGTTCATCAGGGAGATTGGTCTATGGTTTTCTTTCTCTTTCCTTGGTTTAAGCATTAAAACCGTAACTTATTTATAGTTTGGAGAAATTATTTTTTATTTCCTTTTGCTACTTTTGCTAACAACTTTTATAATGATTAGATTATTGGAATGTCTGATAAAACTTATCTGTAAATCTACCTGGTTCTAGAACTTTTCCCCCGGGGAGATGACTGGTCTTGTGCAGTTTCCTTTTTTAACATTAATGTTATTTTAAATTATCTATTTTTTCTGTTAATCTTGGTGTTTTATATTTTTGTAAATATTCATCTACCACATCTAAGTTTTGCTCCTATATAGATAGGCAAGATAATTTATGCCAATTTTTCCATTTTCCTTTTTAATATTAGAAAATGCCTTTCATAATAATACCAATAGTCAGCGTTTACAGTACTTAAACTTTGCACAAAATTCTCCAATTTGTTCTTTAAGATTAAATTGATCTCCAGTTAAACTGTAATCTTTTCTTTAAAAGTTCCCTTATTAAAACAAAAAATTTTTACTGAAATATGTTCAGTAAAGGAGATGTTTACGATTTCTCCTTTCTGCATTTGTCAGGGTTTTTATGGCCTCCAAAAATGGTAAATTTTCACAAAGGTAGTATGCCCAGCTAAGAAATACGTAAACTCCTTTTGTTTGTCTTAAGTAATCATCAAAAATCTATTATCTCTAAGTTTTCTAAAGTTCTATCCAGGGTGTTATGTTCTTTTTTGTTTTTCTCCTGGTTAATTTTGTCTAGGTCTAAAAGGAGTACAATGAGGTCCTTGTTTTAGCTTCATCTGAACTTTATATATATTTCAAGTGTGTTTCTTATAAACATTATTATTTTGGATTCTGCTTTCTGAATCTGTTCTGCTATCCTCTCCTTTTCTGAATGAGTTCAGCCTACTCAGTGAAGACTGTTAGTAGTGTACTTGCCTCCATCCTGACCTCATGTACATTTCTTTGCCCCTCAACTCCCTCTCAAAATAGTCTGTTTATTTTCCATTGTTTTCCTCTTCCTTTCCTTAGCCCTTCCTGCAATAACAAGGTTTTCTTTGTTCTTTCTTTTTAAACTTCTCATTCACTTTATATTCTTTAATATTAGTTTTTGCCTATGACTACTCTTGTCACTCATCCTGTCCTTCCTCTCTTAACCTCTTCCACTTTCTTATCCCTATTTTCCTTTTGATCTTAATGTGCTTCTACAACAAATTCACTTTGTTCATTCTTTGTCTAGTTGAGATAAGTGAGGTTCAGCAAATATCCATTATCTCCTTTCTTTCTTCATGTCTGAATAGCTTTCATAGCTTATGAATCCCTATTATGTGGGATTGTAAGTCTTGTCCCCTTCCTCTTTCTTTCCTCCCCAGAATGTTGCCCTTTCCCTCTTTATTTTCTTCTGCTAAAATCATTAAAACAAAACAAAACCAACCCCCAAATCCTCTGCCCTTTGAAATATTCTCTGTGACTTCAGACTTTAGAGTTCTGAGAAGACATTTTTCATATAGTCTCTAATTGATCAAATTTATTTACTTTTCTACTGATTTTCTTGAATTTTATGTTTGCATTTAATTTTTTAATCATTTCTGACCTTTTAAGCAGGAATATTTGGAAATTCCTCGTCTCATTAAAATTCCATTTCTCTCTCTAAGATTATGCTCAGCTTTGTCAGACAGGTTATTCTTGGTGGTAAGGCTTTAGTTTTTTTTCTTTTGGAAATATTGGTTTTCTAAACTTATTAATTCTTAGAAGTAGCAGTTGCCAAGTTATTTATGTATGATCTTGATTGTTGTTCTTAATATTCTCTACTTCTCTTTTTTGGGCTGTTTTTTAGGATGTTTTCTTTGTTATTAATTTGAGTTATGTCATTACTGGATATCTTTATTCTGGGCTTTTGGGAAGGGGCTTTCAGTGGATAGATTTTTCACTTTGCCCTCTAGTTTTAAAAGATCTAGGCAGTGTTAATGATTTCTTGAATTAAGGTATGCAGCATTTTTTCAGGGGTGGGGTGGAAGGGTAGAGTGAGATTTTCGGTTAATTTTTATACTGTCTTTGATATTTTCCTAACCTGGTTGTTTTTAATACTAGATACCTCACATTTTCTTCTATTAACTCCCATTTCCATCCTCTGCTCACAAATCTTTAATAATGTTATTCTTGTTATTTTCTCGTGGAGTCATCCCTCTCAGTTTGACCCATTCTAATTTTCAGGTAGTTAATTTTTTGGGCTAAAGTTTATCATTATTTGTTCCAAGCAGTTGTTTTCCCAAATCAATTCTTTCTTCCTTAGCTATCACTTCCTTTAACATTATATTTTATATATCATTTCCTTTTTTCTTAGCTTCTTTGGTTTCTTTTTACTAAGGCTCTACTTTGGACTTTTGGTGGAATTACTCATTTTCTCTAGATTTCTCTCAGGCTTCTTTGAGTTCAAGGTATTTATTCATTGTGTTTGGCATTTTCTTCTGTTTACTCATATCTTCAACATAAGTTTCTGGGCTGAGCTTTGTGTTTAGGTCAGACTCTACTTCCTTCTCTCTTAATAGATGATGTGGGCAGGCCTTGCCTGATTTTTGATGTGGTAGAAGTCTTGGCTCTGCCTTCTGCAGGAATTCCTGGGTTTGCTGAAGTTTCCTGATAGTTCAATTTAGGCTTTTAGCTTTAAGCTCATTTTCTAACTCTTCCTTACATAGAGCTTAACCTAGAGTTAGCTCTGTCCCTTGCTATGAGCCTGTCAGGCCTCAACCAAATGTTGATTGTGATGGTAATAGCCTCTTTGCAAGATGTGAGGAGGTACTTCACCTCTGAAGTACTACTCTTGCTTTCTCTCCTACTAGTGGTTCCTCTGTAACTTGGGCATGGGCTACTTACATACTGAGCCTATCCAAGCACTGGTTTGTTTTTTTCTTCTGTTGTGGTTAAGGCTGGGCTGCTTAGGTGTTTGTTTGGCCTTGTCTTATGCAGGTCTGGGACAGACCATGAGTTTACAGTTGATATCTCCTCAGAATCTGGGGTTAAGGTGCTGATTTAGTCTTATCTCTTGCTATGGGAACAGTCTGCTTTGCGTGCTTTTCCTCCCAGTTTATTCTGGCTGTCTCAAAACTTAAACAGAATTCTGGTAATCTTTTTTTTGCAGTCTAGGGCTGGATGGAAGAGTTACTGTTTCCATTTGGATTCCTTTATCACTGGGTCTTAGAGATTTACTTGGGTATTTGGGCTTCTTTAGCTCCAAACACACCTTCACCTTACCATAATTTTCTTCCAAGTTTAACACTAACATTTTCTTTCAATCTATTGTGCATTCATTTAAAAAAATTATTGTAAGTGTGCTAGGTACTGAAGGCATATAAAGATTCAAGGGAAAAATTCATCTTGTCAAGGAGCTTATACTCTATGGTGGGGAATAAACTACATGTAGAACAAGTCCCTAAAATTTGGGCTGGAGTACATGTTAAGAAATGGGACGGATTAGTTAAGATCTTATGTGGAAAATGGTTCTTGACTAGCCTTGAATGAAATTAAGAATTCCAAGAGGAGGAGGTAAGAAGGAAGACCTTCCAGGTGTGAGAGAGCCTATGAAGAGACATTGTGTAAGGAAGAGAGGCAAGTAAGCCAGTTTTTAATGAGAACAACACTTTTAATTTAGTGGTAGAAAATAAAGATGGTAAAGGGTTGAGAAGTTAGGGGGGATGTAGTTAAGGCAGATGAGCTTTTTGAGAAGTATGACTGGAAGAGTAGAAATATAGGATGATGGTTTGAGAGGATAGCTGTCTAGTTCAAGTTTTTTGAGAACGGAGGACATCTAGGTATGTTTGTGGACATCAGGTAAAGAGTCAGTCAGCCAAAAAGTATTTATGCACCGCATCTGTGCACTTTCTTAAGCATTAGGGATATAAAGAAAGGCAAACAAGTCCTTGTTCTCAGACAGTTCACAGTGCAATTGGAGAAAACCAATGGATAAAGGGAAATTAAAGATCAGAGAGGGAGTGAAGAAGATTGATGCAATCAAGTATGTCAACAGAGATAGAGAGAATGGGATCATAAGCAAAAATTGAAGGGTTAGCTTTGGCAAGAGGACAGAAACAAAGGAAGAAAAATGTGGAAAATTCTGACAATTTGAACTACATGACTGAGGAGAAGAGATAACTCATAACAGATGACTTCAGTTTTTCTTATTAAGTAAGAGCCAAAGTTCTCTGTTAAGGACAATGGTGGTAGTGGTTGAGAACAACTTGAGGACAGAAATGGAAGTTTAGAATACACACTGTATAGCTAGAACATTACAATGTTACTTTAATCTTTTTGCTTCATTTAAAAGAACTCTTTCTTTTTGGACAATGGAGAAAAGTTAGGAATATGGCATGAAAACTAATCTGTACAGAAGTTTCTTTTGATTGTTTTTTTCTGCAAATGTTCCTGTTGCTAGCAGTTGCTTAATCATCAGTTTCTCTATTGGAATAACTGTGCTCTTAGGTTGGTATAGCTAGAAGCAGTTCACTCAGAAAGGGATTATGCCAGCCAGGAGAAAATGGTAAGATAAAATATTATTGGGGGTGGGGTGAGAGAGTTAATATTGACAGCATGAGGCATTAGGGAATGAAAACATACTTCCCGGCTATACTTAGTTGAGGAGCCAGATAGCATTCTTACTAATACAGTTATGGTCACAGATAAGGAATTGGTCTTGATGAGGATATTAGTCACTATTCAGATATGACCCCAGTTCTAGGCAATACTACTCCCAAGTGTTCTTTTATGACTGAAGAAAAGGCCAACTTTGGAGTCTAGGAACAGGTTTTCTCTGTGGCTCTACCAGCTAACCTTAAGGAAAGAAATGTACAAAGCAAGACAGGAAGGTTGGTCATTACAAATTAAATCACATCTGGGTGACTTTGGGAAATGAAAACATTCTGCCTTTAATTTCACCACACATAATGCCAGAGTATTTGATTATTTTGCCTCTAAAGATTTCTATTCTTGTTTTTATTTTGATTAATTTCTTCCTTTCCAGTGACAGATAAGACAATATTTAGTTACCAATACTATGGAATTTTTAAAAAACCATACATACTCTTGAAAAAAGTAAGGACCTCCAAATACATTTCTTTTCTTTACTAATGAAAGAGAAAAGGTAATTTTCAAGTCCAGATCAAAGTTACTCTTCATTTGTTGAATGTACTACATTTCACTACAAAAAAAGGTTCACATCTCTTATATAAGCATTTTAAGGTTTACAAAATGTTTTCTTGACAATCACCCTGTGCAGTAGGTAGTGTAGGTAATATAACCCAAATGTTACAGAAAAGGGAAGTAATTTTTTTCCCCATAATTTGGCAAATGTTAGAGAACTTGCCTCTTGAATCTAGGTTATCTGTTCATATTTGTTATTTGTTCAAGGCAAATACATACCTTTTAACAACTCTAACTAGAAACCATGAAAAGTCAATGTCACTTCTATATCAATGTGGACTGTTTCTATTTAGTTGATAATAAAAATTACAATAAATTCTCCAAAGTAGACTCTTTCATATTTTCTAAATGACTTCTGGCTTAATAGAAAATAACATGTTTTTCAATTTTATATTCAAACAGACATGAAAACATTTCATCTTTGTACTAACAAAGATATGTTTTACTTCTGATGAAATTTATTTGTAAGCATAGATTGAATTATCAATTGGTACATCTCAAAGTGGTTGGTATATTTCAAAGGTAAAATAATCTCATTTTGGAGCCCCCATGGGGCCACAAAAGTTGCAACAGTTCTGCTATTAATATACTGCTAGTCTGATTTGTACAACTTTCCCTTTAAAAACTACTAGAAACAAATCATGTAGCTAAAAGTAGTTTCAACAAAAAGTTAGTACCAAAATATACTACATTGTTTCTTTGAAATGAATGGAACAAAATATATGTTTATTGAACTAAAAGTATGCATGCATCAATGTTATATAAGTAATTATTAAACTGGTTTAAATTTAGTTCTAAATTTTTTCTTAAAATAACTTCTCATAGTCTTCAGTTATATTAGATTGAAGAAAACCAAAAACCAATTTAAAATCAAGATTTAATTCAAGTAAGGTTTAGTTATATTAAATTATTTTTCTAAGTATAAGCTATTAACTTCTCTCTCCATATGGAAATCATACACTACTCTGAATAACCAGTGTCTTAAACACAAAAAGAAGTTAAAGTTTTAGGAACGTTTTACTCAGAATCCCTACCTTCAAATCACTAACTATAATTAATATTTAAAATATTAATCTGTAATCATACATGGCAATAGATCTGCATGAGGGGAAAAGACCATTTAATTATTTTTGGCAATCACCTTTGTTTGAATAATGATACATATGGCACATGTTACTTTAGAAACCTTAAAGCATTGTATAAATGTTAGCCATAGTTACTTTCTGACTTAAGTAGAATCTGGAAGAGTACAACAACAACAACAACAAAAAAAAAACAACACTGCCCCATACTGAGAAAATCTAAAATCTGTCCTAAATGAAACCATGGAAACCATAAATAGTATATTTATTCTAAAAATTAAATCTGAAACTATAGATTTTGATTAGCAGCTTGACATATTTGCTTAGAACAGAAATGATGTGAAATTATACAGCTGTCAGTTATTTTGGAAAGATAATTTAAAATGCTACATAATTATAAACAGCACTATATCGCCTAGGGAAAACATTTTTAAATCAAATTTTACATTTCAACATAACAAAATGCCTTAAAAGCAAATGAAAGGGTTATGTCAATATGCTTTTAATTAAGTATTGTTTTTTTCTTTGCTTTTCTTATTGAAATCTAAGAATGCCAGACAAAACTTAATGAATGTATAATTTTAAATGCCTAACATGCATAATTTTAAATGTCTAACATGCAATGGGCTGCTACCTAAAGCATAATGGCCTCCAAAATTACCTGAATCAAAATTTTCTGTTAGTTAAAAAAAACAACAAAAAGCAAGGAAAAAACCAAAACTAAACAAAAAAAAAATCTATATCTACATGCAGTACAAAAGCAGGTATTGAAAAGGGTGTATTTTGTGGAATGTGAAACCCTTCAAATGATATACAAATAATTCTAGCAATTTTCAACCACATGGCAGTAGTTCTCATTTTCATAGCTCTATCTGGCACATATTCAAGAACACAGAATGCTTTTAGATTAATAGTGCTTTCTATGTTTTTAAATAAAAACAGAATGTTCTCAAAACAGCAAATCTTACCACTCATTTTGTTTTTACAGTAGCCGCAGAGGACAAGAGAATCCAGCAAGACAACTTAGTACACGTTATCAGCTTTAATTGGAGGATGGTTTTGTTTTTTGCAAAGCCGTAGGAGGAAAAGCTCCTTTGACCGAGTCACATGATACGATCATGTGACCTACGGTGACAAGGAAAGAGAGAAAAAAAAGCAAGCCTTCCTGTTCACAACAGCTTCCTTTAGCACTACAAGCAGTGCATTATAATTTGCTTTCATGAAATTCTATCTTAAATGTGCCTTAAGATTAATTCAAAAGCCTATAAAATTAAAATAATAGTTGGTATTTGAAAAAGAAAAAGTTTCTCTTTTGATCACTTTACTGATATCTCAGAAGCTATCTCCTACAAAAAGAAGGGTTTCTTTTGGTTAGCATACTTTGCAATTAAAAACCTATGCCATTTAATAAGTATTTCTGTTCTGAAAAGTGCTTCAACTACAATTTAAAAAAAGGATAAAACAAAAAATACTTTTGATGTGTTTTTTATAACCTTTAAATACTTTAAAACTAATTGCCTAATGAATGCATGTAAAACAAAACATAAAAATTCACATTAGTCTATCCCTTCTCTAGAGTATTAAACATTTTAGGGTGTCATGTCACATTTAGTATATCTTTTACTAATATATCTATACTCTTAGAGTAGACACCATTTTTGTGTAGGACTACTTTCTGTAGTTCAGTTTTCTAACCCCTCCTCATCTCCACAAATAGTTTTCTACTTTCCTCATTTTTTAATACATTTGCTTTTTAAATAGCCACTATAAGGAAACACCACGATGGCAGACAAGTAATTTTTAAACAAATTAGGAAGGATTCCTGCAATGCTCACATAATTTCTCATGACTATCTGAAAAACTATTGAAAAAATCTGCAAGTTCTGTATCCATTATCAAGTAATTGTTTTAATTTGTGGCAACTCATGGAGGGCTGAATCATGGAAGAGGGATCCACAAAAGGCAAATATATGGAGAAACAGAATGATACTGTATCTAACTCTTAAATATTTAACAGTTTCCTCTAATTTCTTGTCCAATTTCTCTTCTCTTTCTCTTTGTATGTATATGTGTAAATGTGATGTTTATAGTTGCTGCAATGCAGAAATTTTAAAAATTTGTACATATATGTATAGATTATGTAAAATTGTAAAATAATGATTTAAATAGTCAAATGATGTTGGTTTTAGAGTTTAGAGTTAGCCTTAGAGTTATAAGTTTTTTTAGAGTTTAGAGTTAGCCTTAGAGTTATAAGATAGGATACTTCATTCACAGTTCAATGTAGGAAGTTTTGGTTGTATGTATTATCAATAGCATTTAGAATAGAAAGAATTATTTTGGAATTGTTCAGATTAGATTTGTTAAAAGGCATTTTGCAGGGGGCAGCTGGGTAGCTCAGTGGATTGAGAGCCAGGCCTAGAGACGGGAGGTCCTAGGTTCAAATCCGGCCTCAGACACTTCCCAGCTGTGTGACCCTGGGCAAGTCACTTGACCCCCATTGCCCACCCTTACCGCTCCTCCACCTATAAGTCAATACACAGAAGTTAAGGGTTTAAAATAAAAAAAAATAATAAAAAAATAATTTAAAAAAAAGGCATTTTGCATAAGTTTAGTTTTTAGTCAGATACATTGTGCTTTTTGTAAAAGCTTATGCTCCATTGTGTTTATTGTAATTTTTTCAATTTCTTATAGTTTTATACATTTTTATAATTTTTTTAGATAGGATTGGTTTTGTATCAGTTTAGCATCATAGTTTTGATAGCAAACTGATTTTGAAGTTTCATTGAGATGTTTAACTTTTGAGATTTATCGAATTTTGTATTCTTAGTGGATTATATTTAAATTGTTTAGATTGTTTTGCATTGCAAATGTTGTGTTGTGTTGGAACTTTGTAACAGCTTTTTGTAAATCCCTTTCCCTGGCCTTCCCTTCCTTCCCTTTGTTCAAGTCCCTAGAATAGGGAGTTAAATTAGAAACAGTTAAGTAAGAGTAGTGGTTTGTTATTTTGGGATTAGAATTTAGAATAAGAATAGACTAAGGAATAAAGAATCAAGGTAAATTATTGGTGCAGAGATAACAAAATTAATTTTTGTTAAATGAGCTCTGATCTCTGAAAAGGGGGCAATATTAGAATAGAATATAGAGGGAAGGAGAGATTTGCAAAGGGTCTTGGCATGCAAATACTTTGCAGCCAGCTTGGCACACTCATGGAACCATATGGGCTCCCATTCTGGAATGGAAGGAATGTTTAAGAAGGGACACTTGGATTCAAAGGGGGTCTGTTGATCTCTGGACACTGAGCAGAGGCTGACTTCCTGTGGCCATCTTGGTATCGAGCTACAGGAGGAAGCTGAGGTTCCTGACACAGCTTGGAGGTTCCTGATTTCAAGAGACCTTCTGTGATCCTAAAACCTGTGACCCCGGTTCCCATCTTGATCAAATATTGTGTGTGAGCTGCAAGAACCCAAACTATCTATCCTAAAACCGAGCCAGACTACCTGGGCTCAGGTCTTTAGGCCTCTAGTTGTCTTATCTGACAAACTGTACAGTGTTCCCGTTTTCTTGTGGACCAGCTAGTCAGGAGTAGCCAGCTAGATATATCTTAGGTAGATAGAGAAAGTAGTGAACATAGCCCAATTTATTGAGACTGAAGAGACCTTTGCAGATTAGGCTGGGGAGAGGAGTTATGAAATATTAGAGCTAGGGCATCCAACTCTGGTCCACTTACCCATCCTGTGTTTTGTACAATAACCAAATTCTTTGTTTATAACATTGTGAGAGAACAGTCAGATCGTGTTTTCACCATCCCATAGGAAATGAGGCCTACAGCTTGGCTTTAGCCTGTAGTTGACCAACATCAGGTTCAAAACTGGTCCAAACCTCAAACTCAAATCTTTTACCAGGTCACCCACTCACTTATTTCAGTATGTACCATAAGGATTCAGAATATCTTCAACAAAGGAAAAATTAAAATTATTTTGCAACTCAAGCACACAATTCCTTGCATAAAGAAAATGGATTCAAAAGGTGAGTACATTTTTTTAAACCCTCGCCTTCTTGGTATCAATTTTAAGACAAAAGAATGGCAAGGGCTAAGTGACCAGCTCAGGGCCCAGAAGCTATTAAGTATCTTGAGGTCACATCTAACTTCAGGTCCTCCTTCCTCCAGGCCTATTACTTTATCTGGGCTCTCTAGTTGTTTTTGAATTTCTACTTAGCCACCTGGGTCTCTGAAAACAAAAGGTGGGTATGATGAAGGATGATAATCCATTAAACAAAAAATAAGCACTTATTGTCTACTGTATACTCATTTAAAAAAATTATTCAACAGATGTCTACTATATGTAAATAACTAGGTACTGTGAGGAATACAGAGAAATGAGGCACAGAGTTGAATGATGATGACTTTTGGTGAAGAGGAGTTAAAGTAGTATGAAAAGAAATGATTATGTTAGTGAATTTTGTTTTTGACTTTAACATGCATATTAAAGTGGTAAGCAAAAGATTATATATGTGTGTCAGTTTTTATAATAATTTCTTGTGGAGTCTTTGGATCTTATTTAAAAATTAAGGGAATTTAAAGTAAGTAGTGAAAGTGAGATTTGGGATAATCTTTGAATTTCAATTTTTTGTGCTCCCTTTCCCTCTATAGCAATTATATTTCTTAAATTTAGATGTCTACATAAAAAGCACAGTACAAATATAATTTTTTAAATGTAAAATCTCTTAATAGAGTGAATCTGACCTTATAATAATTTTTAAGCATTAAACCGAACAGTTTGCAGATTGACAACCTTGAAAGAGGACACATATCTGACCAGTTATCTCTTTCCTATACAAGGCAATTTTCTTCATTATTTTTGCATTCTGGTTAGAAAGCTGCAGAATCTGATATTAATGTATATGGATGCTCTAGGTCATGGACACTGCTATTTTTAGCAGAACAATGATGAATCATCTTTGCTTTGTTATCCTGGTAGGAAATGGTACTTGAGATTCACTGCAGAACATTAGGTTAAATCATGTCTCTGCAACTGAACGCCCACACTTTGACATCATGGGCAAATGATATGAATCAATGACGCAAGCCCAAAGAGATGAAAAATAAAGGCCATAGTAGCAGAAACAGAGTACCAATTGATGTAGCAACATTCATCTAACATGGGCAGACTATAGGAAATCAACAGACTTTAAGAGTTAAGACTTCTGGAATTTTATTTTTGGCTTAGCACATAAGACAGCAACAAAATCTAGTTTTTTTAAAATGTGGAAGATTAAAAATGATAACTATTTAATAATATTGGAAAGGGCTATAAATGAAGGAATTATATTTAACAGAATAACTCCGATCAATAAAATGTGGTATAAAAATTTCTTCATAAGTAAAATGAAGGGGGTAGGGCAGTGAGGTGGTCAAGTGTCAGGTCCAGAGATGGGAGGTCCTGGGTTCAAATCTGGCCTCAGACACTTCCTGGCTGTGTGACCTTGGGCAAATCACTTAACCCTCACTGCCCAGTCCTTACCACTCTTCTGCCTTAGAACCAATACACAGTACTGATTCTAAGATGGAAGGTAAGGTGTTTTTTTTTTTTAAAGAAAAGTAAAATGAAGGGGTTGGCCTAGATAATCTTTAAGATTACTTCCATTTAAATACTAAATCCTATAAGAGAATCTAATAAAGTACTGTAAAAAAGTTTATGTTCATTTTGCACCAAGAAAGGCAAAATGGGAATTTGGTTTTAAAGGTCATCGTGTAAATAAAAATTATTTTTTTATCATATTATCTATTGTGGAAGCAGAAGGATATAGCTATTTTGGAAATATGTCTGGCATTGGAATTCGCTTGAGTATCTCCCATGTAATGTCATCCTTCTCTTTGTTTTTTTACTTTTCAACAACACTCCTTCTAATCACCAATATTTTTCTCTAAAATCTTGAATTTGCCCAAGAGAGCATAGATACAGTGCAAAAAAGTTTATTAGGGCTAAAAGGCCTTTGAGATTGTAGTAACTTTTCAATTTCATAGAAATACTCTTTCTGGGATACTATAACATAATATTGCATTGCCCTTAGCCAGACATTGTCATTCATTACTTTGGTAATGTTCTCTGATGAATTGTGTGGTTGCTTTAACTAAGGAATCAAAGACTCTCTTCACTTTAATTTGAAAGAACGGATTTGAAAAAAAAAAAAGAGTAAAACTAATAAGAAAGAACTACACATAGTTCTAATCAATAGTAGCCTGTAAAAATAGTTTTCATATATACCAGTATAATAACACATAATAACCAAATCCTGCTATGATTTGAGGTTCATTAGTTTGATGTAATAGCTATTACTCCCATGCCATATCATATAAACTTTGCATTGCTTTGCTCAGTTCTATTCCTATGGAATTAAATACGATTTTGCCTAAAGCCACAAATTCCTGGATTAGATAAATGACATTAAGCAGAATACATTCTTTTTCAACTGGTGGAGACCAGCTAACATCACATAAAACAGTTGCAGGTACAAAATTTGATACTTTATCAAGATAATTTATTATATTCAATTTTTCAAAGACATATGACCAAACTGGGTCTAATTTGATTCTAGTATATATATTTTAGTAATTTATCATAATTAAAGAACTCATTAATATATTTAAATTTGACAATATATTATGACAAGAGAAACTGTTCTTATCACTAAAGTATTTCAATAAGACATATGTTAAGCAAAGATCAATAAAATCATAGGATTTGGAGCTAAAAGGGGATACAGATAAAAGCTAACCCAGTTTTTCATTTTACAGCTCAAAAAAACTGAGACCCAGAGTCCAATGAAGACAAAATTTGTAAACAAATAATCTATCATTCTGATTCAAGTTTACTTTGTGAAATCATGTCACTACATTGGAACGATCATAAAAAATTCCCACAATGTATTAAAAAATCACAAATTTTATCACATGATATTTAAGAGTTGAAAAGATATACCTACTCTGTTTGATGCAGAATATTGTATGAGTACAACTAATTAGTATATTAATCAGTACAGACCAAGAAGTAACACCAGTGCATCCTAAATATGGAATAATATTCAAACTAGTCTTTTCTATCTCTTCCTTGACTATCAGAATTTTTTAACAGTTCCTTTTTTATACCAAAACTTCCACTTACCTTTCTTATGGCCAATTGCTTTGTAAAAAAAAAAAAAAATTAAACTACAATTAATTTCTTCACAGGATCTTCCTTTTCCCCTCCTTCCAGGTTTTACATTTTTATATTGTCATATATTATACATAGAGACAATTTTGAACATGTGTTTCTGACACTTTGTGATCTAAGTTCTCTCTCTCTGCTTTCCCCTTCCTGAGAAGGCAAGCAATCTGAAATTATACACGTGCTATCATGTAATATATTATTTGTCATGTTGTGAAAGAAGATACAAAATGCACATACAAGAAGAAATTCATGAAGAAAATGAAGTGAAAATGGTATTTTCCCCATCTCTTTCAAAGACCTGCTAAAATTATAAGCTTCATCTATCCTTTAAAAAAAATTTTTTTTGATTATCCTCATAAGCAGGTTCTAATTTCTACTCATTTTCATCAGGCATGGAAATAAAATGTTACTTCCTAACTTAATCATCCCCCCATTTTTCTCTTCTCTTCCACAACTTCCATTGTGAAAGTCAATGCTATATGAATCTATCTTTAAACCTGGGGAGAAAACTCACAAAAGGAAAGAAAGAGTGCTACCACTATCCAGGGTAATGAGCATCAGTTCCTCTGAGAAAGTTTTATGCTGGTCTCAGAAGCTTCAAAGTAGGAAAACTCTTACATTTCTAGTTTAACAAGGCATGAAAGCAAAGCAGACTAACTTTTAAATGAAAGTCTTATGATAAGTCAAACCATATGCCCCAGATATAACTGATAAGCCCCATTTTTTTCTAGTCGTCCATATAATCTTTCATTTATCTATATTCTATTGTTTTTCCATCTATTGTTCCAAATTATTTACCTCTCTTGCTTTCTTACTTTTTCACCCACAGAATAATACTTGAAATTTTGCTGTTACCTCTCCAGGGACTGAGGCCCATGAGTTTAAATGGCAAGAGAGAGAAAGATGGAGAAAACTAAGAACTGAGTTGGATTAGATTGGGAATAGCAAGGCTGGTAGTGGATAAAGCTGAAGGGGTGAGATAGGTCATCACAGTGAATAACAGGATTTAGTAGGACCATGCTATAATGGTAGTAATATCTGATTCCAGAAAGTTGCATGTTCAAGTAACGGCAAGGTCATAGTAGGAGGCAATAATGAAAAGACCACTGGATTTGGAGTCAAAGGACCATTTTATATCTACTTTTGATTCCTTCTAAGACGTTCAGAAAGTCATTTAATCTCTCTTAAGTCTAGATCTTTAGTGTCCTAACTGATAATGATAAGACAGTGGACAGAGTACTGAACTAGGAGTCGGGAAGACCTGAATTCAAATTCAGTCTCATTTACTAGCTGTGTGGCCCTAGCAAGTGACTTCCCTTAGTCTCAGGTATCTGTAAAATGAGATAACAGTGCCTAACTCCTAGGGTTGTTGTGAGGATCAAATAATATGTTTGAAAAGGATTTTGCAAACTTTAAAGAATTATACAAATGCTTGTTATTATTTTCCCCTAACCCTTTCCTTCCTTCTTCCCAACTTTTCTGCTATTGTTAAGGGCAACATTATTGTCTCATCTACCCAGGCTTGAAACCATGGTTTCATCCTTAACTCCTCTCACATTCAGCCCACATGTTCAGTCTTCAGCCTTGCCAAAATTTCTACCCTCATTTCTCATGTATATTCCCTTCTGTCCTCTTTCATAGCCACCACATTGGTATAGGTTTTATCAACTGACACCTAGGCTATTATAATAGTCCTCTGGTTGGTCTCTTTGACCCAAATATCTCTCCACTCCAGTCCATCTTCTATCTCCCAAAGCAATCTTCCTAATAGGAAGATTTGACAATGTCACATACCCCTACTCAATAAAATCCAGTGGCTCCCTATTACCATGATCAACTATAAGATCTTCTGTTTGGCTTTAAAGCTTCTGGCTTTAAACCTGGACCTTTCCTATGCTTTTGGTCTTCTTTATCACTCTATTTCTGACTCTGTATGCCTTTGCAGTGGCTTACTCCCTTCCCTGCTGGCTTCTCTGGTTTCTTTCTTCACAACTTCAAATGTAAGAGACATTTAACAATTCCAACACTACTGGTACTGTCTCTGGGATTATTTCCCATCTAAAATGCATACATACACAGTTGTTTGCATATTGTCTTCTCCCTTAGAATGTGACTTTCTTGAAAGTAGAAGTTATATTTGATCTTGAATTTTGTTTTATCAAATTAAATGTTTTTTTGAAGTTAATAATATGATAACACATTGTAATAACCACATATTTGGGCTACTGTACAACTAAAGACACTGTGTCTGTTGTAGAGTAGGATTTGTGAAAGACTTTCTATTCCTTTTCTTATGTTAATCAGATGACCTTATGGTCAGTATAACGCTGCCATTAAGATTTTATAAAACTGAGGATTCAAAGTTCAAATAGATTCAAGTTTTTAAAAATTATCTAACTGGGTCCTCTAGTGGGCTTCCAAATGCAAAGACAAAATGAAAAAAAAACACTTAAAATTACTATAGGAATAAATGAATTTAATGTCATTTCTCAATAAATATGTAGAAAGACACCTTTCTTCAGTTTACCAATTCTTTTTATGAAACGAGAACACAATTAAGGAACACCAACAATACATTTGAGGATCTATTTCTTTGTTACAGTAATGGAACCAATTTAGTATCTGGGCACCAAGAATACTGTCCTTTAAAGGAACACAGGAAAATGACTACTTAAATCCAGGTACCATTTTAAAAACAGGTTATGTTAAAGTTAATATAGGAGACATTTATAATTTGGGAACCCATTCACCCACAGAAATAATGTTATTGATGGTGAAGATTTCATGCAAACATACAAAAGCTTACAAAGTAGACAAAATAATATAATATGAAGAGAAGGAAAGAAAATACAACATATATACAGTTATCTTTTCCCTTGAAACTTTTGGACTTAAAAAGTAATAGTTTCAAATTGGTCTTTTCTTCAGTCTCTCTACCTTCCCAATATATTTTTTACACTGCTGCCAATTAATTTTTCAGTTGTGCAGATCTGACAGTGAAATACCAAAAAACAAAACAAAACAAAATAAAAAACCCTGTGAATCTTAAAGTCCTACATACATGTCTATTGCTAGTACCATTTCCTTGCTCCAAAACCTTCAATGGCTCTCCAACTCCCAAGAGATAAAATATAAACATTTCAGAATGGCATTCAAGGCTTTTCTCTAGTCTAGACTCAAAATCTGTTCTTTTCTGATTCAACATAACACACTAGGTTTTAAGTATATTATCAAGCAACTGAGCAACAACAAAAATGAGTTCAGTTTCTAGGTCCTTCAATTATCTGCAAGTTCAGCTAAATAACTGTAGGACATTGGAGCACCCAAGAATGAAATAAAAGTTCTTTCTCACAAGTGGATCCTTTATGCTAAGATTATCCAATTGGAGGGAAATTCCTTATCAGTTGTTTCCAGCTATACGGTGCTTAAGTTTGTTTTTCGATCACTACATCCTGTCCAACCCTTGGCTCTCAACATGGCCAGCATCACCAGAAATGCCAGATTCCTAGGAGCTGTGCCTCTTGCTGAGACCAAAAATGTGAACTCCAACAAAGATTAACTCCTACCCTGAAGGCTCCTGAGGGTAACAGTGACACAATCGTGAATAGGTGTCTACCAAATTAAAACAATGCTGAGGTGCTGTCCAAGTTTTTGCCTATAAAGTTGCCTGAAAGGAAAGAGCAGGTTAAAGATGGAACCACACTCTCTCAGCCTTTTCTGAACCTCTTAGTACCAAAGACCTGTTGATTTTGCCAATGTGTCTTAAGAAGGGATTCAGAATCTGTTCCATTCAGATTCAATAAGATGCTCTAGGTATTAAATATATGACCAATAAGTTGGTCATACTTTACTTAAGATAAATAATGAGTACACTCCTCACTGTCTTCCATCATCTGCAAATGCTCATTCAGTAGTCCAGATTTACTGTAAGTTTCTGATCTGAGAAGCTACCCTGGACATACAGGGCAACTGCCCTATAGAAGCTCCTTTGAGATGATGCTCCCTATTCTAAAATGGTCTGAGCCCCAGATCATTCACCAGGGGGTAGTTTCTTGTCTCTTGGTAGGTTATACTATATTTATGGCAGTTTTCAGCTTACCATGAAAGTCTTCTACAAATGAGATTCACCACTTTGCTCTGAATTTATTTAACATCCTTGGTAAATCACATCTTTTTGCTTGCCTAATTCTACCTTTTCCTATTTCTCTGTATGTGTGCCTGCCATATGCCAGACTTGCTTTCAAATTCTCTCCATATCTACAACTATTGAAATCTTCCCACCTCAAATACCATCTCTACCAGCCATAAAATGATTGCTCCCCCAGCTCCCAATTATCTTGTGCTTCTCTGGTCTAGCTACTCCTTTGAACTTATCAAGTTTTAATTTGTATCATAACTAATTTCCTTCCAATTAGATTCTTTAAAGCAAATATTTTAAAACCATGTGTTCCAAGCATAGTAGTATCTTGCACATGGTGGGTACTTAATTTTAATTGAATTTTTAAGCAGGTACACAATATTCTTATTGTTACTAGCCTAGCTTCAAATCCTATCATATAACATGATCTAAGAATTATGTGTTCTACAAATCTTTATTAGGATTATTCGTTTTCCCTTCAAAACAGGAGTGGGGGGGGAAAGGAAGGAAGAAGTAGCTATGAATTCTGCCCTCTACTTAATCCTGGAAACATTATACTGGTTCCTAAGCAAAGGAAAGGAATAGAAAGATTTTGTTCACAAAGAAGGAGGTACATAAGAACAAGAGATTTGAGGATAATGAAAAGGAGTTGGAGTCAGATCTTAAAACAGCAAAGCGGCTAGCCAATCCTCTGGTCAGCTCAACAGAAAGATAGCAAAAGAGATGAGAAATCTGGGTACCAGTAAGTGAATTAGAGCAGCTAAGAGAAAAAAGAGGGAATTAAGGTTAAGGGAGAGAAGTTTCTATGGGTAACGGTATCTGGAAGGAGGTATAAGGGAGAAAAAAGGGAATAGGAAGAACAACTATCGATGTAATGGAGAGAACGTGAAGTTTGGAGTCAGAGAATCAACTGATTATTCCTTTCCACTTCAGACAAGTCACATACTCTCTAACCCTCAATTTTCTCATCTGCCAAGTGAAGGGAATGGAAGGAATGACACAATTAACTAAATGTTATCTAGTTGGGAGTAAGGTAGTATAGTGGAGAAGGTGGTAGATAATATTTAAGAGTCAAGTCAAATATTAAGACACTAATAATAATAATAGCTATTATTCATATAGCACTTTAAAATTTACACAACGATTTACATATGGTTTTTCACTGATCTTCACAACAATCCTGTAGGGTATATGTCATTTTCATCCCCATTTTTACAGACGAAGAAACTGAGGCTTAGAGAGGTTATATGGTTTGCCCATAGCTAGTGAATATCTTAACAGTATCTTAGAAATGTTTGCTTATATCTTATAAGCTATGTGACCCTGGGCAAGTCACTTATCTTTTCGCTGCCTGTTTTCCTTATCTATAAAATGGGGATAAAAACAGCACCTACATCCCAAGGCTTTAGTGAGGACTAAATGAGATAACAGAGGTAAAGTGCTTTGAAAACCTTAAAAGTGTTATACAAATGCTAGCAATGACCATCATTATCATCAGCCTGAACTTCATGTTCATCATCCTCTAATATTCTTTTTAGATTTAAGTAGCATAAAACCTATAGAATCATCCTAAGGAACCTGTGACTAGTGGAACAATATTGAGGAAAGAGAAACAAGACCAGGATGATAGGAAAAGTCCTAGTAAAAGTATAAGAAGACAAGAAAAAATGTGACTTTTAAAACTGGTTTATTATTTTACAACCAAATTATAGCCTAAAAGTTTATTTATTTACTTGTTTGGAACCTGGAATACATTTTCCTATAGAAATTGCTTTATAAATGCTAGTTAGATTTCCAGGTTAATCTATAAAAGTCTATCTATTTAGTCTATGACATTGAAAACAATGCTATTACAATACTAGTAATTAAAGAAAATGAAAGAGAAATAGTTGTGCTTAAAAATGTATGTTACACATAGACAAAAGAAATATTTAAGAAAAAAAAATCATTCCCTAATAGATAAGTGGTCAAAGGAGATGAACAAATAATTCTCAAAAAGAAATATTAAGTAGACATTTAAGGTGATTAAATGAATAGAGTTGGACCTAGAGCTGGACCTGATATTAGTGGACCTGAGTGGATAGAGCTGGACCTGAATTCAAACCTAGCCTCAAATACATAATATAGTGGCTTACCTTGAGTAAGTCATTTAAATCCCCCCAGGCTCAATTTTTTCAAGAATAAAATGGGGACAATAATAGCATTTGCCCCTTATGGTTTTTGAGAGTATCAAATGAGACAATACTTTTGCAAAATATAAAGTACCATAAAAATACTATTATTAACAATCATAAGAAAGAATGTTCCAAATCACTAAGAAGAGAAATGCAATTTAAAACAAATCTGAGGTTTTAACTCATACCCAGCAAAACAGAAAATATGCGAATGTTTGAAGGTGATGAAAGATGAGAAGAGGGAAAATTGGGAGTGGTCTGTGGAAAGACAGGTATACTATGCATACATGCATTGTTGGGAGACAGGAATTGATCCAGCCATTATGGAAAGCAATTTAGAACTATATAAAGGGAGTGACTATCATGTCCATACTTTTGATCTGGAGAGTTCATCACTAGGACTATGCCCCAATGAATTCATTACAAAAAGTTATGGCTTTGTATATAGTAATAGAAACACTTTTTGTAATAGTAAACACCTGGAAACAAAGTAGATGCTCATTGATAAGGAAATGGTTAATAAGTTTGGGTTTGCAGATAATTATGCTTTAAGGGATAACGAATATTAAAGAATACAAAGAAGCATGGAAAGACTTCTATGAACTGATACAAAGTGATTTAAGTAGAGCTAGAAAATGCATATACACAATGACAACAATGCAACAACAACTAAAAATCAAAAGTGAATACTGTGAAAAACAGCACCTCACCTTGCTTCTTTGCAGAGATGAGGGACCATGGGTGTAGAACACAGCATACATTGTCAGAACTTTTTGATATGTAGTTAATAGTTATGCTGAATTTTCCCTCTCTTTTTATTCTTTCTCATTAGGAATTGCTTTCTGGGAGAGGAAGGAAGAGGTAAATACTGGGAATATAGGTGATATCAGTACAACCTATCTTAATAAAATATATTTTAAAAAACTATAACTTGGATGATGGTGCTTGGGAAAACCATGTCAACTTCAGTTTCTGAGTGCTTTTAAGGACTTCAGAGAGTCAAATAAAAATTATGTTTAAATTTCACATTAAAACTTAGTTTTGACTCTTATTTAGAAATCTAACCACCACGTCCATAGCTACACTATTGGCAACCATGAAGAAGTTCTTGAGGAAGAGAATTTTTTTGCTCATAGATAGGATTAAAGAATAGTGGGGAGCTGAAGAGGAAAAAAAAAAGGAAAAGAGTTCTTTCCTGTGTCACAGAAGCAAAAAAGTTATTATTTCATGGACATGTATTAGCATGTAAAAGTTGGCTCATCATGTAATGAGGATGAGAGAAGTTGTAAGAATTATCTTGGTACCACTGAGATAATAAAAGAATGAGAGGTCTCCAGTATACTAGATAGATTTATTATATTGATAATCCACAGGTTTTTTATTTGTATTTGGAGAAATTGTACTCCCCAATTAAATCACAATGAACCAAAGTACCAACCAGCATTAATTTAGCACCTACTACTTACCAGATACTGTGTTAAGTAATAAGGATTCAAATAAAGGTAAAATAGTCCCTGCCCTTAAAAAGAACATATTCTAATAGAAGCAATAACATGCAATTAGCTATACACAAACAAGATAGATATACAGTATAAATTGGAAATAATTCCAGAGAGAAGGCACAGAGAACAGCCAGTGAAAATGCTCAGTCATAAGATGGACTGACTGTCTTATGTGAGGAACAGCAAGGGAGTCTAAGAAGGCTAAAAAGGTAGTAGAGGTCCAAGATATGAAAGTCTTTGAATATTGGAACAGATGATTTTATACTTGATCTTAGGGAACAAATGATAGAGAACCACTAGAGTTTATTTGAATAGGGGGAATGACATGGTTACACCTGCACTTTAGGAAGATCATTTTGACAGATGAATGAAGGATAGACTGCAACTGTGAGAGATTTGTGGTAAGGCAGCCAACAAGAAGGCTACCACAATTATCCAGGTGTTCTGCACCCAGGTAGTGGTAGTTTTCTACCACTCGTTTTTTCAACGAGAGAAAGTGGCATATAGGAGAGAAGTTATGAGAGTAGTAATGACAGGATTCAATAACTGTTTAGATATAGGGTATAAGATGAGAGAGTCACCTAAGTTGGAATGCCAGGTAACTGGGAGGATGGTGGTACCCTCAATAGTAGTAATGTGGAAATTCAGAAGAGGTAAAGAGTTTGGGGAAAGATAATAAGTTCAGTTTTGGAAATGTTGTGTTTGAGATGTCTACAAATTATATATACTTCAAACTGTTCAACAGGCAGTTAGAGAAGTGAGTCTAGAGGTTAGGATGGGACATGGAGATTAGAAAATCACTTACCTGTCAGATCTATTGATAAGGGAAGAAACAAGACATGGAGAATATTATGAGATGTAAAATACATAACTTTACTCTAAATTACAAAGGTTTTGCACAAACAGGACCAATGCAACCAAAATTAGAAGGGAAACAACAAACTGGAAAAACTTTCCTATAGCAAGTATCTTGGAAAAAGGCCTCATTTCTCACATATATAGAGAACTGAGTCAAACTTATAAGAATATAAAGCATTCCTTAATTGACAAATGATCAAAGGATATGAACAAAAAATTCTCAGATGAAGGAATTAAAACTATCTTTAGTCATATGGAAAGATGCTCCAAATCATGATTAGTTAATGAAATATAAATTAAAACAACCCAGGATGGTTTATATGAGAAAAAAGGAAAAAGATGTTGGAGAAGAAACTGGGACACTAATACACTATTGGTGGAACTATGAACTCATACAACCATTCTGGAATTTGGAACCATGCACAAAGGGCCATCAAACTGTATCTATCCTTTGACCCAGCAATACCACTATCTGTCTGTATCCCAAAGAGATCAAAGATGGGGGAAAGAAACTACTGGTACAAAAATATTTATAGCAGCTCTTTTTATGGTGGCAAAGAGGTGGAAACTGAAAGGATGTCCTTTAATTAGGGAATGGCTGAACAAGTAGTAAGTGATTGTAATGGAAATACTATTGTGCCATAAGAAATAATAAGATGATCACAAAAAAACCTGGAAAGATTTATAAGAAGTGATGCAGTGTGAGCAGAACCAGGAGAATGTTGAATATTAGTGATGGTGAATCTATGGTATGGGTATTCAAGATGTCACATGGAGCATTCTTTGTGAGCCCATAGCTATCCCCCACCCCTAGTCCAAGCTAGTTCCCAGAAAGGCAGAGGGACTTGGGAAGAGCTGCTCCCCTCCCCCTCTCCACCATGCCTGATGACATTTTTTCACATTCCTTGCCCCTCTGCCCACCAGACCAATGGGAGCCCACCGGGGGTAAGGTAGAAGACTCACAGGCAGCAGAGCTGGAGGGGAGCAGAGTGCTCGAGCCACTCACCTCCCCCTCTCCATACTAGTTGAGGGCTTTCTTCACTTTACCTGCTCCTCCGCCCAGCAGTCCAATGGGAAAGCTTTCTCCCTCCCTTGTGCGGGGTAAAGTGGGGAGGTCACCCTGGTACTTAGTGGGAGGTAGAGGTACAGCACTCAGCCTGGGGGTGGGGCCTGGCACTCCTCTAAAAGGTTCACCATCACAGTTGTATATGAATGCACACTGAAGCACACCATTCTTCACTTTATTTCCTCCATGAATTTTTCTCTAGTGTGATAGTCTTCTTTTAAAATACGACAAACATGAAAAAATGTATTATAATGATATGATTATCATAACCTATATTACATCATCTGTTGTCTTGGGGAGGAGGGATGGTAGAAAGGATGGAGATTACATGGAAAGCAAAAGTCAGAAAATGTGACTTTTCCAACTCTACTGAAACATCCTATAGTTTCCCCTGTTCCCACTCTATCTGTTCCATTATCACCTCTCTCTCACAAGAAGAGGTAGGTCTTTTCTTTGTCAAGGCAAATTCTTTTACATACACAAATGGTACCATTTCATCCTGCCTTCTCTGGTAGATTACCCTCTATCATTCCCGCACTACTGCTAATTTTTTTTCTCTCTCCTTCCCTGCTTCCTCCCTGCTTCCCTACTTCCTAAAAACATGCTCATTTCTTTAAAAAAAACCTCTCTTGATTCACTGGCACTTGCTATTATCCTATATTTCTCCTCTCTTTTGTGGCTAAAATCCTTGAGAAGGATATATACAATTGGTGTTTCTACTTCTTTTCCCCTCACTCCTTAAATCTCTGTGGTTTCCCATATTATATCGACTTTTTTTTTTTTAATTTTTTTAAACCCTTAACTTCTGTGTACTGACTTATAGGTGGAAGAGTGGTAAGGGTAGGCAATGGGGGTCAAGTGACTTGCCCAGGGTCACACAGCTGGGAAGTGGCTGAGGCCAGATTTGAACCTAGGACCTCCTGTCTCTAGGCCTGATTCTCAATCCACTGAGCTACCCAGCTGCCCCCTACATCAACTTTTAAAAGTGCTTGTTAAGTGAAGATAAGCCTTATGAATGTGTTATAAGGCAGTAGTAGTGTGAAACTCAAATAGAAATGGGGGTACTAAATCTTACACAAGGTTCCATTTGGTAAGATATCAATTTAGAAAACCACATATTAACATTATCTATGTTCCATAGTGGGCAGCTAGACAGTGCATTGGATAGAGCTCTGGCCTTTGAAGGAGGTCAGACATAATGAGTCATGGGAATGATAAATATCTATTCAAAAGCTGATTCTGAGGAGCAAGGAGTTCTTGGGTCAGTTTTATGTTTATATAATGAATAATTCACAAGGCTGATTTATACTGAATCCTTCAATCAGAGAAATTGGCTTGGGGTTGAAATTATCTGGATAAAGAATTGAATTTCTATTAACCTTTGAAGGATGTCACATAGCATTTGACTTCACCCATGAAAACGGGGACAGGTAGACTGCAAAGTTCCTAGAGATCAGAAAAACTTAACTCTCTTATCAGGATAGAAATCCTGAGAGTCAGGAAGGGTACCAGAAAAAGATATGAGTTGGTTCCTGGAGGAGAAAATTTAACAAAGGCAGCTGTATCTTAAATAAGCTTCCTTTTGTCACCTAACTAGTTGCTTTTTGTGAAGGAATTTGTAAGCCTAAGTGAAAAACATTTGTAGAACTCTTTTGTAGAACTGAGCTCCCATTGATTCATTTCCATTTAAATAAACCCTGCAGGCCACTCTGCCCTAGAATCAGCTAGGCCTTTCACTGATTGCAAACACTAGGTTCTCAGTGTGCTATTTTCTCTATTTGTCTTTTATTTTAATCTTTATAATTTTTCACCATCGCTTTCAGTCCTCGGCTTCCCTTCTAGGTCAGAAGAATCCACGCATGTCTTGTTGTGGCCGACCCATAACAGACTTTACCCTGTTTGCCTGGAGAAGCAAGTGGCAAACAACTCTAGTGTCTTTTTGCCAAGAAAATTCCATACAGAGTCATGAGTGAAATGCCTGAAAAACAACAATGTTCTATTTTATTGCTATTTATTTTGCTAAATATTTCCCAATTACATTTTAATATGGTTGGGGTACCCATATGAGTGTTTGACAACTTTGTTACAGAGGATTTCTTGTAGCCACATCATCAAAGCTGCATAAAAGATAGTTAGAAGGAACTGGGGATGTTTAGCCTGGAGAAGAAATTACCAAAGGAGGTAGCAGAAAGTTGCCATGTGATGATAAATGCCTTAAAGTATTTGAAAGGTTGACACCTGGAAGAGGAATTCTGTTTGGCTCTAGAGAGCAGAACCAGGAGTTCTGAGTGTCTTCAGGACACTACTTTCTCCTGAGTCTCTTACCTATTGTGCCACTCTTTCTCTTTAGATCCTTTGCTGGATCTAAATCAAAGTCATGCCCACTAATTATGGGGGATTTCCCAGGCTTTATTCTGAGACCTCTTCTCTTTTCCCTCTATACTATTTTGCATGGCAATTCCATCAGATCCCATGGATTCAATTATCTTTAAACACTGTGTAGAATTAAAACATGAACAAGTCATGTTCCATTCTTCCCAAAGAAAGGTCTGGGGATGGGGCCTAAATCAGGTACAAAGAAGATTTTTAGGAAACATTATTATTTCCTTAATCTCTTTTCTTCCTTTCATCCCACACTCTCAAAATTATCAATAATATTGTATCAGAAGAGTATCTGCTGAGTGCACATATATTCAAATGGTAAGTTTTACTTTTTTTTACAGTTGCAGCCACATCTTCCAACATAGTTCACTAAAAAACTGGTCAAAAATCACTTATTTTATGTGAATGTTTGGTCCCTTCTTACTCAGTGAAACATACTAGTTAATAACATCAATACTAATACTAATGAAGATGATGGTAACATTTATACTGCACTTTTGCAAGACATTTCAACTAATACTGTCAGAAGTTATTTCCATTTTGCAGATGAGAAAACAGGCTGACTGATTAAGTGACTTACCCAGGGTCACACAATTAGTGTCTGAGACTGGATGTGAACCCCAGGTCTAGTCCTCTATCTACGCCACCACCTAAGCACTGCTTCTCTTCCTACCTGCCCTAAAAAAAATTATCAAGTTTAATAGTATAGTCTTTAATACAAAAGATTTCTATGAAGAAAGCATAGTGATATATAATAACTTCAGCTTTACTGGATTCCTACTATATGCATGTCACTGTTCTAAGGTCAAACAGAAAAAAAATATGAGTATAGTTATTCTCAGAGCAAATCTCTTTGTACACAGGACACCACAACATGGTATCAGGGCACTTCATCTCTCATTGGGAAAGCATAAAAACAATTACCATAGGGCCCCTGTATCTGTTGATTTAGTTATCCAGTTAACTTTGGGGGTGGAGGGATTTTAGTGAGGGAGAATTGAAATGAAGTCATTAACCTCATTCTCTTCCAGAGTCATCAAAGTCCAATGGCAAGACAAAACACTGGAAGGCTGGTTATCAATAGCCTAAGAAGCACTGGATGACCAATGCATCTTGGATGTCTTCCCAAACTCTAAGCCCTTCACAACACCTGCTTCAACTGCCTTCTTGGACACTGGAACAAAATGTTCTCATCTACCTATTCCATAGCAAAGGGGAGGCTGGTCTTCAAATATTTGCCATAGATGTTTCTCTGGCTCAGATGGATTTGTGTTCCATCAATTACCCTCAATTTGGTTTAGCCCTCTGCAGAGATGGTTTTACTGGCATGTGGTCACTGTACATGCAACAACTTCTTATACCCACAGGTGAGAGTTGAGTACCAGGTGAACAACACCAAAGAGGAGTAAGTAGCCTGAAAAAGGCTCAGTAAACCCCAAACCAGTACTCCTTGAACACCTCTACACTCCAAGAGGGAGCAAAAACAGTACTATATAATAATGTACAATGTATTTTATTATCGTATTTAATGTTGGTAATGTCTTACTTTGTTTAATTTATCAATTACTTTATTATATCTATGGTTTTAGCCATCCACAGTAGGTCTTGGAATACATATCCCCTGAATGTCCTACTATTTATATATAAGGTCATTAAATCAGACTTCAAAATAGAGCTACAAATGTTAGCCATGCAATGCCAACATGGAGGAATGGCTCCTTATGGAAGATTTAAAAGAGGACATGACCAAGAAGTCCAGAGGATGAGGAGTAGAAGAGTTTTGATCTGTGTTATTTTAAAGAAGGAATATTTGTACTGATGAAATTACAGAGTCATAAGTAGAATTTATAACCATTTATGGGAGTGTTGAGAAGATAGAGATTACTCTAGGATCAGGTGGTCAAGGAAAGGGTTGGAATATAAACTGATTCTTGAAGGTATAATTTAGATAGACAGAACATGGGAGCAAAAGTACTTGAGTTAATTGGGAAATATGTAAGAACATGTTAAGTATATAGAGTGAGAGCTTAAGATTCATTTACAGAACAGAAAGTGATAAAACCTTTAAGGTAGAGACTTAGGCTTAAGAGTAAGAAAAGAGTTTAAAAGATGATTAGCATAAGCATTTTCTTACTTGATTTACTGTATGGTTAGATTTTAGATCTGATATGTTAATACTTGCACAAATCTAGTGTCTTCAGCTTTTAATCTGATTAATTAACTGATACTTTAAAAGAAAGTTCTCTTTCAGGAGAGGCTTCATTTCAATGAGAATAACCTTGGTCTAAGCCTTTATCTTGTTTTTAAATCATCTCCTTAATTCTAGCACCTACCAGTAGCTATGAAATCAAAATTTTTAAAATAGTTTTGGTTTGAAGTAGGTTAGCTTGATTTAATGCACTATCAGGCAATTATAGGATCACATAATATAGGGTACAGCTGTAAAGGACCTCATAGGTCACATATTTCAATCTATTTTGAAACAAAATTTTTCTAAGAAGTATACTATTATTATTTACTATAACTGCCATAAAAAACTTCTTACAACATAGGTATTTCATTTTCAAAAGTTACATATTACACATTGATTTTTAAAAAACATTCTACCTAAATATGAGAAAACAGAATGATTTGTTTATTTGCCCTTCCCCCCTAAAAAATTTAATTATGAAGTAATGGCAAAATTAACAATCTTCTTTAATTTAGCAGATGAGTAAAATATACTACCACTTAGGTAAAGAAAACATAACAGAATATTTAATTACAGTGGGGACCCCTATCTATCGTACCATGGATGACTCACACCATTGATATAAGCAAATATTTATTGAACCCATATAAAACATATCTTATACATAAATGTCTAATAAAGTTTAATTGATAAATTAAACAGAGTAAGACATTAACAACATTAAATACAGTGATAATAAAGTATAATGTACATTATTATATAGTATTGTACAGTAGTCCCTTCTTATCTGCCACATGTACTTCTAAGACCTTCAGTGGATGTCTGAAACAACAGACAGTTCTCACTTTAACTTTTAACATCAATATTCACTTTATTGTATAGTACTGTGTCCTCTCTCCCTGTTTCTGCTCCTTGGTTCCTCAGCTTCTCATGTCCTATTCCCACTATATATGTAGCGGGCACTTAATGGACTTTCAGCACAAAGAGGAGACACCTTTGTCCTGCTCCACTTGCCTTGCTTATTGTTTGCCCACCCACATGTCTGTCCACATATCTGGCCTCTACATGTTCTTGAAATGTGTACTGGCCCCATCCCTCATCCATTAGCAACCCCTCCTTCCTTCTTTCCTCTTTCCCCTGGAATTTGCCCCCAGATTAACTGAAACCTCAGAAAGCAAAGCCATTTGGATGAGAGACTACTGTTGTTATAACTCTCAAAGTGACCAGATTTTGATTTGCTGCAAAATATCATTAGAAAAGTCTGCCTATTCTTATCTCCTGGTTTCATCAAGTACACCCTAGATGCATGCATAGATCATTCTTGTAAAAATTTTCTAACAATGAAAAAGAAGATAGAACTTGTGTTTGTGTAACATTTTATACTTTGGGAGGCAGATATTGTAAAAAGTTTTGTGCTTTTCCATAATTTTTTTTTTTACTGATCTATAAAGGATTAGTAGCTTATGTCATTTTAGGTATCCTTTTTTTTTTTTTTTTAAAACAAGCACTTTGTGTGCTTTTCCCCTCCCATTCTTTAAGAATCTTCTCATTTTAGAAATATATTGAGAATCAATCCATGAATGTATTAAGAAAATTGTCACTGCCAGGATCATTTTCATGTACGTACTGGGTCAAAAGCAGTCATTCTTCCCAACTTTATCTTATTAACTGCTATGACCACTTCTAAACATAGTATGACGTAGGGCTGAGCTGGTAAACCTAGTTAGAAAAACTCATTTTATTATTCACAGAACTGTTTCACAAGTTCATTCTTCAAAACAAAAGCTATTATTTTTAAGTTGTAATTAACTATAAAGAAGTCTTACACCTTATGCACTTCAGTAATACTAAAAGAGAAGATAATCAAATGCAGGAAGTATTGCAAGTATATGCATAAAAATAAAACTATCCCATGGTAACATAATGCCAGAAAGAATGATGTATAATGTGAACTTGAAAATTATATTACCTTTGGTCAATCAATCAATAAAGCATTATTCCAGACATTATGCTAAATGTTGGGGCTACAATGAAAAAGCAAAGTGCTTTCTCTCAGAGAGCTCATAGTCCAATTTGGGAGACAACATATATACAAATAGGGGTGTGTGTGTGTGTGTGTGTGTGTGTGTGTTTATGAAATACAGAACATATAAAAATCTAAGAAGAGAGGCATTTAGAAGACAGGGATGACAATAGGAGGGCTTCCTGTAGAAGATGAAGTTTAAGCTGACCTGAAGGAAGCTAGGGAAGCTAAGAGGTAGAAATGAAGTTCTCTCTCAAATGCTCTCTCTATATCTCATATGTACCTAGTTATGTATAGATTATCTTTCTCATTAGACTCTGAACTCCTTTAGGGCAGGGTCAGTTTTTAATATCACATACTGTTTCTCAGTGGGTCAGAGAAAGAAAAAAAATACTAGTGAAAAGCAACAGCTGGTGACAGTGGACACTGAAGAAAGAAGGTCAATGTATAGGATTCAAGGAAGAAAAGAAGTGGGTAAATAGGGAGCTATGTCAAACAAAGAAGTGTTCCTAGAGTTTACACTAGCTAGAGGCTCTGGTCCCATGACTCTCATCCTGATGTGCAGGATCCAGATGCCATTTTCTAAGCACTGTGAGAAATACTGGAAACAAAAGTACACAAGTATAACAATTCTTACCCTAAAGAAAGTTAAGAAGTATGTATACTCACTGTCTTACAATTGGAAAAACGTAGAGAAATCACTCTAAATTAGGGGGGATCTGAAAGGTTTGTTCTTGTTGAAATATTGAGAATGTTTCTCCATAAAAACAATGTTAATACAGTGTGATTAGGTTCTACTATAATATTAGTATGGCATATGATGAGCTAAATATGCTTTGGTGGACTGATCTAAAAATTTCAATTAAATGTTTTAGGTCATGGATTCCATTGGTAGTCTGATGAAGCTTTTTAGATATATAAACAAAATACACAGAATGACAAAGGAAACTGATGATATTCAAATACAGGCAGTAGTCAGGAGTACTATGATCATATGTGATCTACTGGTAGGTCTAAAATTACAGTAATTTCTAAATAGTGATGACTATAAACAATATTTTGAGATATCTCTAGCAACAATAATGTGATATAAAATGTCTGTGATTTCTATTGGTAATGGCTGTAGATAATTTGAATATGACTATATTTTGTTGCCTTATCTATGACTGAAGAAAATGCTAAATTGCAGTTAAAGACAAAAATTTTTCCCTATTCAAAAAGTTGAAGGACTCCTTGAAATTCATCCACAAATAGTCTTATAAAAATATCACTGTATAGTATATTGGTCTAAACATAGGTCTCACTATTTTTCGAACTTTGGTTTATATAATAATGCTTGAGTGTGCTTAATATTCCTAAAGCTTTTGACAGAAGGACATGCCTCTTCAATGGCTAGAAAAATTAAAATTCTCTAGTGGATGGCTTTGTAGCTAGATTTTAACTCCACTGTAAAGAACAACTCCTGATTCTATTATCCAAAACTATGTAAAAATGTATGTACTTTTACATGCAATGAAAAGAAAAGAAAAATAACATATAAAGTTAGTGAGACAGGTAATAGTGACAAAAATGAACATCTTTATTTGAATTGAAAGATGTGTTAAAAAGTCTCAGTTAAGTATTTCAATAAAGTAATTTTGTATTTTTTTGTGCTATATACCTTCTTATTTATATAACACACACACATATAAAGGTTTATAATCTCCTTTTGCTTTTCTCTCCTCCCCACCCACCTCTTCCCGCCTGCTTCCAAAGAGCTCTTCATTTTAGTACTCTGGTCTATATTTAGGTATGTCAGTCTCAGAATTACCAATCTTACCTGTAATGCATTGAAATTGTCCATCTTCTCTTCTTATTGTAAATGCTTCCCCTGGATTAACTTGCACCAGGATAACCTTAAAATAAGTGGAGGAGGAGGGGAAAAGAATTAACTAAAACAATGACAAAGAAGAAGAGCATTTTAAAATGTGCTGTTTTCCAGTTATGGGAAGATGCATTTCTCTTTATGAAGTATTCTGCTCTGGGAGACGAGAGGGAACATATACACTAGTAATTCAGGTAATACAAGTTTGTTAAAAGTTCAAAAATACCTGATTTATTTTTAAAGACAGACTTTCAGCAACCTTAACTAATCAAAATGTCAAGAATGCCAAAGTAAATAAAAAAAAGAAAGCTAAGTATTAGATAGTAAGGACAAAACTCATACTTTACAGTAAGCCCTCACCCAGACAATTGCTTATAATATAAGGAAATGGATTAAGAAAAGTATATACTTACATTTGTGAAAAGGGACAGCTGACAGCAAAAGGAAAAGACAAAAGCAATTGGGGTCCATTTAGTATAGTTATAAACAAACAGACACATTTTAAAACAAGGATGACATACTACAATAAATGATGGCTAATTCCTGTTTAGTACATTCATGCATTATTGTATATTAAATTTTTTTAAAAAGCATTTCATTCCACTAACATCTATTAAGCACTAGGCACTATCTGCAGTGCACAATAATTAGAGAAGTTTAACATGAAGTAGGGTGTGATTGGGGCAAAGAATATATAAAGTAGTCTAAGTAAATAAGGGGAGAGAAAGCACCTTAAATTAAGGGAAAATTATGGAAAACTTCATGGAAAGTGGCATTAGAGGCGAGATGAGGGAAAAAGAATTTGAGTAGATATAGAGGATGAGGAAGTGAAATTCAGGTTTGGAGGAAGATACATATGAAAGCACAAAGGCAGAACATGGTAGGTTAGATCAGGGAACAACTACTCCAGTTTGGCTAGAATATTAGCTCTTTTTGAGTAAACATTGCTTCATTTATTGTATTCTATCCTCAGCATTTTAGCACAGCACCTAGCATATAATAAGCGCTTTTTGTTGAATACTGGGCAGTGAGGTAGTATAGTGGATAGAGTGCTAACTCTAGAGTCAAGAAGACTCATTTTCCCCAAGTTTAAATATGATCTAGAAAATTGCCAACTACTCCAGTATCTTTGCCAAGAAAACTCCAAATGGGGTCACAGAGTCAGATAAAACTGAAACGACTAAACAACACTTGTTGAATTATTGGTTGAAATGAGGTTGATGAAATTTATTTTCATTCAGTTGTGTTTGACTCTTCATAATCCTTTGGATCATAACATCCATGGGGATTTCTTGGCAAAGATAATGGATCAAGGCAAACAAAGGCTAAGTGATTTGCTCAGGTCACGTAGCTACTAAGTGTCAAAGGCCAGATCGGAACTCATGTTCTCCTGAGGCCCAGTGCTCCATCCACTGAGCCACCTAGCTGTCTCCTATAATGAAATGGAGGGCTCAGATTTATAAATATGTAATCACTACATAGCATAAATCATCTTAGTTCTTCTATCAATCAATTTTAGTTCTAAATCCCATTAATTTCAGTTTAATATTAGTTCTACGGGCCCTCCATGAGGGTAGAAACTACTTTATGTATATTATCTCCATCCTAGCAGCAAACATGGTAGCTTTGTGAATAGCAGGCCCTTTATATTTAAAGAATTGTTGAATGACTAAACTGTAGATATTAATGTAAGATCTGATTTTAGCTAAGAATTTCTCAGAATTGTTAACAAAAAGCATTGTACACTTTTGGTTCAAGTTCCTGTATATTTTTGGTTCTATACTATCTAGCCTAGTTTCCCCACTAATCCAACACACAGATTCCCTACTCTAGACAAAAACAAAATAAAACAAACAATAACAAAAAAACTTTTTCCTGTCTGTACTTTTCTTGTGTTATCACTCAAATGGCTTTAATTATGGAGTGTGTCTACCTTAATGCTTTCACAAATCCTTTAATCTTCTCAATGTTAAGTACTTCCTTCAATATCATACATTGTGATCCACTCTCATACTGTTTGATTCCGGCATATCATTAAACCCTAAATAAATGTTCTGTCAATTCTATTAGAATCCTCCTTCTAGATCTTTTAACATTTTGTAGATGTACACTGTAATCAGGCTATCCTAATATTTGTAGTGGGTCATGTGCCAGGCACAGAAAGAGAAAGATCTAAGTTTAAACCCAGCCTTAGATACTTATATAGCTATATGACCTTGGGCAAGCCACTTAAAAACTCAGCTTCTATTTTTTCATCTGTAATGATTTAATTGCTACTTATTTCTCACTAGATTATGAAGAAAATCAAGTAAGATCAATATAAATAATGTACTTTTACAAATCAAAAATGCTATAGTAGCTCATATATTTCTTTGATGATATTATTTATACCACTTTTTTTTGCCTATCAATTATCTTTAACTGAGTTGTAGGGCCACTTACAATTTGAGTTTTTCAGAAATCATGATGTTGCATAATGAAGTCATATTTGACCACCAAAAGAAGATGAGATAGGGACTGGACCTGTGATCTTCAAAAAGCTCCTGATTAGGCACTTTCCCTTCCAACTTATAAAACTTAAAGAGAGCTGCCTAAAGTGTTGAGAGTTAATTGAGTGGCTTGCCCAGGGTCACATAGCCACTGTATATCAGAATATTCATACTTTTAAAAATAAGACAGTATTCATTTTGCCAATTCAGCCAAATTTAATCCCGTCCCACTGTCTCTTCCCTATTCACTTTGGAACAGCCCACTGTCCTCTAAAATACCTACACACACACACAAATATAAACCAATTTGATCTAATAACTATCAAACTACATGTACTAATATGGGCAACTTACACATTTTATCTATTTGGTTTTTGCTATGTCAATAGCTAGCTAGTTTATTTCTTCTAAAGAGTCATGGATCACACTGAAAATGTCTAAAGTGTACTAAGGACTCTTCCAACTCTATAAGTTAATCATCTATTAATTTTTAATCAGGAAGACTTGAATACCCATCTCCCACTACATGGAATTTCTTTTTCATTTGGACTATGCCCAAGACATCTTCCATAATACACTGGAATGAGGATATAATTTCCTGGTTAATGCCTTGTTTGATTAATAAAACTATCTCTTTGATTACATGAAGAAACTCTGTAGTATATGCATGTGTATGTTCATGGATATGTATATCCATATGCTCAGGGAATAAGGAGGTGAGAGAACACCTTTTTTGTAAAGTCTTTAATGTTAGCTTTAGTCTATCACGTAAAATTGCTTTTTATGGTATTGTCAGGATCTGATATTCTTCACACCTTTCTGCCACTTCTCAACAAAATTTTGTCTATTCCCTTTACATATTTCCATTAAGTATTGAGAGGATTTATTTTTAATATACTGAATGATCTGTATTTCTGAAACTCTGAATGGAGGTTCGGTCTCATCCTCACCCCATGGGGGGCATAGAACTAAGTATATGATTAATTGTATTACAAAATTTTTCTTAATCTCTCCCTCTGTTTCTTTGAGGTAAGGGAGCAGAAAGATTTCACAGTAAGGGCCTCTTAACTGAGAGACTTCTGTGTAAGAGCTCTGAAGGTTCCTTTACCTAGGAGACAAAGTAGGTAAGTAGGGGAAAGAGTATTTTGAAGTGGGCTTTTTGCCTCTGTAGTTTCCTAAAGTTCCATTTGTCTTTGTCTCAGTCAGACTGGTAGTTGGAGTTTTCTAACTCATAGTTGAGGTAAAGGAGGTTGGAGTTTAATTATGTTTATTGATGATCTTAGGTAGGTAGTTAGATAGCGAATATAATCTTAGGCAGAGAGTGTAGTTAAGATAGGCCGGGCCTGGCCCAAGCAGAAGCACCTGCCCTCAAAGGCAATTAGATTAGGGTTTTCTTAGAAATTTTAGTTAGTATTGGGGTTTTAGGCCTAGTTATAAGATATTAGAATAATATTCTCACTTTCCTCCTTCCTATTTCCTATCTGAACTTCTCCTCAAAATAAAACAAGTGTTTTGTGTTTTACCAAACTGCTCTCCTCAATTTTATCAAACTCCTACCCAAAATTTAACCCTTCACAGTTGCTATCATCCAGGGAATGGGGAGGGAGTTGAGAGTTTTGATAGATCACCTCCTCATTAGCTATTCACCATTTAGAGATGTCTTGGGATGTCCAAGGGAGAAGCTGAATAAAGAGCTCCTCAAAAAATTGTAGTTAAAGATCTGCTCAAGGGATCCTCTTTGTCTTTGACCACTGGGAGAGATAACTGCCCAATTAACTTCTTGGTTAATGCTAGCTGGATTAAGAAACTGATTTTCTTATTCCAAAGTCACATTTATAGACACAATAGACACAATTGGAAGGTTATTCATGGAGAAATTTAACATATAAGAAATTAGAAATATTGGTTGTTAGTGTCTTCTTTAAGGTGTTTTAAGAATCATATGGGCTGTGATTTTTTTTACTTTTAAAAAAATGAATCCTCAGTGCTTTCAAAATGGATTTCTTTGGAAATACTTGGTTAAGTACAGAAGATCTTCTCAATTTCATACTCTCAAATGTTATTTTCTATCTTCCTCATTTAACACACACAAGTGTTAGTACAGATGTATGGTTCCAGTGTCACTGACCACGAAAATAAATTGATGTAGAATCCTAACAAATGTTTCATTTTATGTTATATTTGTTATCCTTTCAGCTTAATTTGTAAATGCTCTTAGAATGACCTCACTTGGATCTCAAGCTTTTTAGACTTGCTTTGCCCTCCATAACTTTTTATGCTTATGATATTATATTGATTAAAATCATTCTTTTTCATCAGACTTCACAAATGGTACTCTAAATCAACAGCCTCTAAAATAGGTATGAATTGATCAACTGTATATGGCTGTTCATAAGTAAAAAAACTAAGCTTTACTAACATATCATATGGACATGGGACACATAAAGTACATACACAAGGTATCCTCAGGGAAAGGGGGAGGTTCCACTGCTCAAAGGGGTTTGGTAAGAGTCCTTCACTGCTTTCAGGATATTGTAATATATTGCAGTTTATGTGTGCTTAGTTAGGTGAATTTAAGAAACTATATTACATAGTTTCAGCTAAACTAACTCTCTCAAAATTGGCAAATGGCTTAATAAGATTCCTGCAAAAAAACTATAGAATGTAGATAATACTAATAATGTAAGCATAAGAAAATGAGAAAATGGCAGAACTGATACTATATTTAGTAGTTTTTCATTAACAACATTATAAGAGATAAATGGTGAAATTATCAAAGTTTGAAATATACACTTACATGCACTATCACTGATACAATGACTCTCATCACACTAGAACAGGGGTTGGCAACATATGGCTCTCGAGCCATATCTGGCTCTTTTGAGGGCTAGATATGGCATTTTCTGCAAGAGCCAAAAAGTCAATTTTTTTTCAGGCGCTGTTATAGGAGCGCGCACTGTAAGCACTGACTGACAAACCAGGGCGCAGTAACTAACAGTTTATGCATGACATCATACGTCACGTGATACGTCAACGTCATGATGTCACACGTCACGTACCTTTTGGTACCGTGACTATCTTCTAAGATAGACAGCTCCCTCACTGATATTGCCGCACAAGAGGAATCCTGGTCTTTAGTTCGGCTTGGTAGGTGTGCTGTGTGTTCCTCCTTCTGCCCTCCTTTTACTCTTTCCGCACCTGTTACTGACATCTTGGGGTTCTGTATAGTGATTGATCACTTTTGTCCACAATATCTACCCCTCTGCCTCTCATTTACAATGGCTTTATCTCAGTGCATTCATGGGGTCTGCACTCCCTATTTGTGGGATTGTTATTATTTTTAACTTTTCTACCTGCTCTGAAAGGGGAACTATAGTCAGATTACATCTTTACATATGCTTCATTAGTGAGAAGCATTTCTCCCCAGCAGTTGTTTCATTTGATACAGAATGATTGAGTAGGCAGCACTGATAAACACCTGTACCAGGAAATGTGTGTGATGTGTCCTAGCCAGTTTTCCATGAAAAGGTACCCTCCTCCCCCACTACTTACTAATACCTGCACACAAGTCATGTTATTTTCTGTAATTTCCTGGTCTCCTACTTAATTTATGTGGCCAAATGGCTTAACCAGCAGGCCGGCAGCTTTTTCTTCTCCTATTGCCTGACTTGAGAGAGGGAGAGGAAAAAGTATTCTTCCCTGAATTTTTCTCTCTTTATTTCAGCAATTTTCTTAGTGTAAAGGAGTTTTATATGTATGTGTGCAGTTATATCAGTACTATAGTGCCCCATTAAGTCTTGTTTTTTGATTAATAAAATAGCTTGAATTGGATGTTTTTCTTTCTTTTTGTTTTCACAGCTGGAGAAGGGGACAGACCCTTGCTGGTATTTAAGTTCAAATTTTCTAATTAAACTGAACTGCACTTTCCTTCCTTCTAATAAAGTAGTCAGCTAACTAAATGTAGAAACCCTTTTATTGAAGAAGATGGCTAAAAGTAGAAGAGGAGCATTAAGAGATGACGAGTATCGTACTTTTCAGCAGAAATGAACAGAGGAATTCGCCTTTGTGGAGAGAGCAGGTTCTGTAGTGTGTCTAATAAGCAATGAAAAAATTTCATTGATGAAACGGTAAAAATATAAAGTGACACTTTGACCTACGCCATACTACATTTGCATTGAAATATCCTGCGGGGGACAGCAGGAAGAAAGCATGTGATGATTGGGGATGTAGACTCAAAACTACCACTGCAATGCAACTATCAACAATTTGGAAATAGGTCTTGATCAATGACACATGTTAAAACCAGTGGAACTGCATATTGGCTAAGGGTGAAGGGGAAAGTAAGAGCATGAATCCTGTAACCATGTTAACTTTTCTAAAAAATAAAAATTATTTAATGGGAAAAAAAATAAAGCATGTGAAGAGCTATTGTGCAGAGTGCAAGCTAGTCAGCAGCAACTCTGTGTTTGGACCCAACAAGGTGACTGGAATTCGGCTAGCTTTGCTGCTACTTTAGCAACTGTGAGAAATGGAAATCCATTCACAGATGGGGAGTATGCCAAAACATTCATGCTTGATGTTGCCAATGAACTTTTTGATGACTTTTCAGAAAAAGACAAGATAATCAAATGACTAAAAGGCATGCCTCTGTTGGCAAAAACTGTTCAAAATCGTACGATAATGATGGCAAATCAAATTGAGGGAACACAACTGAAGGACATAAATGCAGCACTATTCTTTTCTCTCGCTGTGGATGAGTCGACAGATATAAGCCATTTATTCCACTTCAGCATGATTGCAAGGTATGTTGTCGGTGACACACTACGTGAGGAAAGTCTTGCTGTTTTGCCTTTGAAAGGGACAAGAGGGAAGGATTTATTCAAGTCTTTCACTGAGCTCGCTAATGAAAAAAATCTACTGATGGATAAACTTATTTCAGTGTGTACTGATGGTGCTCTGTGCATGGTGGGGAAAAACAGAGGATTCATAGCGCTTCTTCGTGAACATGAAAAGAGACCCATCCTAAGTTTTCAAGGCATCCTACATCAGGAGGCACTTTGTGCTCAGATGTGTGGTGAGCAGCTTGGTGAAGTGATGTTGCTGGTCATTCAGGTGGTCAATTTTATTGCTACCTGAGCTTTAAATGATCACCAGTTTAAAACACTGCTGGAAGAAGTTGGGAATAATTATCCTAGTCTGCTTTTGCACAGCAATGTGCGTTGGTTGTCAAGAGGGAAGATGCTCAACCGTTTCGCAGCTTGTCTGAGTGAAATCTGGACTTTTCTTGAAATGAAAAATGTCGAGCATCCTGAGTTAGCCAAAACTGAGTGGCTCCTGAAGTTCTACTATCTTGTAAACATAACTCAACATCTGAACCAGCTCAGTGTGAAAATGCAAGGTGTTGGAAAACAGTCTTATCCCTTCAACAAGCAGTGTTTGCATTTGAAAATAAGCTAGAACTCTTCATCAATGATATTGAAACAGGTCATTTACTACACTTTAAAAAACTGGGAGAGTTTAAAGATGCATGCACAACAAGTGACCCTGCTCAACATCTTGATCTTCAGCAGCTAGCGGGCTTCACATCTAATCTCCTGCAGTCATTCAAAGCGTGCTTTGGAGAATTTCGTGAGCGCACTCGTCTTTTTAAGTTCATAATCCATCCACAAGAGTGTGCAGTGGACAGTGCTGACCTGAGTTACATCCCCGGTGTCTCCGTCAGAGATTTTGAGCTTCAAGCTGCTGATCTGAAGGCCTCAGACATGTGGGTGAATAAGTTCAAGTCACTGAATGAAGATTTGAAAAGACTTGCATGACAGCAAGCAGAGTTGGCGAGCAATCACAAGTGGGGAGAAATGAAAAATCTTCAACCCGCATATCAGCTGATTGTCAAAACTTGGAACACCCTTCTTGTCACATACCACACACTGCAGCGTGTGAGTACTGCTGTACTGACAATGTTTCGCTCTACATATGCATGTGAGCAGTCTTTCTCACATCTAAAGAACATTAAGACCAACCTAAGATCACGTTTAACAGATGGAGGTCTCAATGCCTGCATGAAGCTTAAACTCACCACATATCAACCAGGCTACAAATCCATCAGCAAAACCATGCAGCACCAGAAGTCACATTAATGGTAAGAAGTACTTTATTCATCATTGGTTAGCACATAATAACGTTATTAAAAATAATTCTGAGACTTATTGTACTTTAAAAGTGTTGTTCTTACATAAAATGCACATATTTACTTGTATTCAGTGTTAAACATATTGTACGGCTCTCACGGCCAAAAAGGTTGCAGACCCCTGCACTAGAATGTCTTACAATATTAGCTAATGATAAATATTAAGTCATGATAATTAGCAAGACATTTAAAATCTAATCTTTTGTTGCCAAAAAAGGGGGGGGCCTGCTAAAAAAATTATTGTATCTACATACAATCTTAAATAGAAGTTTCTAATCTGTTTAAAAACCTTCCAGTCAAAGAATTTGAGTGGGTCTTGAATCAATTTGTTAAAAATAAAAATTCAGCACCTGGCTAGTTTGCTAAAAACTAACAAACAAAAAAACTGATTTTAATCTTGGTAGACAGAAATTTATCTGTCAAATTTTAACAGAAATCTTCACATAATTAGGGAATAGAATAAAAAATTATTATGATTTATTAAGTACAGCCAACAAAAATAGTTCTTCCAGTTGGATCTATGTATCTTAATGAAGCATCTTTTTCAGCTATAAAGCTGAAATTATTAAAACAAATGATTAAAATAAACTGTATCACATCTTTTGACTGCTGTTACAGCTCAACTGTTCAATGAAGTTTTAAAAAATAATGAAGCATTTCAATTACATTTTTCTCACTCAAAGTGTTAATATTATTAACAAGAACAAAAAGTTTTTGGACTAGTAATAAAAATTTTTTAAAATAATGTTTATTTCATCTTTATTCCATTCTCTTTAATTCCCATTTTGTTCTGAAATCCATGTATTTAATTAATATTTTAAATAATATAAGAGTAAAACAGTATTAATTATGTAATATTTTATAACATATTAGTTAATATATTAAATATATTATTAAATTTTGTTAAATATTAAATAATTTATATTAATAATTATCATACATTAAGCATTTATAGCAAATGTATGAATAAATGTAAAAATACTGGCAATCCATTTTCAAGTAATATGCAATACATTTGCTAGCCAAAGAAAGTAGTTTATGGGTTTTGGGAGCTTTTTTGTGGCCAAAAAAAAAAAATGGCTCTAGGAAGGTTGATAATCAGAGTAAATGTTTTCATCTTAATTCATCCTTATATCTCAGTGTTTAATTAGGAAGTTTAATTTTTATATTTATAAATTATATGCATCAGATGCATCTATCTATTCACTGATTCATAGAAAGTAACACAAAACAACACAATTATAAGGAGCAAAAAACATTCCCCAATGTACAAATGATTAGAAGATAGATCAAGTAGTTCTCAAAAGAATAGCAAATCATTAACTATTTGAAAAACTGTTCCAAATAATTAATAAAAGAAATGTGAATCCAAACAACTCTAAGGTCTCTTCTCATACCCAGCAAATGTTCATACTGCAAGGATGGCAAGAAAACAGACACATGGTTGGGATATGAATTCATTTAACCATTTTTGAAAACAATTTGTAATTATGCTTTTAAAAATGTGCTTAAAATGGTTAGAGCTTTTGATCCAGAGTTCCTATGGCTAAATATGTACCCCTAAAGAAGTCAGAGTGAGAAAGAATAGTCCTCTATATATCAAAATATTAATCATGTTATTTTTTTATTGCAAAGGATTGGAAACAAACTACACAATCTTGAACCAAGGAAAGGATAAACAAATTGTGGTACATGCATGTAATATAATATTATTGCAGAATAAAGGATAAATACAGAGAATTTAGAGAAACATTGAAAGATTCTGAATCAATCAACTCAACCAACATTTTTTAAACACTGTGTATGAAGCACTGTGCTTAACTGTTGAAGATTTAAAAGAAAAATGCAAAAGTTTCTTCTTTCAAGGAAATTATATTCTAATGGAGAAAACAACGTGTGCCCAAAGGAGTCCACAAAAAGAACACGAGGTAGTTCTGGGAGAAGGTGCCCTAGCAGCTGAGGGAAGGCTTCATGAAAACTGTACTTTAGTCTTGAAAGAAACTATGGAGCAGAAAATGAATCCAACAGATACAATGGCTACGACTCTGTTATAGAAAAGGATTTAAAAAAAGAAACTGCTAACATTCACACCTCCTCTTCTTGCCTAACCCTCATCCATTCCTCTCATTTATCTTCTATAGGAAGGTCATTCAAAAAGAATGGATGTGGGGGAAAAGGGGAAGAGCTGCTCTCAGTCTCACCATATTCTACAGGGAGCTGTGGGAAGAAAAGGCGATCCTTTGTTTTTGCTATTTTTCACTAGATCACTAACCTACTCCCAGTCATATAGCTCTTGTACAGAATCAGGATGTACTTCAAGTTAAGAAGGACTGAGTTCTGTGCTTACCTCTGACACTCTACAATCCTGGGCAAGTCACAATCATTTGGAGCTTTTGTTTTCTAATCTAGAAAAATGAATGGGTTGTACTATAGACCCATCTCCTTCTAAGGTCTCTTTTAGCTCTTAAATCTATAATCCTGAATAAATATTGAATTTATTATATAATTTTAAGAACCAAGCTGCAGAAGGGAGATTTATAGTTATAATCTTTTTTCTCTCTTCCTTTGTATATGGAAATGTTCATATTTGTTAAGTTTATAGTATCAAAAAATAAATTTTAAAAAGTTAAATAAAACTCACCCAAATGTATTCATTTTCTAAAGCCCTGAGGCCATGTTTTCTCCAATGGGAGGAAAAAAAACCATAAAGTGTTTGCTGGCTGCATCACCACTGTGTGAGGTAAATATTTAGGGGACCTCCATCCCAGCTTTGATTCCCCATACTCCATACTTGATGTAGGATTCAGAGTCACATATCTGAGGCCCTGATGCTATGTCGCAGAGCAGCTAGTGTCAGCGTCCCAACATCAGTGTTTGTTTTGCCATAGAGTGGATATTTTGAAAAGATAGCATGGGAAGTGGAAGAGCTCTCTCTTCCTCCAGACCCATCTCTGACAACCTGAGGTAATCTCTAACAATCTGGTGATAAGCCTCCAGACTAGCTTTTTCACAAAAGTAGAGTGTGTGTGTGTGTGTGTGTGTGTGTGTGTGTGTGTGTGTGTGACACACACACACACATATACATACATATATAAATATATGAGTATGAGGAAGTGGAAAGTGGAAAGCTTTTAAACTCAGCTCCAGAGAGTGAGGGATCAGCATGATTTGAGTGGAGAAATGATGACTTTGCCATTTTATTTGCATTTTCACTCTAAATTAGCCAGTTCACATAGACCACATGCTAGCCTGAGAAGGAAATTTAAGGTAGATTTTAAAACAGGACCTCTTTAGGAACAAATTTAAAATTGAGTAAGATTAGGGAACCCAATTTTTTCCCTCCTTTTTGGGAATTAAGTTTAGACAATGGTAAATACTCAAGGTCATCTCCCCCTCCCAGATTACTAAATGGATCCCAAGAGAAAGTCCTTTGTATAGAGTACTGATTTCATGGCCAAATAAGGGTGTGCCCATAGAGACATGGATGACGAGGAAGGAAGCAATTTATTTCTGTAAATCTTGGTTAAAACAGGTTTTCTCATGGCCTAGATATGGCTCATTTGACTATAAGGCATTAAAGGAGTTAAAGATGGTTATAGAAGAAGATAATCGCAATGAACTTTTTTACTGGTTTGTTTGTTGTTGGTTTTTTTTTTTTCTGGACAGTTCCGCCAAATCCATCTCTACACATCTCTGCTCCCTCAAACTTTCTGAACCCCCCCCCCCTTTCACCTTCTGTTTCTCTTCTCTGCTAAAGACCTTGCTTTATTTCTTTCCAAAGAAGATCTATCTGCCTCTCAAAATGGCTATGGCTTTCCATTCTTCTTCTTGTCCAGCCCCAACCATACCCCTTTTCTTTTTCTTCCTGCCTCCACTCCTCCCACAATCTGTGCTTCCCCTCCTCCTGTCCCTCCTCATCATCTTCTTTCTTCAGTTCCTTCCTTCTACCCTTCCTTTCCTCCTTTGGCCCCTCCTTCCTCCTCTTGTTTTCTTGTCTTCCTACCCCCC
>NC_058132.1:119858043-119922571 GCF_016433145.1 Gracilinanus agilis | reverse complement strand
CCCCCCGTCTTCTGTTCCATCTCTACTCAAGACTTCAGACTTTGTTGTAGGAGTCAATGCATTCCCAAGCAAAGGCATATTTCCTCTGAGGGAAGTTCCCAGGCAAGATCATAGAGGAAATTTAACAACAATAAGAAATCATGTGTCTTTCAGTGGCAATGATCTTGGTGGAAGCGAGGCCTGTACTCCTTTTGATGTGGAACCCTTGCTTGTAATCAAGCAGTTTGAAAATATTTTTAGGACTTATAATCCAAGCTGCGTTGATGGGTTGATGTAATGGCCCTCATGTGTGCTTTAATTACTGAGGGAGATAGAGAGGCCATCCTTTCAATCACTAATAATTCTCAAGATGAGAATGCAAAAATAAAAGGCCTTTGTATCTGAAATTAGACAAGATAGGATCAGAGATCAATTCCAACTCTGAGATTCTGTAATATTATTATAAGTGAACTATTACTTTTAAGGGACATTAGATAAAAAAAAAATATCTGTAATACTATAAAGTCCCTTTATGGCACAGACAGTTTAAATTTTTATTTCTTTTGGACTGAAGCTGTGAGTTCATTCATATAGAAAACGAGCAAGCAAATTCCCTCTACTAAGAAAGGTTGGTAACTAGTCTATTACCTTATAGCAATAGTTCTCAAAATTTCTAGTCTCACGACCCCCTTTGCACTTTTCAAAAATGTTTGAGGACTCCAAAGAGCTTTTCTTTGTGTGGGTTATATCTATTGATAATGACTAACAATATTAGAAATTAGAACTGGTAACTTTTGAAACTATTTAAAAGTAACAATAATAAAAATACACATTGAAATAAAAACATTTTTATGAAAAACAGCTATATTTTTTCAAAACAAAAACATTTATTGAGTTAAGTTACACTGTTTTTACATATTTTTGCAAATCTTTTTCATATCTTGCTTAACAGATGATAGCTGGATTCTCATGACTGCTTCTACATTCAATCTGTTACAATGTTGTTCTGGTTCAAATATTTGAAGAAAATCCAGCTTTATACATATGTGTAGTTAGAAAAGGGAGATGTATTTTAGTAGGCAAGTGATATCTTAGCACTATTATGATAGTCTGGATATTTCAGATCTCCTCACAGGGCCACACTATAAAAACCTGGATCTCAGAGAACTGTTCAGGGAGGAGTGGAGCTTGGATCTTGGCTGTACTTCAAAGGCAGCACTCTATGTCCTATGCTATGCTGCCTATCACAAAGAAATGCTTATTAATAAACATTTAATAAAGCTTATAGAGTAGCATATGTTTCTGACTTCCTTGCCCTGCTCCAAGATTCCCCATACATTAGAGGTTTCAAACAAACAAAAACTGTCACCATGGTATGGAGTACAATGGCTAGTTTTAATTTACTACCTTAAACACATATGAAGGAGAAAAGGGTACAAGTGCCATCTAGTGGCCAAAATAAATAAATGCTTACATCATATCCTCTTCCTTGTATTTAACTGCAAGTTTCATAAAGGCAGAAATCATGGGACCGAGTATTTGAAGCTAAAAGGGACTTCAGAGATCATTTCGTCAAATTCCTTTATTTTACAGATTCAGCAAACAGGTCCAGCAAAAAACAAGTGATTTTCCTAAGAGGACACACATGTCAAAAGTGGCAAAGCCACAGTTCAAACTCCAAATCTAACAATCTTTCCACTTAATTATGCTGAGGCAGAAATGGAAAAGGAAATAATACGTTGAATGACATGTGAGGAGGCCAGTAGACTTCAGGAAGTTTTTCATTCAGTGGGCTAAACTATATTAACTGGGTAACTACATTGTTATGCATCAAATGAGAAAATAATTGTAAATTGTTTAGCAGTACCTGGTACATAGTAGGAGCTTAATAAGTGCTTGTTTCCTTCCCCGTTAAGTCAACTGACTCACATCTCCAAAGAAGGCAAATGTATTTGCTTTTAAAACATTGCTTGAAGACCATCACACACTTTAACAAACTATAGGAAAAATTAATTTAACTGGTACTCTAGTAACTGACAGGCAGTAAATATTTATTAAGTACCTACTATAGAGCAGACACTGTACTAAGCACTGGGGATTCAGAAAATGGCAAAAGGCAGTTCCTGACCTTAAGAAGTTCACTATATAATGGGGAATATAGCAAGCAAACATATTAATAAAAACAAGCTCTATAAGAGAATAAATAGGAAATAAGAGATGAGAGTAGTCAGGATTTTAGTTGGAACCTAAAGAAAGCTGAAAAAGTCAGTAGGTAGAGATGAAGGAAAGCACTCCAGTAATGGGGGGCAGAGAAAATGACTGGAGCCAAGAGAAGAAATGTCTTGTTCTAGAAACATCAAAGAGGCCAGTATCAGTGGACTGAAGAGTATGATGTGGAGAGTGAGGTCTAAGAAGACTGGAAAGTTGGAGGGGGCAAGTTAGAATATCTGATCCTGGAGGCAATAGGGAGCCATTGGAGTTTATTGAGTAAGGGGAGACATTAGTAGGGCTATCATTTTAGGAATCAATTAGTGGCTGGGGAATGGATTCAAGTGGGGAAAGACTTGAAGCAAGCAGACTCTCAGGCTATTGAGATAGTCTAGGTATAAAGTGGTGAGGTTTGGAGTAGTGTGTTGTCAGTGACAGAGGATAGGAAGAGAGATAGAGAGGAGAATGATTCCTAGGTTGTGAACTTGAAGGACTGGTTGTTGTTCTTAACAGGGAAGATGTTATTGCTCTTATCAGTAATAGGGAAGGTAGGAGGGTTTAGGGGAAAGATAATTAGTTCTAAATGTCTGAAAGATCAGCTGGAGATGTGAGATTGGAGGACAGCAGAGAGTTGGAGCAGGACAGGTAGTTTTGAGAATAGTCAGCATAGAGATAGTAATGAAATCCATGGGAACTGAAGCAATCAAGTGAAATAGTATAGAGAGAGAACAAGGGGTGTGAGAAAGAAGCCTATGGCACACCTATGGTTACAGGGTACAATCTGGATGAGGCATACATCAAGCAAGTAGACAGAGTTGTGGTCAGACAGATCGAAAAAGAAAGGAGCATCCAAAAAATTTAGAGAAGAGAGTAATTAACAGTGTTAAAGGTTGCAGAAGGTCGAGGAGAATGAAGATTGAGAAAAGCCACAGGATTTGACAATTAATAGATCAATAGTAACTCTAGAAAAAGCAGTTTTGGTGGAGTGATGAGACCAGAAGCTAGATTGTAAGAGTTTAAGAAGAGAGTGAGAGAAGAGAAAGTAGAAATATCTATTATTGTAAATGGCCTTTTCAGGATTTTAGCTTCAAAGGGCAGAAGAGATAGAGGGCAAAAGTTATCCAGGATGGAAGAATTTAATAAGAGCTGTTTGAAGAGAGAAAAGGCATGAATGTATTTGTAGGCAGTAGAAAATGAGCTAGTAGACAGGAAGAGATTGAAAATAAGTGCTAGAGTGAAGATGGCAGAGGGGACAATGTGTTGTAGAAGACTAGATTAAATGAGATCATGTGAATAACTGGATACTATTAAAACACCTAGCACTATCAATGACCCTGAAACTGAAGAAGGGCAAAGGAATATCCACTCACAAAATTCATAAGACTTGAACCAAAAAGAAGACAAATATTCAGGTTATAAAATCATATTAGAAATTGCTCTGAAACACTACACATAATCTTTATAAACTTCAAGGATAACCTTGAGGGATCAAGAAGAAAGGTCACTATATTTTCAGGAAAGTTGGCCCCCAATAAAATTTTTGATATTTGGTGCCTGAAAATGAAAACTACTTTTCATTTCCTAAGAACTACTAAAAAATTCTCTCAATTTTTATGTTTCATGCTTTTACCCCAAGCAAATTAATCTGTGAGAAAATAAATGATCTTGCTTCTAGACTAAATCTACTCTTCAGATTAAGAGATCCAAAAACAATATAGCATTTTAAGAAATATTCTCTTAAATGTTTTTCTGAACCATCTCATTTTTTCAGACATTTCTATTCTATTTTTTCTTAGATTTTTTTTTAGATCTAAATCTAAAAATTAGAATTTTTAATTCTATTCTATTCTTAGACCTATGAAATTTTCTGCAATCTACCTATGGAAAGTTTCTAGCCTATCTAGTTAATAAGTCATCAAAGACAACTTCATATTTTTACAAAGCCACTTTCAAAGAATATTGATGCTACCATCTAATTGTCTGCTTATTAGAATAAACAAATATCAGTACTACACATTTAAAAATAAAAATTCAGGGATTTAATTAATACTACTTTTCAACATGAAACACTACAAAAATGAGAAAAATATGCATCTTACATGCATCTTTACTTGACATAGGTTCACTCTATTATTAGATTGCAACTAATTTAAAAGGGATTATATGTCTTATTTTGTGTTTGTATCATCTTAAATGCACAGCAATCATAATACCTTATGTGCAGAAGGCATTTAATAAAGGCTTGCTGAATGTAACAATCAAAAAAATTAATTAAGGGTAACTCTCAATAATAGAAAATGTAGTTAACTAAATAAAACAACCTATTCTTCAATGATGCCAAACGTTGTTCCTTTACAGGTGAAACTGATGATTATTTCATTAAGAAGGATTAATTGTTAAACCAGTTATTTTGCAAGAATTTTCCAACTTCTATTCAAAATATAACTCCCATATGAAGTTTTCTATAAGTAGGCTCCCTTGACTCTTCTTCTCAGTACTGTATAAGTACTCTATTTCATAATTTTTCCAAAAAAAACCAGAACAATACTTTACAGTACAGAATAATGATTTGAATCTTCATTAAATCATGATGCCATATATATTATCTTTTAAAATTACTGCTCTTTTAAAATTCACACTCCCCAAAATGGAAGTATGAAGCCAATGCTAAAAGACCACACATTATATCCCTTAACAAAATAAACTCTTATTATACCAACAAAAACATAAACCAGAGAATTTTGTGTATTTAATAAAATGAGTAACTCCAAGATACTCAGAATGGAGAAGTTAAACCTATAGTTATCAACAGACAATAAGAAAAACAATTTGCTTTAACCATTTTATACTTTTAAAAACAACATAATTATTTTTAAACTATTGTTCTGTATTTGTCTATGTAACTTAAAAAAAAAAACAACTTTACTTTCCGTCTTAGAATCAATACTGTGTATTAGTTCCAAGGCAGAAGAGTGGTAAGGGCTAGGCAATGAAGGTTAAGTGACTTGCCCAGGGTCACACAACAGCTAGGAAGGTCTGAGGTCACATTTGAACCCAGGACCTCCTATCTCTAGACCTGGCTCTCAATCCACTGTGCTCCCCATTCCCCACCACCACATATATAATTTTTAAGTCAGTTAAATGATGGAATACATAATGTAATATATATTACTAAAATTAAAGAAGGGGCTCCTAAGTGACAGTTATTGCAGAGGAATTACAAAGTAGAATTCTCCAATAAATTTATAATCTTGTTAACAGGTCAAGTAGATATAAATGCAAAGGTCACCAAATGAATCCACTAAGCACATTCTCCAAAGATCCAAAAGTATATTCTAAAAAAGATGAATAATGGGGGCATTTTAATGGCTCCCTATATATAGAGAGAGCCGGTTCAAATGTGGCCTCAGACATTATTTAGCTGTGTGACCCTGGGCAAGTCACTTAAGCCCAATTGTCTAGCCCTTAACACCCTTCTGTTTTGGATCAGATACTAGGTATCAATTCTATGACAGATGGTAAGGCTTTTTTGTTTGTTCTTTTTTTAAAAAATATAAATGACTATATCCTGAATGAAGAGAAATTAGATTCCTTCCAAGTATTTAAAAAGTATCTATATCTTCTTTTTCTTAATTCCTGAAAATCTCCAACGACAAATTTCAAATATTGGTGCCAGATGGCTCTTTAATCAACTCCAAAGTCTAAGATGAAATGACATAATCCTTAGAATTAGAAATGCAGCAGTGAAAGAATTACCTTTATATACAAGTAAAATTTTCTTCACAATTCACACAAACTATAGCATGAAATTTATTTACAAACTGGAAAGAACCAAAAGCTGGCATTATGGTTACAAAAAAAAATCACATTATCATTTTCAAGTGATAGTATGTTTTAAAAATGCAGATATTATAACTTTAACAATTATTGTTCTAAGATGAAAACCAGTTGAGGCCTTCATTTCTAAGTTAACACCAAACAGGCAAATTCATAGATTATATTCTCAATCAGGGCATCTCTTCATAACAATTATACTCTATCCTCTGACTGCTCTCCCACTGTGGATCTAATTACAGATTTAAATGGAAATGTTAATTATGCCATATTTGAAGCCTTATTACACTTTCACTTACTGTAACTCTCATGCTTTTATTTTTCTCATTCAACTGGTGCTATGACAGTGACAAAAACTGCTGTAAGAGTCTCATCACCACTCAGGATGTTGCAATCTGTTCCATTCACTAAATACTGAAAGTAATTCTGATTAACTCATCTCTGACTTATCAACCCAACAAACTACATTCTGAGTTCTATTTTTTTCTATATTTATATATATAGTATACATGTTGAGGCAGGATGTAAAAGGCACAACTGACTCTCACTATTGTCATCAAAACCTACCTCAACAATTGCTTCTTATCAAAATGGCAAATGTAGAGTGAGTTTCTTGCTATATACAAATGTATCATGTAACCATAGAAACAAACAAAAAAAAAAGGGTAACAGCAGAATTTGATTCAAAATTGTCCAATGTCAGTCAACAGAAGGTTAGGATTTCAAAGAAGGTTCTTCCAAATATATTTGATTTTAACATCATGTTTTTAATTTCATTTTTGAGCTGATATTTCAGTATAGTTCTATTCTAAATTTTGCTTCTATACTGAGAATGTTTGATACAACAGACTCATAGTTTGTAAACAAGTGCCTAGATACATGTCCATTAAGAGATTAAATTGGACACTTTTATTTCTGAATTCTTTGCAAAAATTAATTTAAATTATTACAACATCATTTGGAATTTGACTTTCTTCAAGGTTCAATCCATAAACTATAACCTAAAGGAAGCCTTTTGTAATTTCCCTAGTTATTAGCACTCTATTCTTCCTCAAATAGTTTTTGCATGTACTCATGTATTTATATACTATGTCCTACAAGAAAGTGTAAGTTTCTTATAGCCAGGGATAGTTTTCACTTTGTTCTTATATTCTCAGTGATAACTGCTTATTGGACTAGTATATAACTCATGGTATGTGCAGACACATCATTAACCTGAAAACAATTTTTAAAAGTCAGCTGAAAATGTAAAAAGAACAAAGATCAGAGTAAAAAATATGAACTATATTTGAGGATATATCTATACAGTTTAACTAATTTTAATGTTATGTTTGATTCTTTTCATTTCATCTTTAAATTTGGTTGAAAATTCCTTTCTAGTATTTTTGACACTACTTGTTTTAATTAGTAATCTCCTGTCCCCTCCACAGAATCAGAGAGGTCTTATTTGGTTAACTCATTTCTTTGATTTTTAAATTTCCTTTTGAGGATTTCTAGTAGTAATAATTATCCATTTAACCCACAATGCTCCCAACTTAAACCATGATCCAGTTAATTCACACAGACACACAGTACATTTGTTAAATTGAACAGAATTCAACAAATTGCTGGCATAATATGATAAAATCCTTTTTTGAAAAATAAAGTCAATTTTGTGAGGGGAGAGGGATTTCTCAGGAAAATAATGTATTAGAAATTTTAACAAAAAAGTATTTTCTACATGCAAAATGTTATTAAACTTTATAAACTACATTAATAATTAATAAATAAGAGTAAACTCTTATTTACTGATGCAATTGGTACACTAAAAGACAAAAAAAAAACTTGCATTGAGACTTAAAAAAATCAGTTGATGTTCATTACCAGTAATGTTAGTAAATGGAAATGCAAGTTTCTACAAAATAGAAGTTTCTTGGAAAAAGTTAAGTTTGTAGACAGGATATAAACAGATCATAAATAAATATAAGTTTTAGAGCTCCAAGGAAATTTTTGTAAACATATGGTCAAGTCTCTTCAATCTGCAGAAGAAATTGCTTTGGACTCAGATTCTTCATGAGTAAACTAAGGCACAGAGAAGTTAAATAATTTGCCAAGGTTATGAGGTAAAACTGAGAACAGAATTCAGGTATTTAGTGTTCATTCCATTACACTATTAACTCATGCAAATTCTACATTTCATCAAATTTCTGTGTGTATAAATTAAGGGGAAACACTTAAATGCATAAGTCACTTATATGTGCATAATTATTACATAACCGGGCATGCAATTATGGAAAAATCTCAGCTTTTCAAAAAAGTAATTAGCTATAACATATGACACTACTCATGGAATTTTTGAAATCTGAGCATGGGATTTGAAGTAGAAAGTCTGTTTTTTATCCCCAAAGAGAAATGGAAATAAGGACTAAACAATTTAATGTTTCACTTAAAAGAAGAAAGCAAAGCACTTTTGTTTCAAATATTAGCAAAGAGGAGTTAAAAGAACATTCCCAAAAGGGACAAGCAAAAATCACTGAGGTAAAAATGAGGCAAATCCCAGGAAAGTACAAACAGTAAATGAGTTTTAGTTGGAACAGAAGATCCAAAGTGAGGAGAATAAAGGTATGAAATTGGGTACAAAACAGGCACATAATGAGGGTTTTGAGAGAGAAGGCAATAATAATGAAAGCATCTTAAATAGGAAAGAGGCACAATGAAAATGTTATTAAGTTGTTCTAGAAATTGTATTTAAAATTGGACCTAGAGTAGAGAAAGAATCAGGATGATACTATCAGACTTGAAATAGATCTTTAATTAAAACAATATTTCTGGAAAAGTAAGGTGAATTTTTCAAAATTTCACAGAGTAAACTACATGAAATATTGCATCATTGATGACCTTGTTGAGTGCAAATCACATGGCCCATCTCTAGCCAGCCCTAACTCTGTCTCAGACTCTACTTAGGCTATTTCACATATGCAACAATCAAGACACAAATCCCCATTTCAACCCTAAGTCTGGGAACACTAATCAAATTACTACTAGTCATTGTCACTGTAAAGGATATGTCAATCAATTCCTTTATGGCTCCATTCAGCTTCTTCTTGCCTGTGCCCCTTCTCCCCCTTTAGCATTCCTCTTCTCTGTCTTGCTGCCTTTCTCATTAAACTATAAAGTCCTTGTATTTGGTATAGAATAAGGAAAAGGACTAGATCTGTGATTCTGTCAACATGGGGAACTCCCAGAGAAGGAACTCTTTTGACCACTGTAGGTTGGCCCATTGCCTGCAATGTATTATCACTTTACAATGCTGTCAAACTTACAGGTGTGCTGGGAAAATGTTTTAACAAAATACATAAAAATATGATACAACACAATCTTAATTTGTGGTTTTCTTCTACGTCTATATGAGTTTTCAACACTCTGGGTTAGAACACTGAGAGATAAAGTGAGTGATTTAAACAGGATCACATCTTGTGTGTTAGAGGCAAGGTCTGACTGTAGCTCTAGTTGACTTGCAGGCCAGCTCTTTAGCCACTGCACTTCTAAGGTCCAAGGAACTGGGTCAAAGTGCTGGGGAAAGAAATATAAAATGAAAACCAGGTTCTTCATTCAAAGACTTTACATGAACAGCTAGGTCTATGAGTGTTTATTCAAAGAGGGAGAGTATTAATAACTAGAGGGCCAACAAAGCACTGGAAGTAGCAAAGGATCTGAGACTTGGAAGGAACCTAAGGATTCTAAGAAACAAAGTTAAGAAAAAAAATGCATTTTAGAATGAGGGTCAGCTTGAGCAAAGAAGAGAACTATTGTTAAATTTAAGTTTTATGATTTCAAAAAGTTTGAAGGCCTCAATTCACTGGAATCCACAGGAAATATGAAGTAAACCAGGAGTTTGCCTAACCTTTATGGTGTCAATGACCCCTCTGGCAATCTGGGGAAGCCTATATATGCCTTCTTAAAGTAGGATTTGTAAATGTATGAAATACATAGGATTACAAAGGAAACAAATTATATTGAAATATAATTAAAGAATTAAAAAAAGTTTAGGATCCCAGACTTAGAACCCCAATATAGACCAACTGTCATAACCTTGGGCATATTCATTCATTTCTTGACTCCCTAGCTTTTTTCTACTGATGAAGTGAGGATAATAACATCTATTTCTACTTATGACATCAGAATTATAGGAGGAAAAATATGCCAAGTGTGTAATGTGCTTTTAATTTGATGAAGAAAGGCCATATACAAAAGTTATGTGTTGAATGAAGTTATTAATGAAAGCACTCTCAATATTTCTCTCATAAGTGAAAATATGTAGGACTAGGATAGCAGTCTTAAAAGTTTCAAAAATCATCAGGCATTATTTCTAGTATTTGACCAGAAAATCAGAATGCTATAAAATAAATTTATATACTGGAATGATTAAAAAAAAATAAGGGGTCAGCTGGGTAGCTCAGTGGATTGAGAATCAGGCCTAGAGAGGGGAGGTCCTAGGTTCAAGTCTGGCCTCAGACACTTCCCAGCTGTGTGACCCTGGGCAAGTCACTTGACCCCCATTGCCTACCCTTACCACTCTTCTGCATTGGAGCCAGTACATAGTATTGACTCCAAGATGGAAGGTAAGGGTTTAAAAAAAAGAAAATAAGTAATAGGTAAATTAATTTTCATGTTCATAAAGTGTAAAGTTGAATTTCTGATTGCTTAGATGATGGATACACATTTTTAAGCTTTCAAGATGAGAAAATAAGGTTCATACAATAATATTTAATGCCAAAGTTTGGCTGAAGATAAATAGCTAATATTCAGAACAGCAATGCTTCAATAAACTCAATAAAACAAAGTTCCTCTTGATCCACCAAAACAAAGCAATATTTTAAAAAACTGAATGAACAATGAAAACCTTCGACATGGCAATGGTCAAATTGAAATGGAACTCCTGTCTCTCATTTCCTCAATGACATGGAGATAAAGCTATTTATGCATTAACAAAGCTCTGTATCTAAGGTAACTTTTCATTTATTTCACAGAGCAAGAGAAATATGAATAATCCATTCTACAAACCTTAATAATAAAGTATTTAATAGTGGAAGATTTTCTATTTTACAAGATGTTCTATCCTGGAAGTGCTTATTTTAAAATACAATATTAAAAAAAAAACAAAAAAGTACCAGTTTTCATATACTATTTAGATGACAAGTACTTGTTTTTAAAATATTTTATTCAAAATTAGTAACAGTAATGTGAAACTAGTAGTTTAACTGGGGCTACAAATGTAGACATTCTTTAATGAGCTAATATATTTAAGATGTGTGCTCTCAATTTAATGTGTTGGATCATTCTGGAAGCATTTGGAAATACGCATTCCCCAAGTTAAAAATAGTTAGGAGACTAAAAATTAATTTGTAAACCTATTATTTAGAATACGTAATAAATTTTCCCACAATTTTTTTTTCTCAATAGCTGCATAGGTTTGACTTACAATGCAGTGAACTTTATACTATTAGAACTAGCATGAATTCTGGATCTTAAGAGGAAAGATTTTATGGGATATAGAGGCAAGGATTTGGGGGAATAGCAGTAATGGAAAGCACAGCATTAGAGTAGTAAAGCAGAGCCTGAAGAGAAGAGTAAGAAAGGGGAAAGAGAAGAATAGTCCCCACCTTCTGTGCACTAGTTCAGCTTGGGATAAACTTGTCTCTGATTTCCCCCCAATTTCCTTTTCTATAGCCTTCTATCTCCTCCTATTCTATAATTCCTCAGAATTTTTTCTCTGGACACTGAGTCTATTAGCAGAGAAAGATGGCTAGGAAAGAGGATATAAACAGAGAATAGGACCTATTTTCCCTCATAGTGGAGGGAAGGGAATCTCTGTTATCCACTCAGCTCTCTCAGGGAAATTAAGAAATGGCAGCAATGGAGAAGTATTATGTATTTGTGCACACACACATACAGAAATAATAATTGTATATAGTTACATATCAATGACTGCTGAAATCTGAAAGCTGTTAGAATAGCAGTGCCCTCTCCAGACCACCAGCCCTAATACATAGAAGCTGAATTTAAAAATAATAAGAAGTAGAACATCATTAAAGTTTTTTGAGCAAAGAATGATAAAAATGACATCTTGAGGAAACTGTACAAAGAATAGGTTCCAAGCTTGAAGAGATCTATGAGGACATCTAGTTCAAACTCCTCAATTTACAGATGAGGAATTTGAGGCTCAGAGAGGGCAAGTTGCTCAAGGTCACCCAAGAAATTAGAGAGGCAGAATTTGAACTCAAGTCTTCAGGCTCCAGGGCCAACATTGTTTCTGCTGTACCATGCTTACCTCTCTCACAGACTGGAAGAGGGAAAGATTATTTAAGATATCGACTATGAAACCACTGAGAGTAATCAAAGCATTAGCCTATGCCTAGGGTCTGCCTCTACAAAATATTTTGTATATATTTTATATTTATTAATGTATGCATACTGTTACCCCTGAAAAGTCTTTTAAGTTCCTTTAGGGCCAAGATAGTTTCATTTTTGTCTTTGTATCTCTAACCTATGCTTCTTGAATAAACTGTCCCAAATTGGCAATCATAACAAAACTAATGGCAGTAATTTTTTAAAAAGTTGATGGATTTTTGCAGGCAATTGTAAAAGAAGAACTTTTGAAGACTAGGATCCATCTACAAAGAACAAAACTGGAACTATGTTTAAATTATAGGCAAAATACATAGAAGAATTTTCTGATTGCAAATGTCAAGAACAGTAATAAACTACAAAAGGAAGATATATGATTTTTTTCTTCTTTTCTAGATGTTTTAAGAATTCTGGCTTTAGATGTTTTTGGTTTACTTATGCCAATAAGTAGGAGAGAAGCTTAGACAACCCTAAGTAAGATCCATACAATTCCATAATTCAAATTTTTTTCCAAAGTGAAAAGACAAACTGAAAACACCAATAATCATAATTTGAATGCTTTTTATTTGCATATATTTACATATATATATTTCATACATAGTATTTTTTTCCCTGTGGGATACTGGTCACATATGCTTAATCAGTCTATTTATTTAGCTCAGCGCAAAATTTAAAGATATCATATAACTATGTTAATAATATTTGTTAAATTAAAATTTTTAATATTTAAGTAAAAGGTGCCATACTGGAAAGTTTCACACTTTCCATTACCACAAATTCTCATCAGAGTAAATTCTGTTAAACTTATGTGTCTACTGAAAAATGGAGTGGGTTATATTATTATATAATAAAGCCACAAAATGTGTGTGAAGCTCTATTCTTCTAAATTATTTGACTACTAATGTACACATGGTTCAAAAGTGTATCCAGAGCAACTTTAAAATCAACTAAGCTCCAGTGCAAGAAAAATTTTAAAATACCTGTACAAGGTTTGACTACAAATAAGAAACACATGTTCCTCTACCATACATGAAGGATCTAATAATAATATTTCATATCTTGTTATGTAACATTAAAGGGTAAATTAATATAGCATCTATATCATCTTGAAGATCTACTTAGTTCCTGTAAGACTAATGACTACAAGTGGACAAAAGGAAGAAAGGACTAGTTTCCTTACCTGTTGTGCTCCATCCCCACTTACAATAGGTGCTGGTAGAAGAGGAATATCGCTACTTAAAATCTGAGTTGTGTCCAAGAGAGGTGGATGCTCTGCCATTATTGGTAAAACATTAATATACAGGATTACCCTCCAATTCTGAAAAACAAAAAGTGATTTATGCATACTTCTTTAAAATAGACAAATAGATACATCAAAATATCAGATTCATCTAAACTATTAGCCTAACAAATTACATTTTCAACTGAAATTTAGTGTATACTATCTAAATTGCACTAAAAGGAATATTTTAAAATACTAAAACCAGTAGAAGAGGAAGGGTAACTGGAGAGAAATCAGATGAAAAATAGAAATGGGAACATAAAATTTATGTAAGGAGAAAAATAACAGGAAAAAAGCAGTAGAATAAATCATGTCTTTAGTGTACTTTAAAAACTAGAAATGTATTTGACAAAAACTGTTGGGAAATTTGGAAAACAATATGGGAGAGATTAGGTTTAGATCAACATCTCACACCTTACACCAAGATAAATTCAGAATGGGTGAATGACTTGAATATAAAGAGGGAAACTATAAATAAGTTAAGTGAACACAGAATAGTATACTTGTCAGATCTCTGGGAAAGGAAAGATTTTAAAACCAAGCAAGAGTTAGAGAAAATTACAAAATGTAAAATAAATTATTTTGATTATATAAAACTAAAAAGCTTTTGTACAAACCAAAACAATGTAGCCAAGATCAGAAGGGAAACAACAAACTGGGAAAAAATCTTTATAACAAAAAACTCTGACAAGGGTCTAATTACTCAAATATATAAGGAGTTAAATCAATTGTATAAAAAATCATGCCATTCCCCAATGGGCAAGAGACATGAATAGGCAATTTTCAGGTAAAGAAATCAAAACTATCAATAAGCACATGAGAAAGTGTTCTAAATCTCTAATAATTGGAGAAATGCAAATCAAAACAACTCTGAGGTATCACCTCACACCTAGCAGAATGGCTAAAATGAAAGAAGGGGAGAGTAATGAATGTTGGAGGGGATGTGGCAAAGTTGGGACATTAATGCATTGCTGGTGGAGTTGTGAACTGATCCAACCATTCTAGATGGCAATTTGGATCTATGCTCAAAGGGCTATAAAAGAATGCCTGCCCTTTGATCCAGCCATACCATTGTTGGGCTTGTACCCCAAAGAGATCATAGATAAACAGACTTGTACGAAAATATTTATAGCTGCGCTTTTTGTGGTGACAAAAAACTGGAAAATGAGGGTATGTCCTTCAATTGGGGAATGGCTGAACAAACTGTGGTATATGCTGGTGATGGACTACTATTGTGCTAAAAGGAATAATAAACTGGAGGAATTCCATGTGAATTGGAAAGACCTCCAGGAACTGATGCAGAGTGAAAGAAGCAGAGCCAGAAGAACATTGTACACAGAGACTGATACACTGTGGTAAAATCGAATGTAATGGACTTCTGTACTAGCAGCAATGCAATGACCTGGACAATTCTGAGGGATTGATGGAAAAGAATGCTACCCACATTCAGAGGAAGAACAGCAGGAGAGGAAACACAGAAGAAAATCAACTGCTTGAATACATGGGATGATGAGGACATGATAGGGGATCGAAAGTACCATACCAATGCAACTATCAACAATTTGGAAATAGGTCTTGATTAATGACACATGTTAAAACCAGTGGAAATGCATATCGGCCAGGGGAGGGTGGAGGTCGGGGGGTGAAGGGGAAAGTAAGAGCATAAATCTTGTAACCATATTAACTTTTCTAAAATATAAATATTAATAAATGTTTAAAAAAAACAAACTAGAAATGTAAGGGGCATCTAGGTGGCTCAGTGGATTGAGAGCCAGGTCTAGAGATGGGAGGTACTAGGTTCAAATCTGGCCTCAAGACACTTCCTAGCTGTGCAACCCCTGGACAAGTCACTTAACCTTCATTGCCTAGAAGAAAAAGAAAAAAACCTAATAATACAGATGGAAAATTTATATTAAATCTTAATCAGCAAATATATTTTATATTCAAAGGAGGAAGGGAATAATCACATACAGTGCTTAATATTTGCCAAATATTGTGCTAAGCACTTTATGAAAATTATCTCATTTAATCCTCACAACAACCCTGGGAGGAAGGTATTATTATTATCCTTATTTTACATAAGTATTATTATCCTTATTTTACAGTTGACTGAGACAAGTAAAAGTTAAGTGGCATGGCTAAAGTTACACAGCCAGTAAGTACCTAAGGTGGAATTAGACCTTAGAACTTTTTGACTTCAAGTCTATTGCTCTATCCATGGTACCTACTTAGTTACCTCAAAATAACTATGCTTTTATTCTATTTGACCAGTTTTTATTTTAAGTTTTATTTTCATTTAATACAATATTTACAAATTACATGTAAAAATTTTAACATGTAAAATTACATGTAAAAAGTTTTTTAAATTAATTTTCTTTAATTTTGATCTCCAAATTCCCATCCTTCATCTCCCTCTTTGTGAAGGTAAACATTTGATACTGAATATACATGTGAAGTCATACAAAACATAATTTCTGATCTGTCACACTGTAAAATATAATGAACAAAAAATTTAAAAAGGAAGAAAGTAAAAATCTGCATTTAGAGTTCATCAATTCTCTCTCTGGAGGCAGAGGAATTATCTTGAAAACTGTCTGGATAAGAACAGCTAAGTCTTCAGTTGATCATCATTACAATAGTGCTGTTACTGTATACAATGTTCTCCTGAGTCTGCTCACTTCACTTTGCATATATTCATATGTCTTCTCAGAAAACCATCCTACTCATCATTTCTTAGAGTACAGTACTAGTCTATCACATTCTTGTATGCCACAAGTTATACAGCCACTTTCCAATTGACAGGCATCCCCTCAATTTCCCATTCTATGCCTCTGCAAAAAGAACTGCTATAAATATTTTTGTACAAAACAGGTTCTTGTCCCTTTTCTTTGATTTCTATAGGATAAAGACCTGGTAGTAACATTGCTAGTAAAAAGGACATGCAGAATTTTATAGCCCTTTCATAGTTCCAAATTTCTCAATAATGGTTGGACTAGTTTACAACCTCCACCAACAATATGTTAGTAATCCCATTTTGGGGGGCATCTCTCTCCAACCAGCATTTGTCACTTTATTGTTTTGTTAAGTTATTATCGGTCTGAGATAGTATAACAAAACTGCTTTAATTTACATTTCTCTAATCAGTAGTGATTTAGAGCAATTTTTCATGTGATTATGAATAAGATTTGATTTCTTCTTTTGAAAACTATGTGTTCATATCTTTTGGCCATTTATCAACTGCAGAATGTCTCTTACTTTTATTAACTTGGCTCAGTTCCTTATGTAGTTGAGAAATGGGGCCTTTATTAAGGAAAATAGGGGAAATTTTTATATTTTCCTGTTTTCCTTCTAATTTTGGCAGCATAAAAGCTTTTTAATTTCATGTAATCAAAATAATACCTTTTTCTTTTGTTCAAAAACTCTTTCTTTGTCAATAGATTTGATAGGCACATTTTTCCATTCTTCCCTAATTTACTGATATCACCCTTTATGTCTAAATAGTTTATCCATAACTTGGTATACACTGGGAGATGTTGGTATATACCTAGTTTCTGTCAAACAGTTTTCCAAGAAATTTCTGTCAGATATTGAGTTCTTACAACAAAAATGTGGATCTTTGAGTTTATTAAATAGTTGATTGTGATCATTTACTACTATGTATTGTATGCTTTTTCTATACACTGCTCCATCACACTATTTCTTAGCCAGTAGGAGATTGTTTTAATGATTACTACTTTGTAATATAGTTTGAAATCTGGAAATGATAGGTTATATTTGATTTTTTCACTGATTTCCCTGATATTATTGGCCTTTTGTTCATCCAGATGAATTCTGCTACTATTTCCTCTAACTCTACAAAATAATTCTATGCAAGTTTGTTTGGTATGGCACCAAATAATTAACTTTGGTATAATTGTAATTTTTGTTAAAGTGGTTTGGCCTACCATGAGCAATTACTACTTCTCCAATTGTTTTAGAGCAAGTAAAAAATGGTCTGTAATAGTGTGCATACAATCCCTCGGTTTGTCTTGGCAGGCAAGCGCCTAAGTATTTCATATTGTCTATAGTTATTTTTAATGAAATTGATTTCACTTCATTTCAAAGAAACTATTTTCCATGAAAATCTCTTTCTCTTGCTGCTAAGTTTTGTTGATAGTATATAGATATGCTGATGATATATATATGAGGGTTTATTTTATATGCTACAATTTTGTTTAAGTGGTTCACTGTTTTGACTAGCTTTTAGATGATTCTCTAGTGTTCTCTAAATATACCATTCTATTGGGAAAGATTGATAAGTTTTGTTTCTTCAGTTCCTATTTTTAGACCTTCAATTTATTTCCTGTCTTATTGCTGTAGCTAGCATTTCTAGTACAATACTGAATAATAGTGATGATAAAAGACATCCTTGCTTCATTCCTAATATTACTGAAAAGGATTCAAGTTTATCTTCATTACTGAAAATGCTTGTTCTTGGTTTGAGATACTAGTTATAATTTTAAGGAAAGTTCCACTGAATTCCTGTTTCCTAATGTTTTTAAATAGAAATGAGTATTGTATTTTGTCAGTTTTTTTCTGCATCTACTGACGTAATCATATGATTTTTGTTTTGTTATTGATACAGTTAATTATGCTGACAGTTTTCCTAATGTTGAATTACTCTTGCGTTCCCAGAATAAATTCCGAGTTTTTGATCTCTTCAATATGTTGCTATATTATCCTTGTTAGTATTTTATTTAATTTTTTTGGAATTGATATTCATTAAGGAAATTGGTCTATAGTTTCTTATTTTGCTCAATCTGGTTTAAGTATCAAAACCAAATTTGTGTAATAAAAGAAATTTGACAAGACTCCAATTGCCTTCATTTAAAAAATTTCTCTAATATCAGGACTAATTGTTTCTTAAATGTTTGGTAGAATTCACTTGTAGATCTATCTGGTCCTGGGAATTTTTTCTTAAGGGAGCTAACTGAGAACATATTCAAATTCTATTTCCAAACTTAGGGCTACTTAAGTATTCTTCTTACCCTTCTGTTAACCTGGACAGTTTATATAGTTCATCCATTTCACTTAGACTGTCAGATTTATTGGCATATAATTGGGCAAAATAGATCTTAATAACTGCTTTAATTTTCTCTTCACTGGTGCTGAATTTACCTTATTCATATTTTTAATTTGGTTTTGTCTTTTTTATAATCAAATTAGTCAATGGTTTATTTTATTGAGGGCTTTTCTCCCATAAAAACCAATTCCTTGTTTTGTTAATTAGTTCAAATGCTTTCTTACTTTCAATCTTACTAACCTCTCTTGATTTTCAGAAGTTTTATTTTGGTATTTAATGGAAGACTTAGTTTTTTAAAAAGTCTTTTAGTTATTACATGCCCAATTTATTGATCTGCACTTTCTCTTCTTTTATTGATGTATACTTTTAGATATAAAATTTTACATTAACTACTGCTTTACCTGCAAGCCATAAATGTTTGAATGTTATTTCATTGTTGTCATTCTCTTTAATAAAATTATTGATTATTTTAACGATTTGTTCTTGACTCATTTGTTCCTTAGGATTAGTTCTGATTAATTTTTAATTTACACTTCCACGGTGCTTTATTCATTGTATATTTTTTTTGCACTATTGTCTTTGAAATGGTCATTTAGAATTTGTGCTTTTCTACATTTGGTTCAATGATATTTAGGCTCCAATACATGGTCAATTTTTGTAAAGGTGTAATGTATAGTTGAGAAAAAAAGTTTACTGCCTTTATCTCAGTCAGTTTTCTCCAGAGGTCTATCATACTTAACTTTTCTCAGATTCTATTCATCGATTTGACTTCTTTCTTATTTATGAGTAGAATTACTTGGCAGAGAGAGAGAGAGAGAGACAGACAGACAGACAGACAGACAGACAGACAGACAGACAGACACAGAGAGAGAGACAGAGACAGAGACACGCAGACAGACAGACAGAGAGAGAGACAGAGAGAGGGGAAAAGTTGAGGTTCCCCATATGTCTCTATTGTGTGAGTTCATCCCATTCCCATTTAGCTATAATCACTAAATATGCATTTCCCTCTATCTTATTTTATTCTATTTATTATTCTCTCTTTTTATCCTGCCCCTCTTCTAAACACTGACTTTTCATCACCTCCCTTTCTCTTATCCAATTTCCTTCCTACATACCTTTTGGGTAAGATAAATTTCTATTATTAATTTGAAAGAAATATAAAAATGTGTACATTTCTCTTTTTGAATCAATTTAGATGTGAGGTTCAAGTATTGCCTATCTCCCCATTTTCCCCTCTACTGTAAGCCATTTTATATCTCCTCTTTCATGAGATAATTTTTCTCATCTTTCTCTTCCCTTCCCCCTTCTCCCAGACCTCATATCTTTCTTGCATCCATTTTTTACATAATCCCAACATAATCAACTCACTCCCACTCTTTCTATGAAGCATCCTTCTAAGAGTCCTAATAATGATAAAATTTTTAGAAGATATATGTATCATTTTCCCATAGAGGAAAATAAAGTTTAACTTAATTGAGTCCTTTATGATCTTTCATATTTATCTTTTTTATGCTTCCCTTGAGTCTTGTATTTCGAAGTCCAATTTTCTATTCAATTCTAGTCTTTTCATCAGAATTGCTTGAAAGTCATCTATTTCATCAATTATTTTTTCCTCTGAAGGATTATACTCAGTTTCCTGGGTAGGTTATTCTAGGTTGTAATCCTACCTGCTTTACCTGTAGAATATCATTTTCCTAGTCCTTCAATACTTTAATGTAGAAGCTGCTAAATCTTGTGTTATTCTGACTGTGACTCTATGATATATGAAAAAAATTCTTGTTTGTAGTATTTTATCCTTAATCTTGAAGCTCTGGAATTTGGCTATATAGTGATCCCTCACCTATTATAGGAGTTACATTCCAGATACCCTCCTAATAGGTAAAAATCCATGAAGTAGTGGGAGAGCAAATAGACCCATGCTACAGTTACTGAGCCAATTAACACCCAGGATACAGAACACAGCACTGTGGTTTGTTCTCCTTTCATCAGCCAATAGTGTGCTGTGTATAATCTTACATTGGCAAACTTGTGCAAGTGGTAGGGGCATACTGCATTTCCATCGTGTACAATACAGTATTCATCCACAAAATCATGTGATATAGAGAAAACTCCATGATACAGAATTAGATATATATATATATTTCTTTAAATCCGCGATACAATGAAGTCACAATAAGTGAACTGCAATATAGCAAGGGACGACTATAATGTTCCTAGGAGTCTTCACTTTGGGATTGATGAGTCCTTCAGGTTTCTATTTTTGCCCTCCAATTCTAGGATACCAGGCCAGTTTTTGGTGATGATTTCTTAAAATATGTCTGGACTTTTTTTTTTTTTTTTAAATCATGGCTTTCAAGTAGTCCATTAATTTATAAATTCTCTTCTCAATCTGGTTTCTAGGTCAGTTGTTTTTTCAATCTCTTTCTCCTTCTTCTGACTTTGCTTCATTGTTTCTTGATGTCTGATGAAGTCATTAGCTTCCACTAGCCCAATTCTAAATTTTGAGGAATTATTTTCTTCAGTGAGCTTTTACACTGTTCTTTCCATTTAATATCTTCTGTTTCTTAAGATGTTATTTTCTTCAGTGTTTCTGTGCCTTTTACCAAGATGTTGTTTTTTTTTTATAAATTATCTTCCTTTGCTTTGATTTCTTTACTTAAATTTTGAAAATTATTTTTTAGTTCTTCTAGGAATTCATGTTGGGCTTGTGTCTAATTCACATTTTTCTTCCTTTTGAGGCTCTTGTTGCTATTTTGAATTTACTGTCATCTTCTGAACCTGGGTCTTATTCTTCCCCTTCACTTTAGTAATTTTTAACAATGAGTTTTTTTTTTTATTGGCTCATTTTTCTACCCTATTTCTTGACTTGGAACTTTATGTTAATATTGTTGGCATTTTGTTGGCAATGGGGAGAGGATATTGTCTCAAGCTTCAGGCCTTTCACACTGCTATTTTCAGAGCAGAATAGTTCTGTTGGTTTAGAAGACTTCAGTGTTCCACAGCGGCATATTCTAGGCAGAGGTATAGTCACTGTTCTCTTGGTCTACATTCTGATCCTTAACTAGGAAGGGCCCCTGATCCCTTGCGATTACAATAAATACTGCTCCTAAGGGACCCTCCATTCTTCAGAATGGAAATGATATTGTTACTTAGAGACCCTTATCCTTCATGACTAAAAGTGATCATCTACTTCAGAATCCCTGATCCCTAGGACCAAAAGAGATATTAACGGTCAGATCTTCTGCTTCCTTTTTACCAAAAATGCTTCTTTCTATACTTGAACTATGACCCAGAAATATGTATAGGCAATGGAGTTGCCAAAGAGCATATGGTCCTGAGTCCAGGGCTAGCATATTACCTTATAATCTCTTTCTGACCAGTTGCCAGATCCCCTTCCCATCTCTGGCTTGAGAATTCTTGAAGGTGCTGCTATGATCAACCACCACCACCTAGTGTTTCAAATATGTGGGCTCTGGACCAGCCAACATTTCCATGTCATATATTTCTCCCTCTAACTTCCTAAGTTATGTGACCTTTTATTGGTTCTGCTACTCCAATATTCAGTTTGAGGTTCTATTTTAAAGTTGTTTGGAGGAGAATGTTGGGAGATCTCAGCTGAGGGCTTTCTCTACTCTGCCATAATGGCTGTGCCCCTAGGAGTTCCTAATCGATTAGCTATGTCCCTCTTAATACTGGGTAAGGCCACATTAACTTTCTTGCTTTCCATATCACACTGCTAAATTAGATTGCATTTGCAGTCCACTAAAATTCTCTGAGCTTTTTCAGAACAACTTGTTTCTCTATTCCTTCCCCATCTTATACTTATGGTAATTTTAGAAATTCAACTTTAAGAGTTTTTACTTAGTCCCACTGAATTTCATCTTATTTAAATCCAAAAGTGTACTCCATGAAGAATTTCTCTTCCTAGCATTCACACTGTCCTTGAGCTCTTTCTGAATGAAGAATTTATAAAATATTTACTGTGGGTCCAGTTAAGTGATATGAATACATAAAATTATGTTACATGACCTCAACTGGGCCTTCACAATTGCAAGTCAATCCTTCTTATATTTCCCTCATCAATTTGATATCCTAGTTTTGATAGTAGTTCTTCCAAAGCTTCTCATCCCTTGTTAAGCCTTCTTCTCTACACTTAGCAACTGGTCCCATTGCTTTCTGGCAAATAGAAATGGAAGCAGTATCAGATTTTTATATTCTTGGGTTCAACAATTACTACAAAGACTGCTGCCATGAAATTAAAAGGAAAGGAAGATTGGAAGGAAAACTATGGCAAATCTAGACAATATACTAAAAAAGCAAAAACATCACCTTGCCAACAAAGGTCCATATAATCAAAACTATAGTTTTTCTAGTAGCAATGTATAGCTAGGAAAGTGGAGTGCCTCAGAAATGATGATTTCAAATTATTGTGTAGATTTTTAAGCATCTCTTAAACAGCAAGGAGCTCAAATCACTCAATATTTTTAAGAAATTATTCAAATTATTCACTGGAAGGTTAAATATGTAGCTGAAGTTGAAATATTTTGACAACGTAATGAGAAGACAGGACTCATTGGAAAAGACTGATGTTGGAAAAGATAGAAAGCAAAAGTAAAAAGAGATGGAAGAAATTGAGACAGATAGTATCATGGAAACAACATACATTAAACTGGATTGAACTTGAGAGATAGTGGTAGAGAAGTCTGGTGTGCTGAGGTCCTTAGGATCACAAACAGTCAGATACAACTGAACAACCACAATTCTTTCAGCTGAGAATTTTGACTAAGACTTGATCAAAAAAATTGAGGCCATTTATCATGAAATCCACCATCTCCTCTCTTTCTCATCTACCATTCAGGTGTCTTCTGCCACTATCACCTCCTTCACCCATTTCTCATATGATCAGGTAATACACAAAAGGAAGCTAAAAAGTCCTGAAAGGGTATAAAGCTTAGGTGATGTTGCTAAGTGAAATTTTGTAACATTTTAAGGTTTGTGAAAATGTGAAAATCTTTGGTATTATAAGTCTTATGACCATTTTAACAATAAGGAAACTGGAAAGGCAGAGCCAAGATGAAAGAGTAAGGAAGAAACTTACCTGAGCTCTCCCAAATTCATCTCCAAACAACTATAAAATAATGCTTAAAGATTTCAACTATAAAATAATGCTTAAAAGTGAAATCTGGAAAAGCAGAACCAACAAAAGGATGGAAGAGGTGAAACAATTGTCCATCCCAAAAGACAACTTAGAAGGACAGCAGGAAAGGTTTGCCTTAGTAGGGTAAAAATGGAATATAAACCAGTAAGGAGCCACATCTATGTGTCAGTAGCATAAACCAGCAACAAAGCTCTGTGCTGCCAGCACAGGCCATCAGGCTGCCAGGCCACAACATCCTTGGCTCAAGAAGCTTGGGAGAGTGTCCCCTCCATCCCAAGAGCATAGCCCAACTGTAATATAAAGTTAAAAGTTATGAAATAGGTTGGGGAAAAATTAGCAAAAAGAAGAAGAAAATGATCACAAAAAATTATATAGTGACAGGGAAGATCAAAACAGAGATTCAGAAGAGGACACTACATCAAGTCGAAACCTTAAAGAAAAATGTGAGTTGGTGCCAGGCCCAGAAAGAATTCCTAGGAGAGTTCAAAAGAGATTTTAAAAATCAAAGGAAGAAAAAGTGGAAAAGAAATGCAAGAGAATCATGAAAAAAAGGTCAACAGCTAGGTAAAGAAAGCACAAAAAATAGAAAAAGATGTACAAAAGTTCACTGAAGAAAATAATTCCTTAAAAATTAAAACTGGACTGTTGGAAACTAATAATTTCATTAGGCATTAAGAAACAAAATCAAATGAAAAGAATGAAAAAAAAAGAAGAAAATGTGAAATATCTCATTGGAAAAACAACTGATCTGGAAAAAAAAGACTAAGGAGAGATAATTGTAGAATTACTGGACTACCTGAAAACCATGATCCAAAACAGGAACCTGGACACCATATTTTAAGAAATTATAAAGGAAAACTGCCTTGATATCCTAGAACCAGAGAAAACAGAAACTGAAAGAATCTGCCAATCACTTCCTGAGATCTCTAAATAAAAACTTCCAGGAATATTATAGACAAATTCCAAAGCTCCCACAACAAGGAGAAAATACTGTAAGCAGGAAAAAAGAAATTATTCAAATATCATGGTACCACAGGCAGGTTTACAAAAGATTTAGGAGCTTCTACAGTTAAGGATAAGAGGGCTGATATTCTAGAAGGCAAAGGAGCTAGAATTAAAACCAAGACTTGTCCAATAAAATTTCAAGAAGAAAAACTGATATTTGATGAAATAGAGGCCTTTCAAGTATTTCTGATGAAAAGACCAAAGCTGAATAGGAAAACTGATTTTTAAAAATAAGACTCAAGAAGCATTTAAAAAAAGGGGGATTCAATAAGGTTAGGCTGTTTACATTCCTATGTACTATTTATAAGGAATGCAGGATGCATTAAATATTAGGAAAACAGTCATTATAATTAAGCTTATCAATAACAAAAACACAAAAATCATGATTATCTCAAGAGATGCAGAAAAATTTTTTTGATGAAATACAACATGCATTCTATTAAAACTCTAGAAAGCATGGGAGTAAACGGAGCTTTCCGTAAAATAATAAATAGTATATATCTAGGACCATTAATAAGCATTATCTGTAATAGGAATAAAGTGAGTAAGATCTGCTGATTATGATCAGAGTGTGAAGCAAGGATCTCTGAAAGATAAGGAGAAATTGAAGTAATTACAAATGGTAAATGAAACCAAACTATCACTATTTACAGATGATATCACAGTATACTTAGAGAATCCCAAAGAATCATTTTAAAAACTAGCTGAATTAACCATTTTAGCAAAGTCGAAGGATATAAAATAAACCCACATAAATCATCAATATTTCTATAATTTCTATAGGCAACAAATTCTAGTAGCAAGAGATAGAAAGAGAAATTCTACTTAAAATCACTATAGACAATATAAAATACTTGAGTCTCTCTGCTAAGACAAACTGAGGAACTATTGAAACACAATTGACAAAATATTTTTTACAAAAATAAAGTCAGATCTAAACAACTGAAAAAATATTAATCACTTATAGTTAGCTTGAACGAATAAAATGAAAAAGACAATTCTACCTAAATTAATCTACTTATGCAGTGCCATACCAATCAAACTACCCCCAAATTCTTTTATATAATTAATAAAAATAATAACAAAATTTATCTAGAAGAACAAAAGGTTAAGATTATCAAAGGAATCAATGAAAAAATGTGAAAGGAAGGTAGCTTAGCAGTACCAGATCTCAAACCATATTATAAAATTGTTATCATCAAAATAGTCTGGTACTAGCTAAGAAATGTAGTGATGGATCAGTAGAAAGGACTAGGTATCCAGTACATAACAGTAAATGACCATCGTAATCTAGTGTTTGACAAATATAAAGATTCAAGTTTTTGGTACAAGAATTCATTATTTGACAAAAACTGCTGTGAAAACTGGAAAACAGTATGTCAGAAACTAGGTAAAGGCCAATATCTTACACCGTATCCCAAAATAAGGTCAACATGGGTACATGATTATGACAGGAAGGGTGATACCATAAACAAATCAGGGGACATGGAATAGTTTACCTCTCAGATTTAGTGGATAAAAGAAAAATTTATGACCAAACAAGAGATAGTAATATGAAATGCAAAATGGAAAGTTTTGATATTTTATTTATTTGATTAAATTTTAAAAAGTTTTACACATACAAAACCAATGCAACCAAGATTAAAAGTAAAGTAGAAAGCTATGGGGGAAATGAGCTGGATGATTTCAGAAAAACCTGGACTTTCATGAAGTGATGCAAAGAAATGAGCAGAACCAGGAGAATCACTATACAAAGTAAAAGCAATATTATATGATGATCAACTGTGAATGACTTAGCTATTCTCAGCAATACAATGATTTAAGATAATCCCAAAGGACTCATGATGAAAAATGAAACTCATTTCCAGAAAGAGAACTGATGGGAATATAAATGTAGATAGAAATATACTATTTTTCACTTTGTGTTGTGTATGTGGTTTTTAATGCATTTCTTTTATAATGCAATTCATAGATATCATGTAATCTGAGTTGGGTTTTAAAGAAAGAGTAAGAATTCAATAGATAAAGGGGGAGGGAAGGGGTTTATTTGGGCATTAATTCAGTTATTTTTCAGCCATGTCTGATATTTCATGACACCACTCGGTGTTTTCTTGGTAAAAGATACTAAAGCGGTTTGCCATTTCCTTCTCCAGATAAGGAAACTGAGACAGAGTTAAGTGTCTTGTCCAGGGTCACTCAGCTATTTAATTGTCTAAAGGTCAGATCTGAATTCGGAAAGGTGAGTTACTAGGCACACTATCTACTGCACCACCTAGCTATCCCTATTTAGGCATAAGGAACAGTATTAGCAGGGGCTGGAAAAATATAATACAGCTTGGGGAACAAAAAAGTCCAGTTTAGCTAGTTATACTGTAGACTATACAACAGAAAGAACTGTATGCTATTAGATTGGAAAGCTAAGATTGCCAAAAGTCTTAAATAGCCAACAAAGGAATTTACTCAAAAGATGACAGAGAGTCAATGAAAGGTTTGGGACAGAATAGAGAGAGCTAAGAATAATGAGGCTAAATTTGGCAGCAGGATTAAAGACAATATGGATGGGAGAAAGAACAGAAACAGAAAGACCTGTTAGCTATTAAAACAGCATATGTAGGTATAGGAAGGAGCATATAAGAGAGAGTGTGAGACGGTAGAGTCAGTAGAATTTAATTTTAAAGATGAGAAATCATGGAGATAGAAAAGTCAAGAAAATTCCAAGGTTTCAGATTTGTGAGACTAAGTGAATAGGTGATAACACTGATAGAAACAGTGAAGGGAAAAAAAGAGAACTAAGTTAGGTTTCAGAGACATAAACTTTGAGATGCTGGGAAAAACTACCATGCAAAGAGGTCAGTGGTTTATAAACCTTTTTGATCAAGAGGCCCTCTCAGCAAGGCATTTTTCAACACAGCCCCCCCAAAGTGTTTATTTGTTTTTTAAATATTATGCACTATACTATACAGACATCATAAAAACAGCAATTTGTAAACTAAGAGATAATGGAAAAAAATTTAAGTCTTCAAGTCAAGAGAAAGACACTGGAGTTTATTGAGTAAACCTTCACATTAGGAAAAAAGCAATTTATAGAGTATGGGTTAGAGGTGAGAGATTAGAGGTGAAGAAAATGATGAAAAGGCAAATATTTTAACAGTTTGGGTCAGTTAAGAGAAGAGAAAGGTCATATAAGTAGAGCAAAGACAGAACAATAAATGTTGCTGAAGAAAAAATATATGAGATAGCAAGTGACTGGATACACTTAAGTAAGGGAAGGTGACTGCATGATAATGCCAACATTGTGAATCTAACTGAAAGGAGGAGAGTAGGAGCCTTAATAATATAGGGAAATCTGGAAGGGAAAGGGGTTTAAGGCACCTGAGGAGAGAGACAGGAGGAATAAGGATTGACATAACTAGTATGTTATGTTTTAACACTCTCCATTGTGTTAGGGCAGTGATGGGCAAACTTTATAAAGCGGGGGCCAAAGGAAAGGAAATGCTCATCTGTCAGTCTGTTTCTAAGGCAACTCTTTCGAAGTTTCATTGTATTGTATCCTACTCATTGTATTCATCAGATTAGGAATAATGTCACAAGGCTGGCTGGATAGAACATTTCAGGGGCCTGCATCTGGCCAGCCGGGCATAGTTTGACCATCACTGTATTAGGGGAAGGAGTGGAGAAATATTTAGAGGGGTAGTGAAGTTGCAGTAGAAACATTAAGATTGGCTGGAGATGGGGGCCAAGACGAGGAGAGCATATGGATGCATCTTCCCACTCTCCCACTGGTTGCACATACATTCTTTAGGGGTTAAGCCATAGCCCTGCACTGGGGTTCTTCATAGGCCCTACTCTAGAGAACACTGCTTTAGGTAGGTGAATATTTGAAGCTGGAATTTGGAAGAAAGAGGAAGAGTAACATATAAAGATTTAGAAGCCATAGGTATAGTGGTAAAAGCTTTGAAAGCCAAAGGAAAGAATATTAAGTAGTTAGAAGGCCATGTTTGCAGAATAATTTTTCTTGTTATATGTAAAAAACAAACAAAATCACCTTCTTACTGTCATACCAAGTAGTCGCTGCAGAGATTTCCTTGGGATATTTTACAGGTGGGTCAAGATCAGTGATTATTAGCACAGGGAATTCCTAGAAAGGAAACGCCCTCTACCAGTAGAGATTCCATCTCTCTCTCTCTCTCTTCTCTCTTCCGTCTCTGTCTCTGTCTCTGTCTCTGTCTCTGTCTCTGTCTCTGTCTGTCTCTCTCTCTCTCTCTCTCTCTCTCTCTCTCTCTCTCACACACACACACACAAACACACACACACACACACACACGCACACACACACGCATACATCTTGTACATAATCATCTGTATATTTTCTTCCCTCATTTTGTAATGGGTCCTGTTTTGGATATGTTGAGTTCAAGATGCCTCCGAAAATCTAATAAGGGCACTCCAACTAGAATTTAGGAGAGATGAAGATGGGTTGTTTCTTTTGTTTTTTAATAAACAGAATTTATTTATAAGTCTCTTAGCCCCTCCCTCCTCAGCCTGTAGCATAGAAAACATCATCCAGGAGATAGATATGTATATACAAATGTCTTTCATATTTCCATTTTTCCTTTTATTCTCTGGATGTGATATTCACAAGTTATTCTTCAAGTTTTAAATCTGTAGATGTATAATGTTCTCTTGGTTCTACTCATCTCACTGCTCAGTATCACCTGTAGTTCTTTCCAAGTTTTTTTTTTAATTAGCTTGTTTTTTGTTTCTTATGGCACAGTAGCATTCCATCACAATAATATACCCTGATTTTTTTTATCCATTCCACAATTGATGGGCATTCCCTCAATTTCTAGTTCTTTATCACCACGAAGAGAGCTGCTATAAACATTTTGGAATATATAGGTTCTTTTCCATTTTTCCTGATCTCCTTAGGAAAGCAGACTCAGCAATTACTGCTGGGTTTAAGGGTATACACAAGTTTTATAACTCTCTAGGTGTAATTCTAAATTGCTCTCCAAAATGGTTGGTTAAGTTCACAGTTCTACGAATCTTGTATTAGTGTCCTCATTTTTCCACATCCCCTCCAACACGTCATTTTAGCCAATCTGATGGGGGAGATATCTCAGAACTGTTTTTGTTTGCATTTCTCTAATCAGTAATGATTCATTGCATTTTTGCGCTCGCGCTCGCGCGCACACACACACATATACATATATATGTATATAGCTTTGATTTCTTCATTTGTAAATTGTCTGTTCATATCTTTTGCCCATTTATCTATGAATAAATCTCGTGACAAGGAAAATGAATCAACATCTGCTCAGGCACAGCATACTATGAATTCCCAGGGAGCATGGATGTTTCCAAACTGTTAAAGAAAAATAAGAATTGTGAAAGCAGGATTTCTCATTTGCATAGGAGAAATAATAAGCCAAATAGAAAATGTTGAATCTAAAGAGGTAAATCTCAATATAGGAAAAAAGGGAAAGAATGGTTTAGGAATTCAAATACAAAAAAGTAAAAATACAATTTGGAAGAAGAGAAGCAAAAAGCAATCATTAAAAGAAAATATAATCTCAAAATATACTGATTTAAAAGATAAGAGGAATAGTGAAAACTAAGGAACTGTAGTAGTATGACATCAAAAAACTATAATGCAAGAAGTAAATACAAGAAAGATGGTCATATTTTCTGAACACAGAAAATAAATATCAATTGAAAGAATCCAGAGATAATCTTTTTAAAAAAACTAAACCTCAAAGCTAAAAAGGAACCTACAAACTCCATAATGGTTAAATCCAACAATACCAAAGGCAAGTAACAAATTCTGCAAGCAAACAAGAGAAGGACCTTCAAATATAACAGAAAGGAAATTTGAATAATACATTTACTCTACAGTCACAAGAAACAAAAATAGGGAATATATAATGTGCTTCTAAAAAAGGCAATCAAGAGGAAACTCAAGGAAACACTCTGAAAATCTGAGCCTAATTAAAATTTTTTTTTAAAGTGCGGCTAATAAAAATGAGAAATTTGAAACCATTCCTACAAAGAAAACCAGATCTGAACAAATTATTTGTTTTGAAAACATCCTAAACAACAGAAATATGAGAAAGGCAAACAAATAGAACCACTAAGGAAGATACAAGTAACAAACTAAATTATCCCAGAAGTAAAGGAAGAAGGACTAGCAAAACACCTATGAAAGACAGAACAACCACAAACAACACAGTAATGGAGGGATTATTAAGAGATTCCTATTTATACATATTCAAGGAAGGAGGAAAGGGTGAAAATTTAAATTAAATAGAAGTGATGGTGGAGAAAAAGGTCTAAAATATCATGGAATAATTCTAAAAACATTCCACTTACAGGTGAATTAGTCTATTTGCTTTTTTTTCATGTGGGATGAAATTGCAGCATTCGAGAGGATACATAAAAGGATAGAAAAGAGGAAAATCTAAGGAGTGTGTGATGTATCCTAATCAAGTTATGGTTGACAATAAGATAAAATAACTCATATTTTATCTGGAAGAAGTAATTCAAAATAGTTTCCCTGGAAGCTTTAATTCCACAAGAAATCCATGGACTAAAGAAGGAATGAATAAGTATTAGGATCATGAATCAAAGATGAAAACTCTAGAACAGAGAGAAAGGAAGAGAACAAAGAAAATGAGGGAATGAAATACTTTTTAGAAAACTGTAGAAAAATTAAATAAACATGAAAAGTTGAAGGGGAGGAGGAGGAAAAGGGAGTTTTACTTGACCTGAGAGAGGAAAAAAAAAGAGATCAGGAATTAACTAAAAAAGGAAAAAAAAAAGATTGACTACATTAAGCAACATTTCAAAAGTAGGGAAAGTGGTGTCAAAAGGGAATGGGGGAGGGCAGGGGAAGAGTTTAGAGCAGTGACAGCAAACCTATGACACGTGTAGCCATTTTTGATGACACACGGCCACATACAGAGAAGTATGGGGCTGCATGCCGAAGATGAAATATTTGCTGTAGTGTAGTTTAGACACTTTGTGCACTAGAGATGGCAATTCTACCTATATTGATTTACCTATTTTGGTTTATTAAATATAGTTATATATTACAATTTTCCATTTTTGTTATTTAAACTATAAATATTACAAAATTATGGGTTTTTTTCCCCCCGACGTGACACACTACCTGAGTTATGCTGGGTTTTTTGGCGAATTTTGACACACCAAGCTCAAAAGGTTGCCCATCACTGGTTTAGAGTGAGGAGAATAGAGCCTGAGGAAATATAGTAGCCTTAAGGTAGATTAGGCAAATTATTCTATCCACATAGGAAAATGAAAGGGGAGAGGGGAAAGAATCCTAATTCAGGGGGAAAAAAGTATTAGAGACAGAAAGAGGAAAATACAAACAACACAGCTTTAAATGTGAATGGGTCAGATAATCCAATAAAATGGAAAAAAAGCACAGCCCAGATAAAAAGTTAAAATTCCACAATCTGAGGCTTACAAGCAACACAAATACATAAAATACAAAAATATGTGCTGATTAAAAATGAGGAACTAAAAATGTACTATTCATCAGGAGAATCTAAAAAAGCAAGAGTTACAATCACACTATCAGACAACACAAAGATTTGCAATATAGATATCTGGAAAGCACTTTTAGTAGTGTTGGGTACAAATTTAAAAACTACATAAAATAAATTGATATTATAAAACTAATATGCTTAAAAAGCCTTATCATTTATATTCATAAAGGGAAAAGTAACTGAATTACAAGAAGATAAAGAGAGTAATACAAGAGTAGCAGGAGACTTTGGTGTCTCTCAGTTTTAGACAAATTTAGTAGTTAGGTGGGCATAGCACATAGAGTGCTGGGCCTGTAGTCAGGAAAACCTAAGCTCAAATCCAGTATGTACTAGCTATGTGACCCTATGTAAGTCATTTAATTTCTGTCTGCTTCAGTTTTGCAACTGTAAAACAGGGTAATAATAACACTTACTTCTCTCTAACCAGGGAGTTTATAAGGATCTCAGTTGTTTACATATAAAATACTTAGCACAGAGCCTTGCACAAAGTATTGCTGTTGTTCAGTCATGTCCAATTCTTTGTGACCCCATTTGGGGTTTTCTTGGCAAAAATACTAAAGCAATTTACCATTTCCCTCCTCAGTTCATTTTATAGATGAGAAACTAAAGCAAGCCAAATTCAATGACTTGCTGTAAGTCACACTGCTACTTAAGTGTCTAAGGCCAGATTTAAATTCAGTAGGTCTTCCTGACTCAAGGGCCAGTACTCTATCCACTTTGCCACCTAATTGCTCCACAAAGTAGGTGCTTAATAAATGCTTATTTCCTTCATTCCTTTTAATGCTAAGCCAGTCAAATCATCAAAGGGATACTTTGCAGAACTCAATAAAATAATTAGAAAATCCATTTGGAGAAACCAAAAGTCTAGGTCATCAAGGAAAACAATGAAAAGAACACTTCTAGATCTCAAATTATGTTATAAAGCAACAATAATCAAAATCACTTCTCTGGTCCTGGTTTATAAAATAAGAGAATTAGGTCAACACAACACACTAGAAAATGAAGAATCAGAAACTATGGAACTCAATAAACCACTGTTTGATGAATCAGAAAGGATAAGCTATTTAGAAAAGATTCATTAGACCAAAAATCATTCCCCAATACATAAATGGTCAAATTATCTGAGCAAACAGTTTTCAAAGGAAGAATTGCAAACTATATGAAAGAATTTTCCAAATCATTCATAATAAAATACAAATTAAAAACATCTCTGAAGTTTTACCTCATGCCCTACAAATTGACAGGGTCCACAAAAGCTGAGAACAGTCAATGTTGGAAAGATTGTGGGAAGATTGTTGTCTGAGCTGGAAAACAATTATGCAAATAAAGAGACTAAAATAAATATTCATACTCTTTGACTTAGAGATTGCAATATTAGGCCTATTCCCCAAAGAGGACATTAAAAAGACGAATGTGCCTATCTATATTAAAATGGTTATAGCAGCACCTTTTATGACAATAAAGAAGAAGAGCCAAGATGGTACAAAAGGTACATGGATCCATCTGATCCCCACCAAATTACTCTCCAAAAAGTAATGACATATTGCCTCAATACAAATTCTGGAACAGCATAATCTATAATAAGGCAAGGTGAAGTAATTTTTCAGCCCAAAACAACTTAGAAGGCCAGCATGAGGAATCTAGTGCACCAGGGTGGAGGGTGACTGCAGTACACCAAGGCAGAATTCTCAGCCACAGACTACAAGGGGGAGTCACAAAACTCCTTAGAAGGAGATTACAGGGGTTCTTTGCTGGCTCCAGGTCACAGTCAGAGGAGGAACACAAGTAGATACTAGCACTTGTGGCCATAAGGTAACAGAGGTCCCTCATAGTTACAAGGGGTAAAAGTGTGCTTGCAGTTTTTCACAATCTAGAGCACAGACTCAGGCTGGGAGAATATTAAACACACCTCTCCTTCCACATACTACATTGAAAGAACTGAAAGCAAATAGACGCCCAATATAAACTCTAAAGGCAGTTGCATAAAGAACCTGAAGCTTGGATCAGTGCTCCCTTCACCACAGTTACAGAGCCCAACTTTAATTAAAAGAAAAGAAAAAGGCTGGAACATGAGGAAACAACAAAGAAAGTTATTTTGGTGACAGAAGACTCAAACTCAGAAGACGACAACAAAATTCAATATTGATGCATCTAAGAAAAATATGAATTGCTCTCAAGCCCAAAATGAACTAATGGAGGAGCTGAAAAAAGGATTTAAAAAATCAAATAAGAGAGGCAGAAGAAAAACTGGGAAAAGAATTAAGTGATACAAGAAGATGATGAAAAAAGAGTCAACAACTTGGTAAAGGAGGAACAAAAAAAATTACTGAAAAAAATATTATCTTAAAAAATAGAATAGGCCAATGGGTAAAGGAAGAACAAAAATCCAAAGAAAAGAAAAACTTCTAAAAAAGCCAAATAATTGGCCAAATAGAAAAAGATAACAAAAATGCATTGAAGAGAAAAACTATTTAAAAAGCAAAATTGGCCTTATGGGAAAAGGGATACAAAAATTCACTAAAAAAAAGAACTCTTTACAAAGTAGAACCAGCCAAATGGAAAAGGAATCATACCTAAAAAATTAGAACCAGGCAAGTGGAAGCTAATGAAATAGCAAGAAACAATCAAAGTCAAAAGAATGAAAAAACAGAAGAAAATATGAAATATCTCTTTGGAAAACCAACCGATCTGGAAATTAGATTCAGGAGAAATAGAAATAATCTAAGAATTATTGAATTACCTGATAGCCAACATTAAAAAAAAAAAAAAAAGAGCTTACACATCTTTCGAGAAATTAACAAAGAGGGGCAGCTGGGTAGCTAAGTGGATTGAAAGCCAGGCCTAGAGACGGGAGGTACTAAGTTCAAATTTGATCTCAGATACTTCCCAGCTGTATGACCCTGGGCAAGTCACTTAGCCCCCATTGCCAAGCCTTTACCACTCTTCTGCCTTGGAGCCAATACACAGTATTGAGTCTAAGACAGAAAGTAAGGGTTAAAAAATTTATCAAAGAAAGCTACCCTGGTATTCTAGAATCAGAATACAAAATAGAAATTGAAAGAACCTAATGATCACCTACTGAAAGAGATCCCAAAAGAACTACCAGGAATACTATAGTGAAATTCCCAAGAATCACTTACCCAGCAAAACCCCCCAAAATCTTTCAGGGGAAAATGAATATTCACCAAAATCTTTATTTTCAAATTTTCAAAGATTCCTAATGAAAAGATCAGAGCTGAATGGAAAATATGACTCTCAAATAGAAGACTCAAGAGGATCATAAAAAAGTAAACAAAGAGAAATCAAGACACTCTATAAGGTTAAACTGTGTACATCCATCCCTACACGGGGAGACGATTCTTAAAATTCCAAAGAACTTTGTCAACATCATTGGAGCAGTTGGAAAAAGTATATACATAGACAGAGTGTAAGATGAATATGATGGGATGATATTAAAAAAGTAAGACTGAGATAAGATAATATATAATATACATAATTATAATATAATAAAATTAGGAAAGAATACATTGGGGGGAGGAGGAAGGGAAAACTAGAATGGGGTATATTACTGCACATAAAACAGGCAAGAAAAGAGTTTATAGTGTAGGGGAAGATGGGGGAGGAGAGGAGAAGAGCATGTGAATGTTACTTTCATGAGATTTGGCTCAATGAGGGAAGAACATACACAATCAACAAAATATAGAAAGCTATCTTATCCAACACATAAGTAGGAAGGGAAGGGGATGAGAGAAGGGAGATGGGGCTGATAGAAAAGAGGGCAAAAAACCCCAACTTTACATAATCATGCAAAACATGCTCAAAACTGCTATTATTTAGATATTCAAATTAAAACAATTCTGAGTACCATCTCACACCTATCAGATTGGCTATTATGACAGAAAAAGAAAATGACAAAACATGGCGGGCAATGGGAAGGTGGGACATGAATGTACTGATTCAGTCATTCAGGAGAACAATTTAAACATATGGCCAAAGGGCTATAAAATAGAGCATACCCTTTGACCCAGAAATACTATTACTATATTTGTATTCCAAAGGGATAAAAAACAGAAAAGGGAAGGACCTATATGTAGGAAAATTTTAAAGCAGCTCTTTTTGGGGGGACAATGCTTTGGAAAATAATGGGCTAGCCATAAAACAGATGTACTTCTTGATTGAGAAGACCAAACAAACTGTGGAATATGGATATAACAGAATATTGCTGTGCTATAAGAAAAATTCGACATGATTAATAAAGAGAGGCATGGATAAATGTAAATGAACTGATATTAAAGTAAGCAGAACCAAGGAAATATATACAATAACTACAACAATATAAAAGGAAAAAAACTTCACCAAACTCAAAAGTGAATACTGCAAAATTACATAAAATGAGCACATTTCCAAATAATAGATATAACCCCAACCCACACCTTTGTAGAGAGAGAGATCCAGAGGTATGGTACACTAAATATATCACCATACTTCAATATGCTGACCTACTTTGCTGGTATTTTTCTTTGAAAAATATTGTTATAGATGTATGCTCTCTGAAGTGGGGGGTGAAGCAGAGGCACCAGGAAAATTTTGGTGAAGTAAAAAAAATGTCAATAAAATTTATTCTTAAAAAAAAATTAAAACTAAGATATTGGCAATCTTATAATCAAGTTTTAATTGAGTGGTAGTCTTGAAAGGGACTGAGGGAGGAGAGGAAATGGAGGTAAAGAATGCAGTTATGGGGAAATAATTTGAAGATTAGGACATGTTTAAAGAATAGAGGTTTAAGGATAGTTAGGTGGCTCAGCTGATAAGAGCCAGGCATAGAGATGGGAGGTTCTGGGTTCAATTCTGGCCTCAGACAACTTCTTAGCTGTGTTACCTTGGGAAAGTCACTTACCTCCCATTGCTAAGCTCTTACCACTCTTTTGCCTTGGAACCAATACATAGAACTGATTCTAAAATGGAAGGTATGGGCTTAAAAAAAATGGAGATTCAAAAATACTTGTGGATAGCAAAGACATAACCAGTAAATAAAGATAAAAGTTGATAGAAAAAAATGATAAAACGAGGAAACTGGGACCAGGAGAGGTTAATAACTGACACTTGCATATCACTATAGGATTTATAATTCATATACATAGTGTTTATAAACCACACACACACACAATCTCATTTGTTTCTCACATTCATCTTATTTTTATTGACATTTAAGAAAAAATAAAAGCAATCTGATTTCCAAATATAACCTTCCCACTCCCATACAAATTCTTAGTAACATTTTTTTAAAAACTTCAGTAAAATTACCCAAAATAGACTATGTAGTATAATAATAAGACATGAATGAATCAGAAAGCATTTAGTAAGAATTTATAAAACGTCAGGCAACTGTAAAAAAGCACAAAATACAAATATTTAAAGAATTCCTGCCCTCAAGAAACTTATATTCTAATTGGTGAAGACTACAAATTTGGGGAGGGTGTTTTTTTCTGGGGAAGTGAGAAGGGAACAGCAGACAGAGAGTAAGAGGGCATGGTTAGCTAGTTTGGGGTCTGAAGTTTAAGAAAGGGAGAAATTGGAGTAAAATAGTAAAACAAATTGTCTATTCTTTCAACAAAAAAAAGTAATAGGAATCAAATTTACCAAGTTACTAATACCAACAAAAATAAGGGAAAGAAATTTAAAGTTATCTAGAAATAATCAGGAAAAATAAAAATAAATGAAATAATAGCATATCTTAGTTAAGTAAGGAAGCTTCAAAAGTCTGCCTATACAACCCATAACTTCTACATCATCATCCTTGTCAACTGATCATTCAGTCTCTCAAAAGACCTTCAATGAAAGGAGTGTGTATGGGGGACATGAAATTTCCTTTTCCTGTTTCTCTTCAAATGTCTAACTCCTCTTCCACATTGCTATTATGGGGTCCTTTATCAAATCTATCTCATATGCCATAGTTCTATATACCTTTCCCATTCTGGTCACCTACTAATTGGCAAATCCTTCCTAAAATATGGTACACTGAATAAAATAGACACAAGACTAGATATGATTTGGTCAGGACAAAATACAATAAGATTTTTACCTTCCTTGTACAGCACATCATGCTTCTAATAATGTCTATTTATTTGCTCTTGTGTCTGCCATGTTACATTATTCATTCATTTTGAGTAATTTCACTAAAAACTCTATCTTTTTCACATGAAATAATCCCCTTCCCCCATCTCCTGCCATGTTTACACATTTAATTTTTTGAGAGCAAGTGTAGAACTTGACATTTTTTGCTATTAAATTTCATCTTAACAGATTCAGTCCAAGATATAATCCTGTTGAGGACTTTTGACCTTTTAATTCTGTCATATATTAGCTATCCTTCCCGGTTTTATGCTAATAGCTGGGAAGACAAAGAAAGGCAAAAATACAGTTCCAGCCTTAGAATTCCTATTCTAAGAAGTGGGGTAATATTGGGGGTGGGGAGATAATTTATAACTCACTACATATATACACATATATATGATAAAGATATACATATACACAACACAGTATAACTGGAAGGTATTCTCAGGAAGACATTAGCAGGGAGAAACTATTGGGGGAGGGGGGAAGATCTTCCAAAACAAAGGACTTGACCTGAGCCTTAAAAAGAAACCAGAAAAGTTAGGAGATCATGAGGTGAGCCAGTGAAAAGGCATGTAGGAGGGAGATAGAGTGATGCATGCTAGGAATATTCAAGACGCCAAAGTCTGGGATCACAGAATATATAGAGGAAATTAAAGGCAAGAAGCCCAGAAAAATAGGAAGGAGCTAAGTTGTGACAAGTCTTTAAAGTCAGAGGTCTTTATATTTGATCCTGGAGTTAATCAAAGTGGCTGGAATTTTCTGTGTAAGGGATGATTCAGTCAGACTTTGATAACTAAGTAAAGGATGAACTAGATAGAGTAGGAAAGAGAGTTGAGGCAGGGAAACCAATCAGAATGTGATTTCAGCAACTAGATACTAGGATGGTGGCTATGGGAAGAGTGCGAAAATGATATATTAATGAGAGTGACTAGAAGGAAGATTCAGCAAAGACTAATAAGACTTGGTTAGTCAGGTAGGAACAAAACAGTGTAACAGAAACTTAGAGTGGAGAGAGTACCCAGAAAAAAGGAGTGAGCAATTGTGGCAAACGCTATAGAGTTCAAGGAGCATGGTGACTGAGAAAAGGCCACTGAATGTGACAATTAAGAGATAATTGCAGGGGTAGCTGGGTGGCTCAGTGGATTGAGGGCCAGGCCTAGAGATGGGTGGTCCTAGGTTCAAATCTAGCCTTGGACACTTCCTAACCATGTGATCCTGGGCAAGTCACTTAACCCCAATTGCCTATCCCTTACCACTCTTCTGCCTTGGAACCAATACACAGTTAATGATTTTAAGACAGAAGGCAAAGGTTTTTATATAAAGANAGGTTTTTATAGAGAGAGAGAGAGAGAGAGAGAGAGAGAGAGAGAGAGAGAGAGAGAGACAATGAATTTCCCCTCAAGTTACATGATCGACAAGATGGTAGACCAGATAGTTTTTCCAACCCCCATGCCCTTTCAAACTTCTCCAAAACAGAAATTATGGGCCAAAGATAAAACAACTTAAGCTGTCTCCACAGTCTAGGAAACCCAGCATCTAAAAGAAGAGTTGTTGTGTGTTTTTTTAATGTGAATAGATTAAACAACCAATAAAATGAAAAAGAGTGATAGATTGGACTACAGATGAAAAAGAAACTGAGGGAATAAGTATATAGAAGAAATAAAGTATCACATTTTACAGATCATATAATGGTGTACTTAGAACCCTCATGAATCAAACTGAAGCAATTAAAAAACTACAGCATGGCCTCAGACACTTCCCAGCTGTGTGACCCTGGGCAAGTCACTTGACCCCCATTGCCTACCCTTACCTTCTTCTGCCTTGGAGCCAATACACAGTATTGATTCCAAGACGGAAGGTAAGGGTTTAAAAAAACAAAACAAAACAACAAAAAAAAAAACTACTACAGCAAAGTTGCTGGATATCAAGCAAATTTACACAAATCATCAGCATCAACAAAACCCAGCAACAAGAAAAAAAAGTTCCGCTTAAAATAACTAAAGAATTATAAAATACTTAGGAGTCTACTTTGCAAGACAAAAAAATGTACAGAAATACAAAATTCTAGTTATGCCAATTCAGATTTAAATAATTGGAGAAATATGAATTACTCAGGGGTAGGCTAAATATAATAAAATTATATTATTATTTAAATTAATTTACTTATTCAGGATCTCTTAGCAAAGTAGCAAGATATGGGGGAAAAATCCATGTAAATCATTATTCTTTCTGCAAATTACCAGCAAAACTAAGCAGGCCAAAATAGAAAAATTCCATTCAAATTAACATTAGAATTCCTAAAATATTTGGTAGTCTTTCCATCAAGGCACACATAGCAACTGGAAGGTTATACCTAAAAACACTCTTTATAGCAATTAAAACAAAATTCAATAATTGGAAAAATGTGAATTGTTAATGATTGGACCTGGCCAATATGATAAAAACAACAATACTATCTTTAAATTACCTAATACCAATCAAACTACCAAAAGATTATATTAAATGGCCAGAAAAACAAAACAAATTAATATGGGAAAAGCAAAAGGTCAAGAACTCAAAGAGAATCATGAAAAAAAAAGTGCCAAAGAAGAAAACCTAGAAACACTAGATCTCAACCTATACTACAGGACAGTCATCATCAAAATTATTTGGTACCTGTTAAAAAACAGAGTTTGTCTAAGAAATAAAGTAAACAAAAAAACAAAGATATGCAAATGAACATACTAGAATAGTAATCAATAAACTCAAATACTGGGGATAAGCAAGACTAGGACAAGATTTCCAAAATCTGATGGAAAAACTAGAAAGTATTCTAGGAGCAATTACAGGGCAAGGAAAGAAATATCTCTTTATCCCTCATAATAAAAAGGATTCATGAACAAAGGGTAGAAAGGTTCACAAAAGATAAAACAGACAATTTTAAATACATAAGACAATACTTTTCGCAAAAATAAAATCCGAAACATCAAATTAGAAGGAGAAAAAAGCTGTCGTAGAAAATGTCTCTAGCTATCCAAGCTATATAACGTTTATTTAAATATGCAAGAGAACAAGCCATTTCCCAAAAGACAACTGTCGAAGTACATGAAAAGCAATTCTTAAAGAAATCCAAATATCAACAGACTTGTGAAAAAATGTTCCAAGTCACTAATAATTAGGGACCTGCAACTTTATGCAACCCTGAGGCCCTCTATACCTCACACTCCTCAGATTGGCAAAAATGACCAAATCACAAAAAGTAAAATGACAATGTGTTGGCCAAACTGTAAACTGGTCCAGCCGCTGGGGAGAGAACAACTTGGAACTACTGTATACCCCCCAAAAAGTCACTAAGGATACATTTTGCCCCATTATAACCACTACAAAGGTCAAAGGGAGTAAAAAGACGCATACGTAGAAAAATATTTATTCTATCTCTTTTTCATGGTGGTTAAGAACTGGAAATTAAGGAAGTGTTCTTTAATTGGGGAATGGTTAAACAAAATAAATATGAACACAACAATTTTGTTGAGCCTTAAGAAATGAGGATTTCCTCATATCAGTTTAGATCATCCCAGAAAGACTTGGATGAATTGAAGAAAGAAGTAAGCAGTCAAGAGATCAATTATACAATAATAGCATTATAAAGAAAAACAACTTTTCAAAAACCCTAAGACCTTAAGAATTCTAATCAATGCAACTGATCATCCAAGATTCCAGAGGACAAGTGATAAAATGAACTAGCCATCTCCTGATCCTAAGGTGATTGAACTTAAGGTGCAGAAAGAAACATAAATTTTGGGGAGTGGTCAATGTAGTGATTTTTTTTAAACAGCTTTTTTTGAAGGAATGGTATAGGGAGAGCAGGGAATACTGATAAAGTAGCAGAGGGGAGGAGAAAATTAAAAATAGATACTATTTTTAAAATGCAATGAAAAGAAACAAGTAATCAAACAGGACAGCTCTGAAAATAGCACATCGAATGTATTACATACTGGAAAAGCAAACTAAACATGGTACAAATTCTTACCATATTGTGCCTTTCTGCTGTTTGTTGTACAAATGCTCATCTTAGTTTGATATTTCTTAAATAAACACAAAAAAATTAAAGAAAAATAAAATAATTAAAAAAAAAGATTGGGATGTCCCCAAAAGGTACTTTCCTGAGATTCCTTCTATCCTAAACACTATTCTTTTCTCACCCTGTGTTCCCATAAGTTCTTTTATCACTTGTGTATCAGTTTTAACCTTTCTCTTAAATATAAGTCTGACATCTCTAAATGCCTGCTGGTAAGGTCCTGGTTCTTCTGCCATCAACACTTAAAATCCACCATCTCTCCTTCCCTTCTTTCCTAAAACCCCTTCCTACATACATATAGATTCCTCTCCTCTCTCCTAATTGCCCTATTTTTGTTAAGTTCATCCATCTTCCTAGTCGTGCAGGTTCATAACTTTATAACCATGTTTGAATATTTTTTTCTTTGGCAGTCCCATATTTATTAATAAACTGCCACACCTAATTACTTCTATCTGCTAATGTTTTGGGACCATTTCCTTCTCTCCACTGACATGGTCACCACCCCAATTCAGGTTATAGACTCCCAACTGATCTCTCTGCCATCAACCTTTCTATCTCTAATCTATCCTTCACAATAATTCTCTGAAAAGACTGGTGAATAACCATGTCTCTCCCGCTGCTCAAAAAGCTTCAGCCCACAACCTGTTGCCTTTGGTATAAAATACAAATTTCACAAGACTGACATTTAAGGCTCTCCACAATAGGGTTTCAACCTTCCTTATTTTTGTTCCATTTTCTTTCATTCAACCTGCTTTATTTCATATTACTCCCTTTTCACATATTCTACATTCCAGCCAAACCAAACTATTAGCTGTTCCTTGAACTTGACATTCCATCTCCCTCTGAGGATTTGCACAAGCCAGCCTCCATGACTGGAATGTACTTTCTTCATCTATTTTTCAGATTTCTCATTTTCCATCAACTCAGACACCACTTTCTCTATGAAGCCTTCCCTAATTCCTTCATGCATTAGTGCCATCTCTTTCCTAAAAATTTTTACATTATTTTGATTTCTCTTTTGTCTCTTTTACTCCTACTTTTGCTCCTATATTCATTGATCTTAGCATTATCCTTCCAACCCCCAAAAGAATGTATACGCTTTAAGGGCAAGAAACTCAAAAAAAGGACTGTAATGGGGGATTCATAAGGAAATAATCATCCCTAACCTGGTCTTTTTAAATTTTGTTGTTTCCCCGGGAATAGCAGCCACATCTATTAAAGCAAAGGACTAGTTAGTTTCTTTCTATAAAAAGAATAAAGAGATTAGAAAGAATGATGCCCTGAGAGTCAATGAGAAGGAGTGCTGAGAAGACAAAAAAACCTTTTCCCCTTAAGAACTGCAAGCATATGGACTAAAAGGCTTATGATATCCAAGCTACTTTGTCTTTAAACAGAGAAGGTTGAAGCTAATCAACTATTAAGGAGTCACATAAAACCTTCCAATGAGGAATAAAATAAAGTTTTCTCCTTTAAAGGAGAAACAAAGTCCTATTTCAATTCCTCCTGAGGAGGAAATGATGTTGAATTCTCCAATGCCATATGTATCAAGGCAGAACACAAGTTCTGGCATGCCCTATGATGTTATTAGTCAAGTTTCAAGTACTCATTCAGACACAGATCACATGTTTGAATTTTAATTAGGCTGTTCCTCACACAGCAAAGAGATTCCTCACCAGAAAGCTAACCAACAGTCAATGAATAATTTTTTTGGCAATAGTAATTCATGAAGGAAGACCTAAGGAATGAGTTATAACTTACTTTGGTGGGCAATAAACTAACAAATCTTCTTAAATACTGAAAGCAAAAAAATAAACAAAGATTAAGAATAGGTGAAGTTAATTTAGAATGATACTTAAATTTTTCTCCACACTTTGATTTTTCACTCCATATTGTATCCTTTTAAAAATGCATATATGGGGGCAGCTGGGTAGCTCAGTGGATTGAGACTCAGGCCTAGAGACAGGAGGTCCTAGGTTCAAATCCGGTCTCAGACACTTCCCAGCTGTGTGACCCTGGGCAAGTCACTTGATCCCCATTGCCCACTATTACCACTCTTCCACCTAGGAGCCAATACACAGAAGTTAAGGGTTTAAAATTTTTTTTAAAAAACCCTTAAAAAATGCATATATGCATTAGAAATTACTAATTAGCAGTTAAACTTTGATATTTTAATAAAGGTTATTTTTACTGAAAAGACATAATCAGCTGACTTTACCTAGGTGGGTTTTTTTTTTTTGTGTTATTTTTCTTCCCATGCTTAAGGGGTAAAGCATAGTAGTAGGTCCACGCAGCCAGAGTCTAAAGTTGCAACACATCTGGATTGAAAATTTAGTAGATTAAGGAATAATATAGGGCTGATACCTTTCAAACTCAGTAGAGAAAGAGCAAATTTCACATATATGCATTTTCCCAATAAAGAAAGCTTTCCCCTTTAATCACCAAAACTGCATATTCAACCTTTTTTTGATCTTTCTAGAATGACTCAGTAGTAAAAAACACAATAGTAAGGGCCTCTCCTCCAAACAGAATTAGGAAACACACCAGACCTAATTCTGATGGGTAAATCTCCGAAAAAGTCATGGGGAGTCATTTTTCTAGCCTACATCAACAGAGGGGAAAGAGATCCAGAAATCTAGGGAAACACTAGGGAACTCATATGGAGCAGACCAGCATCCAGGGAAAGGCACTGAACCAAGGCACTGTTAATCCTGTACCAGGATACCATATGGGGGGGGGGGGGGGGAAGGGGAGACACACAAATACAAACAGGCACTTTTGTTATCCATACAATTCCAGGTTTTGGATATAGAGGGTATTGATGAAGGGACCTATGCCTCCCCCTCACTCTGAAATCCCACCTTTCTGATCTAACACTCTCAACTGTACACAAAGTGAGGAAAAGCAGTGGTGTGGCTTGAACCCCAAAGAGCAGAGTTCTGTAACTGAACCAGCAAAGTTTCCCCAATTAATTGATTAATGGCCAAGTGCAGCAACAGTCTACTCCTCCACCTAGGTCAAGATTTGCAGAGTTCGGACTAGGAGGGCAGCAATCACATTTTAATCTGGATCAGGCCAATTTGGGAACATGCAGCAGGTCAAGAGTCTGAGCTGTCCCTGAAATCCCAAAATAATATTCAAAACCCCAAGAAAGGAAAAACCGAATAGTCCAGACAATCCCTCTAGAAGTGAATAGGGCCCAGACCTAACATCCAAGTCTGAGGTCGGTAAAAAAGTAGAAAAATGATTTTTTAAAAAATCCCACCATAAAAATCTATTATGCAATACGGAAATATATACTACATGAGAATATAGGTACAATCTATATCAGACTACTTACTACTTCAGGGAGGGAAGGAAAGATTAGGAGAGAGAAAAATCTTGAGTTTTAAAATGTCAAAAAACACTGTCAAAAATTGTTTCCAAATATAACTGAAAAAATTTTTAAAAGAAAAAAAAGGCTCTGCTTGTCCCTCCTTTCTGGTCTTTAGTCATTGAGAGATATTGGCCACAATCCAATCTCTTGGTTACTGCTAGCTTAATCAATAAATTGATCATGCTCAGGTTCCTGGCTTTTGCTGAAATGCCAATGTAACCCAATTTGCTAATCACTTATAATTTGTGCACTGCTGTTATTAAAATTATATCTTGGGGGCAGCTGGGTAGCTCAGTGCATTGAGAGCCAGGCCTAGAGACGGGAGGTCCTAGGTTCAAATCTGGCCTCAGACACTTCCCAGCTGTGTGACCCTGGGCAAGTCACTTGACCCCCATTGCCTATCCTTACCACTCTTCCACCTATAAGTCAATACACACAAGTTAAGGGTTTTAAAAAAAAAATTATATCTTGCCCTAGAGAGAAAAGGATCTATTATGGTGACAGAAAGGCTCATATCACAAACCTGTTAAAATAGAATGACTACAAAATATAAGCAAAGGCTCAAAGAAAAACAGTTTGGGCACAAATTCAACTTGAACTCCTAGAGAAGATGAAGAATTGAAAAAAAAAGTTTAATGTTTTTGTCAATGAAATGTTGAGTGCTAGAGTGAAAAAAGGAAAAGAAATGAGAGCTATGGAAGAGAGAATTGGAAAAGAAATTTACAAGCTGCTATTAGAGGCACAAAACTTTGCCCAAGCAAAAATTCTCTCAAAATCAGAATGGATCAAATAGAGAACAATGACTAGATTCAAAAACAAAAAATACTAAAAGTCAAAAAAACTGAAAAAAGAGAAGAAAATATAAGGCAATTGTTGTTCAGCTGGATTCAGTTATTCCAACTCTTTGTGACCCCATTTTGAGTTTTCTTGGCAAAGATACTGGAGTAGTTTGCCATTTCCTTCTCCAACTCATTTTACAGATGAACTCGGGAAGCTGAGTCTTTCAGAGTCCAAGTCTGACACTCTATGTGCTGTGCCTCCTAGCTGCTTTTAAGAATGAACTGCTTACATTCAAATATAAGGAGATGATATATGTGTCTCCTCTGAAATCTATCATTATCAGGAGTCACAATGGGAATTTAATTAGACAGAAGGCTTCTGAAGTAGTCCTGATGATCTTAAAACAAAAATGGAAAAGGAGTGGAAGAATACACTTAGGTAAAGAAGGGAAAAGGATAAAGAAAAGTATCTCAAATAACCAGGATGCAAAAGCAGGCAAACAAGAAGTGGGGGTAGTTGATGGGTAGTTGACACTCAAACCTCATTCTCATCTAAACTGGTCAGTGTAGAAGAATTTAAGCAAAACAAACACATTTGGGCACAAAAATACATTCCACTTAGCAATCAAATAGGAAAAGGGAAAACAAAGAATTAGAGGACGAAATTGGGGCAAATAAGGGAGAGATTAGTCCTAAGAGAAACAAACCCTAAGGATGTGAAAATACAGCTCTTCTTTTGGTTGTAAAGTATGGAAATCTGAAGGGGTGGCCATTTATTGGGAATTGGCTGAAAGAATTTATATAAATGCGATAGAGTACTACTATCCTATAAGAAATGGTGATGGTTTCAGAGAAACCTTGGAAGACTTCTATGAATTGATGCAGAGTGAACAAAATTATAAGAACAATTTATACAAAGACAAAAATAAAGACAAACAACCAAAAAAAATTAAGAACTCTGAGAGTAATGACCAACCACAAGTCTAGAGGACTAAGAATAAAATGAACTACTACCTACATCCTGAAAGAGGCAAGGACTCAGACTTTTTAATTTATTAAGCAAGGGTCTGTTTGTTTTCCCCTCTCATTTAGGGGAAAGATTTTTGCTGATTGAAATATAATTTTTAAAAATCATAAATAAAATTGCACATTTCCTTGCCTTATTACACTGAATAAACAATTTTACCTTTTCTTAATAACTGTTACAAACATTAATTTTTATAATGTACTATAGTAACACTCTTCTTCTGAATTATATTAAGAGTTTTCTGACCCAATATTAAATAGCCCTTTTATGTAATTCTGCTGCTTTGGCTAGCTCCTTCTAGGCAGTTCTAAATTTATCAGATTTCAGTCTCACCCTTTAACTGCTTCTGGTTTTCTACCACACAGGACCAAGACTGAATTTTTAAGCTTAATTTTAGGCAAAATTATAGGTCAACAAGGGTGTGTGTGGCCTGAGGGTGGCTCCATTATGAACCAAAGAACAGGCTTGGTGACAACAATCTCCACTACTCAGAAGCCTTTTTCTCATTACTTTCAGTTTCCAGGGTGTGGTCAAAGTTTCTGGAAATCTGACCACCAGATAAATGTTACTATATTAGTCTTTTCTGCTCCTGTGTTTTCTGTATATTTAAGCTAATTAAGCTTCAGTACATAGAAAACATCTTAAATTATAGTCACAATAAAAATGACCAAATTTTACTGCCCAAGTGGTAAATTACTTTAGGGCTGTGGTCTTTAAATGTATTTGATTACACATTGAATTAATAAAAAATAAAATAAAAATTAAGAATGAACCCACAACATGCATATGTTGTATATGTATATATAACACACCTATGTGTTTATATATAAACATAAGCACAAAAATAAATTATGATTTCCCTTTTATATAAAAATTATGTTACAAATTGACTATGAGTACTACTGTTCTTTGGGCAGCTAGACAGTACAGGCCTAGAGTCAGAAAGATTCCTCTTCCTGAGTACTAGCTGAGTAACTGGGCTAATTTTCTTAATCCTGTTTGCCTCAGTTTCCTCTTCTGTCAAATGAGTTAGACAAAGAAATGTAAACCACTTCAGTATCTCTGCCAAGAAAATTTCAAATAGGGTCACAAGGAGTCAGACATGAATAAAAAAGTATTGAACAACAATATTAATGTACTAAAATTTATTTATGATGTAGTTTAAATAAAATGCAAATTTAAAAAGTATAAAAGTGAAATGGCATTTGATCCTAGAGTCAATAAGGAACTAATAGATTTTAATGAAATGACACAGTCAGATCTGTTCTTTAGGAAAATTCATTTTGACGGTTTGTGGAAGATAGATTGAAGGGGAAAAGATCTAAGCCCAACTGATAATTAAGATGCAGTTACAACAATCCAAGTGAGAGGTGAAGAGAGAGGAACCAGAGTGTAGTTGAGTGAGTAGAGAAAGGGAGAAGTGTGAAAGATTTTTGTGGAGGTAGAAAGGACAAGATTGGGCAACTAAATGTATTATGAGGGATGAAAGAGTAGAGTTCAGGATAACACCCAAGTTACTAGAAGGAGGGTAGTATTCTCGAAAGTAATAAAGAAGTGTGAAATAATGAGTCTGAGAGGAAAAGATAGCCATAATCAGATGTGGGCTATGCAGATCAAAACCCATCAATATATATTCGATCCATGCAACTCACTGCTCCATCTAAAAAAAAAAAAAAAAAAAAAGAGGAGGAAGCAGTGCAGTGGAGATCAAGTTCAAATGCAGTCTCAGATACAAGCTGTATGACCATGGACAAATCATTTAAACTCTTTCTTAATTTTCTCAATTGTAAAATGGGAATAATGTTAGCTCCTAATGCTCATGTTTGTTGTGAAAATCAAATGAAATTATTTGCAAAATTCTTAGCATAGTGCCTGGCACATAGTAAGTGCTTAATAAATCCTAGTTCTCTACTCTTTCTTTTTATCATTCACTGACCCCAAGTACAGATCCCACCCTCTGAGCAGCACCTGTTTCAGGAAGAAGATGACTGGAGATTCAGGGATGGGGAATAGGATTAACTGAAGGGGGAGGATTTCCCTCAATAGCATGGATGCAACTCCTGTTCTGGGACTGATCAGTTCAAAAGGGAGGAAGTTGGGAGCTTTCATAGCAAAAAGGTGGGTGGCAAGTAGAGTAATGTTGAGGGGAGGGGGGAGGAAATGAGGTGACTCATCTTCCCACTCTCCTACTGGTTTTATAACACATTCCCTGTGATTAGGCTACATTCCCTGCTTTGGAAACCACTGCTTTTAGGTAATATACTAAATAAACTTGTTAGACATATTATACAATAATAACTCAAAATTTATATAGTGCTTACTATGTGTTGGGCACTATGCTAAGCACTTTACAATTTTTATCAAATCTGATCTTCCCAAAAACCTTGGGAGGTAAGGGCTATTATTATCATCATCTTTATTTTACAGCTAAGGAAACTGTAGAAAATGGAGGTTAAGTGACTTGCCCAGGGTCATGCAACTAGTAAGTGTCTGGGGCTGGATTTGAATTCAGGTCTTCCTACTCCAAGCCCAGCATACTATCTACTGTGCCACCTAGCTGCCTAATCATAAAAACAAGCAGGAGAGTAAAATGTGATGTTCACACATGAAGATTATACTATTTATAGTCGTCGTATCCCATGCAGTTCCAATTTATCCTATACATAACTTGTTTGTACATTAACTGTTTGTAGGTTACCTGCCCCATTAGACTGTGAGATCCTCGAGAACAGGGGTTATCTTTTACTTTTTTTAAATCTCCAATGCTTAGCATAGTGCCAGGCACAAAGAGGGTACTTAACAAATTTTTATTGATTGACTGAATATACTTTTTAAATAGTTCTTCAAAAGAAGTTGGCAATGGGTTTATGCGGAGGCATCAATATCTCCTACCTGATTTTCCTTTAAAGTAAAGGCAAGGTAAAACCTTTCTACCCACTCAGTCTTCTTTGTCACTAGTAGCCCACATGTTTGACACTTTTGATATATTCTTATGTTGTCTTCATCAGAAATAGTTTCTGCATCTTATTCAACTTCTCCATAATACTTCTGACCACTCTGGCATTCCATCTCCCTCACTAAATCTCTGTCTCTTCCAAATGACCACCCTTCTTATGAGGCATATTTCATAGTTTCATGTTTATATTTCTTTGATTGTCCCTAATTATTTCTTCTTGACAATAAGCTACTTAAGAACAAGGAATATGCCATTCTTTCCAACTTGTTTTCTCAACAGCATCTAGAAGTGGCAAAAAATCTTTGGTTGATTATTTGTGAGATGGCTGGCTGGGTTTAAAGGCCCAGTCTATGACCACAAAATGAGAAATTAAATGGCCTCATAAAGCAAACTGAAGAGTAAAAATTCATCAGTGGAGGGCACCTGTTCTACTCAAGGGGACCAACCTGTCCTTACTAAGCTTACAGATTACAACCTTAGAGCACTTAGTACAGTGCCTAGCATGTAAATAGGTGCTTATTAACTATATGACTTTGCAAGTGGACAAACTATCGTGTGTGTGTGTGTGTGTGTGTGTGTGTGAGAGAGAGAGAGAGAGAGAGAGAGAGAGAGAGAGAGAGACAGACAGACAGACAGAGACAGAGACAGAGACAGAGACAGTGCAATGAGAACCAATTCTGGAATCAGAAGATCTGGGCTCAAACACCATCTCTGATATTTACTACATTTATACTTTGGGGTTGCTAAATATGGCAGTTGGATTAGATAGTTTCCGAAGTCCCTTCCACCTCTACATCTGAAGCAGCAACATGGTGTCGTGGATAGCACACTGGGCCTACAGGAAGGCATGAATTCAAATCCAGAATCAGATGCATAGTAACCGATTGCTTCAGTTTCTTCATCTATAAAATGAGGTTAATAATAGTACCTACTTCTCAGAGTAGTTAGGAGGATCAAATGAGGTAATGCACTTAAATAGTGCTTGGCACATAGAAATTGCTGTATAAATGCTACTATATTATTACTAGCTCTATGACCCCAGGTAAATCACTTAATCTCTTTGCCTCAGTTTCCTCAACTATAAAATGATGGCATTATAATATCAATTATCTCCCAAGATTGTTGTGAGGATCAAATGAGGTAACAGGCATAAAGCACCTAGCACAGGGCCTGACACTAGTACATACATACTATACATACATATACTTATCCCTTTTCCCTTCTCTTCTTTACATTTACGATCCTATGAACCCCCTTCCAGCCCCCCCAACTCCACATAGTGAGCTCTTAGAAAGAAGAGATCTTTTTTTGGTCTTTATATCCTTTAGCATATAGCACAGTTATTTGTACTTAGTAGGTCCTTAGTAAATACATACTGGTTTGGATTTGTTTATGATGTAAGGATTACCAAAAACATAATATCCTTTTGGTGTATTACCTTCCCATCCCCCCCCACCCCCAATAAGCTGCTCAGTGGAATCTAGTTCATCAAATTTGAGGAATACTTTGAACATTCTGATATTCTAGACTAGAGGGCAGAATTAAACAAGATTCCATTTATAATTAAATAAATGTAAAGTTTTAGAGTTGAATTTTTTAAAATCAACTCGGCAATATATATGATGGGTGGAAGGGAGAATATAGTTAACAACAATATTTCTGAAAAAAAAAATCTGTTTGTTTTAATGGATTGCAAGTTCAATATGAATTAACAATGTGATACAGCATCCAAGAAAGGAAATGTAACTATAGACTGCATTAGAAGCAAAGCATCCACAACTGAGGAAGTTTTGCTCTCACCATATTTTCCCCTGGTCAAACCATATCTAGAATACGATTTTCAGTTCTGGGAACAAGAAGGGGGGAACATTGATAACCTGACAAGAGTCTAAAAGGAGGGTAAACAGAATGTTGAAAATTTGAAATTATGCCATATGAAGAATGGCTGAAGAGGGGGCAAAAGTCTTAAGGTAGGACATGACAGTCATCTTGAAATACTCAAAGGTCTGTCAAATGGAACAGGGACTGGATTTGTTATGCCTAGTCCTAGAACTTGGCACATTGAGAAGTTGCAAAAAAGCTCAATCTAAGGAAAATCTTGGTAGCGAGTTTCCCCCCTCAATGGAGGTCTTGAAGTAAAGGTTAGATGACACCTGTCAAATATGTTGAACAAAGGATTCTTTATGAGGCATTGGTTAGACTGCACAGCCACTGGATTCCCTTTCAACTCTGATATTGTATTTTCCTGTGAAGACAGGCAAGCTGCCTTCTAGGACCATAGCACTCAACTAGCAGAAGAAAAGAAGGGAAGGGAGATTACATATGCAAATAACTAGACACAGACTGACTGACTAGGAGGCAGACCACAGGGCAAGATGCCAATTTGGAAGAGACAAACATTCATGTATGCCTAGAGAAGATACAGGCTGTGACATAAGAAATACAAATCAAGATCATCCAAAATTGAATCTCTGAGAAAAGCAGCACTATACATTCAATATAATATAAAACAACATGTGCTGTTTAAGGTACTACTTTTTGAGGTACCATTAGGTACCACCCAATCTCCCTTTTACAAAGTATCATTCTATATAAGTATGGTATTACTCCCTGAAACATTCAATAATGTATGGAACCAATACTATTTTCTTTTTGCTATTAAAATAATTAGTGAATCAGAAACAGTTTCCTGACTTCCATTCTAGTGTTTTGTTCTAGAATTCTTATATCAGCTTCAAAAAAAGCAAACACTCTTCCCTCAGACAACAAAACAAAACAAAAATCTTTTATTCTCTGCCTGATAAAAATGTAATTGTGAATATGCCCATGTTTAATGCCCAAAATTCTAAGCTCATTTTCAAGGGGGAGAAAATAAAAGAATGTTTTAAAAATAATGCCTAAAGCCTCTTGTTTGAGTAGTTATTTCATCATATCTCATTTTTATAATGTCAGGAAATCAAGGGAAAAAACCACAAGCAACACAAACCTGTAATTCATACAGACAATATTAGAAAAACATAAGCATAAATATCTAAACCAACATAAGTCTAAATTAACAAAAGATGGTAAAATTATGAGTTAAATGAACTTAAGTAACTCAAAATAAAAATGAAGGACACAAATGAAAAAACAATCCTAATATTTTATTTCTTTTCTCTAGGTTCCTTGCTTAGTCACGGCCTACTTTTTATCCATGAAATACTTTATTATGTTCTTCTGATTAAGTGATCCTTATAGATGACCTCTCTTCATCTTAAATATAAAGGTCAGAAAGTTCAACTATAGTAAAGAACACTGGGTGGAAATAAGGAGACCCATGCCACTTAATCCAAGTCTCAGTTCTTTCATCTATAAAATGAGTTGAATTAGATGTCCATTTAGCTCTAAATTTCTATTACTAATTCCCTGAGACAATTATTAAAGTACAATTAGCTTTCAATTAACCACAACAGAATGAGTCATGAAATGGTTAATTCCAAACAACAATCCCAAATATATTAACTTATCTTGAGAAAGCACTTGATTATTAGAAAAGCAAATTACCTAATGGGTAAGCACAATAATTACATTTTACTTTTGCTGTTATAAAATGAGGGTGAAGAAAAAGGGACACATAAAAGCAACACACAAGTATACAGGTGGCCAAGAAGTCAATCTGAGCTGACATCGATTTTGTAACACATAATCCCACAAATGGAAAAGAGAAATAGTTATATGAAAAAAAGTAGAAAAAATATTGTGGGGGAAATGCTCTCTCTGGTATTCAGTTCAAAAGCTAGACTTAAAACGAGGGGGTAAATTATTCCCCCTTTCCTCATTTGTCTCAGGAACATTAGTGGCCTAAAAAAGGTTCAGTAGTGTGGGTTATTTTAGTTATGAAAAACCTTCCCAGACACTGTTCAATTTCTTTCAGGCCTAGCATCTGTTCTTATGAACACGATTTCATCATATCTTCATTCTTAAAGAAAAAATAAATTAAACAGCAATAAACAGTTTAAGGGAAGAAGCCAATTTATCTCTAGGGCATTTACTTCTTAGTAGACATAAGTAATCTATGGTAAAAAATACACACACACACACATATATGTTCTCCTAATGACTGGCTAAAACTTGTGGTCACAATGGCATGATGCATCTATTTATCAAAAAGAGGAAAATTTTCAAATGAACAGTTTGTCAAAACACAAGACCATAGCCACAAAATGCAATTAATTTGCCAACATATGGTGTTTAGTGTTGTTCTTAATGAGAGTATGTATCATTCTAAAAAATGGAGATTTCCAAAAAGCACTACTAAATTCCATTTTTAGTTGTAATATACATTATACTGGTCCTGTTTTGAAGGCATAAGCATATTGAGAAGAGGATTACTGTCCAAATAGTACATAATGGGTATGTATGTATGTACATATGCTCATATATACATACATATACACACACATATTTATGGGAGCGCTATACAAAACGGCTATGTAAAAAGTCTTATGAGGTTGGCATCACCCCTAAAGAACAGATATGGAAATATGGAAGAAAAACCTCAGTAGCTAATTCCCCAGGTCCTACAACTGCATATTTGCGCCCTCCCTCCCCTCCAATAATATACCAAAATCCCAGAGAATCCTCACCTAGGACACACAGCGAAACAGCCACGCCACCGTTCTTGAGTTTTAAGACGCGATTATGTGTCAATTTTCCCTAATTGACACATGACGTCCTTTTCAGATAGTGTCAAAAGTTCAAAGATCCAGGTTGGTCACCCGAAGGCTGTGCCCAGAACGTCAACCTCCTGGTGGAACAGGTGGTTCACTCACCCAAAGTGAAGAATCCAGCCTACCCCGCCCCCCTCGCCCCCGCCCCCGACGCTGCCGCTGCCGCTGCCGCCGCCGCCGCCGCTGCCACCGCCAGGGATCAAACACGGAAGGGCAGGTTTTCAAGGTTTTAAACCCAAGAAGAAAGGGGCGGGGGCGAGGGAGGAGAATCATCTTCAGGAAAAGCTTCCAACTTCGGCCGCTGCCAAGTTTCCAAAGCCAGACGGTGGGTGATGGGCGGGCGCCGGGCGCTCACAAATGAGGAGGGTCTCGGAAGCACAGTGGTGAGGGGGATGGCACTAGGCGGGTGTGGAGGGGCATATGGAGTTGGAGGGACTGCAGCTCTCTTCCTCTCCAGGAGCGGGGTGGGTGCCGGGCGGCAGGTGTAAAATAGGGAGACGAGTCCCTCAGGTGCCCCAGAACCCCGCCGGGCTGGGTCGAGCTAGGAGACCGCCCGCTCGTCACGGCCCCAGCCCGCCCCGCACACCAAGCCCTGCCAGACTAACGGTCTCCAAGCCGCGGTCGCATCGGCTCCGGCGGCGGCTCCGGCTCCTGATGCGCCAAACCCTCCCTCTCCCTGCTATCTTCCCCCACCCGGTCCCCTTCCTCGCGACCCCAGGAGGCCTTGGGGACTCTCACCTCGTCAGCCGCGCCGCGTTCCCGCAGCGGTTCCCCCGACTCCGTCTCGCCTCCTAGTAGTCCCGCGGCGCCGCCTCCTCCTCCTCCTCCTCCCCCGCCCCGTCTTCCTTCCCTTGCCCTGGTAGCGGAGGGGGCTCTCGCGGTGGCGCTGTGACTGCTGTGGGAGTGGTATCCCCGCAGTGACGGCGCCGCGACTCAACCTCGTTCTTCGCCCAGTCTCCCGGTGGCTCCCTCTTTCTGTTTCACACGGGAGATTACAAACCCCGCTGCCGCCATGCTTACTACGGTCCACAGGGGGAGGAGCCAGAATCCGTGGCGCGGGGTGCGCCTGCGCAAAGCTCCACCTCTACTCCACGCCCCCTCCAGTTGGCTCTCAGACCCTCCCCCTCTCTCCGCCCACCCACCCCGGAAAGGGGGCGGTTCTTCTTGAAGGAACTTGAAACGGGACTCGAGACCAAGTCTACACGAACTTTCGAGTTTAATCTCTGGAAGGGGGTCACGAATCTGTCTGAACATCGGGCCTCGGAATCGCAAATCCATGCAGGTGATGCACCCCAAATGCACCTTTATTTAAGAGTATTTACTTACAGCGAAGTAGCCCAACTTAATGCTCTTTGTCAGAAGCAACATCAACATAAAACATGTCTGGGGACATTTAAAACGATCCACAAATAATAACGATCCAAATAAGGATGTAAATTGTACTAAACATTCCTGTAGCTGCAAAAATTTAGCATCCCTCCTAAATAGATTATACAATAATGTGTGGCACATATTTTAAATTATTAATTTATACTTATTCAAATTCGTACATTATTTCTATTCTACATTTGTGTATTAAATATATATTTAATAGAGATTATAAAGCATTATATGAATATAATCTTATATAATTAAATATACGTATTAATGTTATATATAATAAATGCATAATATTATAATATACCTTGCTAGAAACTTCAATATGGCAAACATACAAATAAATAACTTTTTTAAAATACATGATGACTGGGTGTCTAGATTTATACATTAGAAGCCCAGTATTTTTTCAGGGTTTCACTAATCACCAGTCCCCCTTCTATAAATTCATCTCTGAAAATATCCTTGAGCATGCTACTAATCTACTTTGCTAGAACATTATGGCATGCCACATAATAATAATCTTCAAAGATACATAGAAGGAAACACTTTCAGAAACTAGAGAGAATAAATCAAATTCAAAATGGAACAGGATGACACACATATCATTCTAATATTACTCTCTAATACTGGAAATGTCCCAAGAATGGTTTTCCTGACCCCACAAAAGATGATTTTACAACCTAATACTTTTATTCATCTATTAACAACTAATTTTAGTATTAAAAATTTAAAAGCTATTAATATAACCACCTGTGCAAACTAAAAAATGTTATTTTATCCAAAAGTCCATTAAATATAAGAGAGCAATAATAGAACAATGACCTATTCCACCTGTTTCTGAGTCCCATCAAACAAGGGGAAATGGAAGGGAATAAACACTTATATAACAACCAGTAGGTGCTTTTAAAACAATTCTGCAAGGTAAGTTTTATTATCTGTATTTTACAATTGAAGAAACGCTTAAGTTAAACAAAGGTCAAGTGACTTACCCAAGATCACATGGCTAGTAAATACCTGAGACTGGATTTGAACTCAGCTCTTCTGGACTCCAGGCCCAATACTCTAACCACTGCTCTACCACCTAGCTGCCTCTACAAGTGAAATACAAGACCTGAGTGAGTTAATAATATTCAGATAACTGTTTGTGTAGAGCTTTAAGTTTGTAAAGAGCATTGCATATGTGTATTTGTTCATTTGGACAAGTCAACCATATAAAGTGATTTTGAAATTGTTCTTATCATCAAGGACTTGGATTCAAATCTTGCATCTTACTCTTACTAAATTTCGTGACCATGGGCAGATCACTTTAACCTCCCTGAGTCTCATTTTCCCCATCTATAAAAAAAGGAGTATCTGCCAAACTACATTGCTTTAAGGATCAAATGATATCATTTATGTTCAATGTGTCATGAACTTTAAGGTATAATATGAAGTCAGATGTTCATATGATCAGCAAATACTGGCAAGTGTGATGTTCTTTACGAGATACTAGAATCATTAGAAAGTGATTTGAATTGAGTACTGGCCATAGGTAATGTAACCTTAGCTACACGGTCTCTGTTTCTCTCAGTTTTCCTAGCCGACCTAAATTCCAAAAAAGATAATAAAAGTGATTCTGATTTCAATACTCTGACCTGCAAGCTGTCTCTAACACCAAGGAAATGGAATCTATAAAATCCAGACATTCCAACAAGCTGAGCCCATTCCATAGAAAACATGGAAGGTTTCTGGTAATCCTCAACCCTAGAGATGGCAACAGCATAGTATGGAAAGAAAGGCTAACTCAGAAAGCCTTTTCTTGGGGTTACTCTGGGGGCATCATCCAAACTTCTTGAATTTCCAGTGACTTGCACTTAATAGATGTTTGCTGAACCGATTGCTTTAGTTACCTGGTTTCACTGGAGAATTTATGCCACATAACCAAATTATTTAGGTAACTACTTTACTTACCTCCTTAAGCACAAAAACCTTTTTTATTTTTTTTTAAACTCTTACATTCTGTCTTAGAACCAATACTATTTTCAGTTCTAAAGCAGAACAGTACAGGGTTAGGCAATAGGGGTTAAGTAACTTGTCCAGGGTCACAAAGTGAGGAAGGGTCTGAGGCCAAATTTGAACCCATGCCTCCTGTCTCTAGGCCTGGCTCTCAATTCATTGAGCCACCCAGCTGCCCCACAAAAACCTTTTATATGAATTACTTTATGTGTAAATCTTTCTAAAAGATTCGTACAGTTGGACAGCTGATTGTACAGTTACCTTATTAAACAAGACTATTTACCCAGAACCAACATTTGACCTTCCTTTCTTTTCTCTCTCTATTCTCCAGGAAATTTTCATTCATTCCCCACTGCTTAAACCAGTGGTTATAAAATTCATTCTTGCTCTGTAAGCAGCCAGTAAGTCTCCTGAGAGTGATACAAACAAGATTAAAATATAATTGGGACGGCCTCAGACACTTCACAGCTGTGTGACCTTGGGCAAGTCACTTGACCCCCATTGCCCACCCTTACCATTCTTCCACCTATAAGTCAATACACAGAAGTTAAGGGTTTAAATATATATATATATATATATATACATATACACATACACACACATAATTGGGAGATATTTAACAAAATAAACAAGTGTATGACATAGGTAATGTCAATATGTGGTTTTCTAAGTCAGTATGAGGCCTGAAGAGATCCCCTTTTGAGTTAGCTTAAATTATTATGGAGGTGTTACCAGAATTTCAATTCCTTTGCCTTGCTTTCAGTCTGATGACACCCTCCCTTTCTATCTAAATGGACTACTTCAGATTCCCTATTTACCAATTGCATTTCCCATGTCTCCATGGTTTATTCCCGCTGTTCCCTGTGATTGGAATGTGTAGCTTCCTTTTTGCTTGCTGAATTCCTACCTATCCTTTAAAACTTAAATCTTTTAAATTGTTCTCCCAAGAACATTTCCTTCCCTGAACTCTGCTTTTGGAAACAACTTTTCTCCTCACACCTCACAATTTATTTAGAATACCTCTGATGAAAGGATCTCCAAATTTTGGGAGGCTATATATCTGTAGAAGTAAAAAAAAAATTGAGCACACACCATCAATATATGTATATTTATTTATGGATTATATATATGCACATATATATTAAATATCCTGGCCATTATACACATCATCAAACAAATAAAAAAACTAGATTATATGATAAAGAAGAAATACTATATGAACCTAGAGTCGATAAGGAACCCCTGGAGTTTATTGAGTAGGAGCGTAACATGGTCAGACTTACCCTTCAGGAAAAACCCTTTTGTCGCTATGTGAAGGAGAGACTGAAGAGGAGAGGACATTGAGGCAGAGAGTTTCCCAGAAGTCTGGGACAATAGTAGAGGCCAGAAACGATAGTAACTTGCATTATTGTGGTGGCCCTATGAGAGCTCTGGGAGAAAGATGTAGGGACAGACAAGATTTGGCACCTAATGGAATAAGAAGGTGAGTGAGAGGCAGGAGTCAAGGACAAAGCCGAGGAAGCCTGTGAACCCAGTGAACTGGAAGCATGGTGGTGCTCCCGCCAATGAGAGGAGAGGCTAGAAAAGGGATGCCTTTCAGGGAAAGAGAATGTAGTGAGATTTGTGAAGAAGAGCCATATCCATGCCTACCCATTCTGTGCAACACGTTCTATCCCACCTAAAATTAAAATGTTACTTCCCGAAGTGCAGAGTCTGCCCAGCCACAAAGTAATGGGAGTGGAGGCCGGTAGGGGGTAGTGGGAAGGAGGGAGACTCTACCAACATGCCTAGCCCCTGGTGCAAATGCCCAGCTCAAATTAGTTTATAATCCTCGTGGGTCATCCCTACTTGGCCCAGAAAGGAAGAGGTTGGAAACTCAAAAAATGGCAAGAGAGGGCAGATTGGGAAGTGCAGGTGATAATGGGAGAAGGGGCTGTTGTATCTGTTGTATTGGAGAGTTGCACAATGGAATATTAGAGACGGTAGGATTTTATACTTCCCCCTTCTGATTGCTTGTTCACCTATCCCCATTTTTGAGATGGGGATGCATCTCTAAAGAGCTTATGTACTGTATATTTCAGTTGCTGTGTTTCTATTTTATTTCTATACCAGCCTGTAAAGTCCTTGAAGGTAGAGGTCATGTCTCAAAAGATGATCGGATTTGAGAGTCTGACAGGACCTCAGAGATCATTTAGTTCTGTTGTCTCATTTTCTAGATGAAGAAGGAAAGCTAGCTCCAGAGAGGTTAAGATCAAAAAGTCATAAGTGACAGAAATGAAATTCAAATTCAGGTCTTATAACTTGAAATTCAGAGTTGTTTTTTCTGTATCCAAACTCCTCTCCCAATCCCACCTAGCTTAGTGCTCTGCACCATCAATACTTAATGTTTGTGGATTGAATTTAATCTTTCTTGATGATTTGATCATTATTACAAAAATGAATTTGAAGTAAAAAAGGACTATTTGCCCCTACATCATACCATCTTCTCCCCAACCAGAAGAGCTCCTACTCTCCATCCTCCTCACTCTTTCCAAGTGCAACTAATTTGGATGACCACTGATGCTTTTATTGTCCACTGCTCTCTTTCCTCTGATGCCCACTGCTTTGTTTCAACCTCTAACTTCCAAGTAGTTCCTGTCATTTGGTCCTGGGTTCACGTCAACAGTGGATTAAACTATGGTATATTGGTTAAACGTACTTCCTTTTGCTTTGATTGTCCCACCCCCACTCTGCCAGAAACCTCTCATATCAGCTAAACAAGGTTTGCCCCAAGCAGGCAGACCAAACAAGAAATACACATTTTTAAAGTAAGTATATGGTTATTTAGTCAACTGCCTTTCCCCTCCTCAGTTTTGAAAATATTTGTTAGAATAGATGGCTTACTGGGGATGGAGATAGGAGTGGAGGGAGAATATTTGAAAATAAAAGGTAAGCAAATTTGATTTCTCTGTGCCTCCATTTCTTGTCTGTTAATTAGGGATAATAAGACCTATGATACCTACTCCAAAATCAAAATCTTCAGGTCCACCCTTAATCTGGCCCAGTTCAGTATAACCTTGCTACTTTGAGCTCTCTGATTGGATTGGTCAGTTCCCCCCAGAACTTTCACTTAGAGACCTGGCCTGGGCCAGCCGTGTCTCATTCCTCTCTAGGCTGCCCCTTCCTCCCCCTCCCCCCCCCCACTCCACTCTACTGTACCTCTGCTCCAGGACACACACACGTCCCTTTTCGGCTGCCATTGGTGTATCTTCCTCCATTAGAACATTAGTTCCTTGAAGAAAGGGAGTGTCTTTAAGCTTGTCTTTGTATTTCCAGTACTTTGCACAGTGCCTGGCACATAGCCCCGGCTAAGTTAAATGCTTGTTGGCTGACTGACCCCCTGGGTGAGTACCACCCTTTCCTTTCCTAAGAGCTTCTGCACAAAAGGCACAGATGGTCATCAGGGGTGTCCACGCCATGGCAGAGCCAACAAGAGGGGAAATAAGCCTTTATTTAAAACTTCAAGAAAGGAAGAACCCAATACCTCCTGAGGGAATGCATTCCATTTTTGAATGATTCTGTCTCCTAGGGAGCTTTTCCTCCCACAAAGCCTAGATTTTCCTCTTAGAAACCTACCTGTTATTATTGTTCTGGGACAAACAGAACAAGTATAATTTCTTCTGCACACAATACCCAAATGATACCCAAAGACCACTTTCAAGCACTTTTAAATTTTATCATATTCAGCCCAATTTCCAACCCTCTCAAAATCTTTGGGGGATACTCATTCAGTCATCGATTATTATTGCTGTCCCTCCTAGCTTTGCTTCATCTGGAAATTTGATTTGGGATGTCACCTAGGCCTTTATCCCAATGACTGATCAAAATGGTAAACAACACCTAGTCAGGCATAGGTCCCAGAAGTTGTCCCCTTCCAAATGAATACTCAGCCCCTTTATATCAATATTTATTTATTTGTTTTAAAACCTTACCTTCTGTCTTAGAATCAATACCGTGTATTGGTTCCAAGACAGAAGAGCAGTAAGGGCTAGGCAGTGTTAAATGACTTGCCTAGGGTTACACAACTGGGATGTGTCTGAGGCCAGATTTGAACACAGGATCACCTGGCTCTCAATCCACTGAGCAACCCAGCTGCCTCCTTGTATCAATATTTAAACAGATTGGAATCCATCTAATTGTACTATCTTCTAGCCCACATCTCTCCATCTTTCCCACAAAACTAGTATGAGAGACATCATCAAATACTATTATAGGTTATATTGACATCATTCCCCTGAACCACTGACACCATCGTCATCACCACAATCCAATTTTTCCTTAGAATTTCACCCCACAATGTGGTTGGGATGGATCTAACTCAGAATTATGAAATTCCACACTTGGCCCAAAACCTTGAAGATATTTAAAAAATAATAGGTGGATGCCAGGAAGAAAATCCTTCATCCTTTAGTGCCAACTCTAATAATGACTTTTAGATGTTTTGCTCACCTTCTTGAGAGGATATCTTTTCTCATTCAAATCAAAAGTCCCTATTTTCACCTCCAGAATTGGGTGATCTTCCTCACCCTGAGATACACCACGCTGCTTTTGAGCCAAAATATATCCATCACCATAAAATTACCTTTTACTACTCCCCTTAAACTCCTCTGGCCTCTCTACTGAAACTCAAAACATGGTGTTTGACTAGGAAATGCTAGTTTTATTTAGTCCTTTCTCCCCTTATTTTTTTATTGTGGATTTTTAGTAATTCTAGTTGAGTAACTCCATCAAAAAAGGAAATAACTTTTGCCTGGTATGTTTTGTTCTTGATAAAGCCATGCTGCTGCTTTGTGATCATGACTTCCTTTCCTAGATTTTCACTGCTTCTTCTTCTTTTTTTTTTTAATAATCCCTTCCATTTTAGATTCAATACTGTGTATTGATTCCAAAGCAGAAGAGTGGTAAGGGCTTGGCAATGGGGGTTAAATGACTTGCCCAGGGTCACCCAGCTAGGAACTGTCTGAAGGTAGATTTGAACTTGGGACTTCCCATCTCTAGATCAGGCTCTCAGTCTGCTGAGTTACCTCTATGTCCCCTACCATCTCTTTAATAACACATTCTAGAATTTTCCCAAGAAGCAAAGTCATGTTTACTAGTTTTCAGATTCTAGCCTTTTCCTTTTTTTTTTTTTTTAGACTGGATGACATTGCGTTTTTCCAGTGCTCTTACTCTCCCCAATCTTCTAAATATCACTACCAGTGCTTTGGTAATCACATCTGCCACTTCTTTCTGTATCCAAGGATATAGTTCATCTGAGCTAAATGACTCACATTAATCAAGGGCAACTAACTATTCTTTTGCTATCTACTGATTTATCTTGGGGATCATTTTCTGACAAACCATTTTCATTCTTTCCATTCTAAAGGTCATTCTTTTCTGCAGAAAAACAGAAACAAAATAGGGATTGAGCAGGTCTGCCTTGTTTTTGTTGTTGGATACAATCATCCCATCCATTTCACACATCACTTGGGTCCCATTTTGGCCTCACTCTTTCCCCCATGTAGTTTTTTTTATTTATTTTTTATTTATTTTTAACATTTATTAATATACATTTTTAACATGGTTACCTGATTCATACTCCTCTTATCCCCTTCACACCCCCCCCCCCCG